>NW_027397066.1:58994459-59052020 GCF_003265705.2 Callorhinus ursinus | reverse complement strand
CTTTGTTCTAGTCTCCTGCCTGATCACATTCTCTCCCTTCTTTTTTAATCCTCTTCTCTCTTTTTTCAACCAACTTCTTATCTTATCAATTCCTTTTATAAAATCTTTTATAATTTTCATCTTTACAGTAATATTCCATCCCTTCATAGTATTTACCCTTATTTTTGTACATATATAAGCTTTTCTTTCTTTAAAATTTTGGGAGGCACTTTCTTCTAACAGACTAAAATATGCCCAAAATCTAGTGTGTGGCACTGATCTATGCACCAGCCTGATCATATTTGATCATATTCTTTTTTTTTAATCTTTCTCTTTTTTTTTTTTCTTTTTTCTTTCTTTCCCTTTCTTTTCCCCCGGTTTCAGATCTCTTCTGATTTGTTTAGTGTATTTTTCTGGGGTCGTTGTTACCCTGTTAGCATTTGGTTCTCTCATTCATCTATTCTCCTCTGGACAAAACGACAAGACGGAAAAAATCGCTTCAAAAAAAAGAACAAGAGGCAGTACCAACTGCCAAGGACCTAATCAATACAGACACTAGTAAGATGTTGGAAATAGAGTTCAGAATGATGATTATAAAAATACTAGCTGGGCTTGAATAAGGCATGGAAGATATTAGAGAAAACCTTTCTGGAGAAATAAAGGAACTAAAATCTAACCAAGTTGAAATCAAAAAGGCTATTAATGAGGTGCAATTAAACATGGAGGCTCTAACTGCTAGGATAAATGAGGCAGAAGAGAGAATTAGTGATATAGAAGACCAAATGAAGAGATAAACAACTACTGAATCATGAGGGCAGAATTCGAGAGATAAGTGATAACATAAGACAAAACAATATTAGAATAATTGGGATCCCAGAAGAAGGAGAGAGTGGGGCAGAAGGTATATTGGAGCAAATTATAGCAGAGAACTTCCTTAGTTTGGGGAAGGAAACAGGCATCAAAATCCAGGAGGCAGAGAACCCTCCTCAAAATCAATAAAAATAGGTCAACACCTCGACATCTATAGTAAAACTTACAAGTCTTCAGAGACAAAGAGAAAATCCTGAAAGCAGCTCGGGTCAAGAGATCTGTAATCTACAATAGTAGAAACATTAGATTGGCAGCAGACCTATCCACAGAGACCTGGCAGGCCAGAAAGGACTGGCATGATATATTCAGAGCACTACACGAGAAAAATATGCAGCCAAGAATACTATATCCAGCTAGGCTGTCATTGAGAAGAGAAGGAGAGATAAAAAGCTTCCAGGACAAACAAAAACTAAAGGAATTTGCAAACATGAAACCAGCCCTACAAGAAATATTGAAAGGGGTCCTCTAAGCAAAGAGCAAGCCTAAAAGTAGCATAGACCAGAAAGGAACACAGACAATATACAGTAACAGTCACCTTACAGGCAATACAATGGCACTAAATTCATACCTTTCAATAGTTACCCTGAATGTAAATGGGCTAAATGCCCCAATCAAAAGACACAGGCTATCAGATTGGATTAAAAAACAAGACCCATCGATATGCTGTCTGCAAGAGACTCATTTTAGACCCAAAGACACCCCCAGATTGAAAGTGAGGGGGTGGAAACCCATTTACCATGCTAATGGACACCAAAAGAAAGCTGGGGTGGCAATCCTTATATCAGACAAATTAGATTTTAAACCAAAGACTATACTAAGAGATGAGGAAGGACATTATATCCTACTTAAAGGGTCTATCCAACAAGAAGATCTAACAATTGTAAATATCTATGCCCCTAACATGGGAGCAGCCAATTATATAAGGCAATTAATAACAAAAGCAAAGAAACACATTGACAACAATACAATAATAGTGGGGGACTTTAACACCTCTCTCACTGAAATGGACAGATCATCTAAGCAAAAGATCAACAGGAAATAAAGACTTTAAATGACACACTGGACCAAACGGACTTCACAGATATATTCAGAACATTCCATCCCAAAACAACAGAATACACATTCTTCTCTAGTGCCCATGGAACATTCTACAGAATAGATCACATCCTAGGTCACAAATCAGCTCTCAACCAGTACCAAAAGATGGGGATCATTCCCTGCATATTTTCAGACCACAATGCTTTGAAACTAGAACTCAATTACAAGAGGAAAGTCGGAAAGAACCAAATACATGGAGGCTAAAGAGCATCCTACTAAAGAATGAATGGGTCAACCAGGAAATTAAAGAAGAATTGAAAAAATTAATGGGAACAAATGAAAATGAAAACACAACTGTTCAAAATCTTTGGTATGCAACAAAGGCGGTCCTAAGAGGAAAGTATATAGCAATACAAGCCTTTCTCAAGAAACAAGAAAGTTCTCAAATATACAACCAGCTCCACACCTAAGGGAGCCGGAGAAAGAAGAGCAAATAAAGCTTAAACCCAGCACGAGAAGAGAAATAATAAAGATCAGTGCAGAAATCAATGAAATAGAAACCAAAAGAAGAGTAGAACAGATCAACGAGACTAGGATCTTGTTCTCTGAAAGAATTAATAAGATTGATAAGCCCCTGGCCAGACTTATCAAAAAGAAAAGAGAAATGACCCAAATAAATAAAATCATGAGTGAAAGAGGAAAGATCACAACCAACACCAAAGAAATACAAACAATTCTAAGAAAATATTAGGAGCAACTCTATGCCAGCAAAATAGATAACCTGGAAGAAATGGATGCATTCCTAGAGATGTATCAACTACCAAAACTGAACCAGGAAGAAAGAGAAAACCTGAACAGACCTATAACCACTAAGGAAATTGAAGCAGTCATCAAAAATCTCCCAACAAACAAGAGCCCAGGGCCAGATGGCTTCCCAGGGGAATTCTACCAAACATTTAAAGAAGAATTAATACCTATTCTTCTGAAACTGTTCCAAAAAATAGAAATGGAAGGAAAATTTCCAAACTCGTTTTAGGAGGCCACCATTACCTTGATCCCCAAACCAGACAAAGACCCCATCAAAAAGGAGAATTACTGATCAATATCCCTGATGAACATGGATGCAAAAATTCTCACCAAAATACTAGCCAATAGGATCCAACAGTACATTAAAAGGATTACTCACCACAACCAAGTGGGATTTATTCCTGGGCTGCAAGGTTGGTTCAACATCCACAAATCAATCAATGTGATACAATACATTAACAAAAGAAAGAACAAGAACCATAGGATCCTCTCAATAGATGCAGAAAAAGCATTTGACAAAGTACAGCATCCTTTCTTGATCAAAACTCTTCAGAGTATAGGCATAGAGGGTACATACCTCAATATCATAAAAGCCATCTATGAAAAACCCACGGCGAGTATCATTCTCAACAGGGAAAAACTGAGATATTACCCCCTAAGGTCAGGAACATGGTAGGTATGTCCACTATGACCACTGCTATTCAACATAGTATTAGAAGTCCTAGCCACAGCAATCAGAGAACAAAAAGAAATCAAAGGCATCCGAATCGGCGAAGAAGGAGTCAAACTCTCACTCTTTGCAGATCATATCATCTTCATGTGGAAAACCCAAAGACTCCACCCCAAAAGTGCTAGAACTCATACAGATATTCAGTAAAGTGGCAGGATATAAAATCAATGCACAGAAATCAGTGGCATTCTTATGCACCAACAACAAGACAGAAGAAAGAGAACTTAAGGAGTCAATCCCATTTACAATTGCATCCAAAACCATAAGATACCTAGGAATAAATCTAACCAAAGAGGCAAAAATCTGTACTCAGAAAACTATAAAATACTCATGAAAGAAATTGAGGAAGACACAAAGAAATGGAAAAACGTTCCATGCTCATGGATTGGAAGAACAAACATTGTGAAGATGTCAATGCTACCTAAAGCAATCTACACATTTAATGTAATCCATATCAAAATACCATCCACTTTTTTCAAAGAAATGGAACAAATAATCCTAATATTTGTATGGAAGCAGAAAAGACCCCGAAGAGCCAGAGGAATGTTGAAAAAGAAAAGCAAAGCTGGTAGCATCACAATTCCGGACTTCCAGCTCTATTACAAAGCTGTCATCATTAAGACAGTATAGTACTGGCACAGAAACAGACACATACATCAGTGGAACAGAATAGAGAGCCCAGAAATGGACCCTCAACTCTATGGTCAACTAATCTTCGACAAAGCAGGCAAGAATATCCAATGGAAAAAAGACAGTCTCTTCAACAAATGGTGTTGGGAAAATTGGACAGCCACATGCAGAAGAATGAAACTGGACCATTTCCTTACACCACACACAAAAATAGAGTCAAAATGGTTGAAAGACCTAAATGTGAGACAGGATCTGAAGGGGTACGTGCACCCCGATGTTTATAGCAGCAATGTCCACACAACAGCCGAATGATGTAAAGAGCCAAGATGTCCATCGACAAATGAATGAATAGAGAAAATGTGGTGTGTATACACACACACACACACACACACACACACACACACACACACACACACACTCGAATATTATGCAGCCATCAAAAGGAATAAAATCCTGCCATTTGCAATAAAATGGATGGAGCTGGAGGGTATTATGCTGAGCGAAATAAGTCAATCAGAGAAAGACATGTATCATATGATCTCACTGATATGAAGAATTCTTAATCTCAGGAAACAAACTGAGGGTTGCTGGAGTGGTGGGGGGTAGGAGGGATGGGGTGGCTGGGTGATAGACATTGGGGAAGGTATGTGCTATGGTGAACGCTGTGAATTGTGTAAGACTGTTGAATTACAGACCTGTACCTCTGAAATAAATAATATATTATGTTTAAAAAAAAAAGAAGAAGATAGTAGGAAGGGAAAAATGAAGGGGGGAAATCAGAGGGGGGTACGAACCATGAGAGACTATGGACTCTGAGAAACTAACTGAGGGTTCTAGAGGGGAGGGGCATGGGGGGATGGGTTAGCCTGGTGATGGGTATTAAAGAGGGCACGTATTGAATGGAGCACTGGGTGTTATATGCAAACAATGAATCATGGAACACTACATCAAAAAAAAAAAAGAATTCTACTGGTGTTATGGTACTATTTCTTCTCATGGCTCTTCAATTTTTCAGAGGCACAGCTCATCAAAATATAATAGCTAAGTTTGTTGCATGTTCCACACCTGGTATTGTGTTTAAGACTTCACCTGCATTAGTTCACTTAATGTCTACAATAGTGTTATGAGGAAGACATTAATATTTTGTTTTCATTTTACAGATAAGAAAATAATCAGAACTTTCAAATAAAAAAAAAAAGAAAGAAAACCTAGATGACCCAGAATATTGTACCCTTCAATTAACCAGTGGAAAATCAACTAAGGCCAAATGAGAGTATGTGCTGACCATCATAAAAGAGCTGTAAGTAAGAGTCCAGAAACCCAGCATTTGAAAGTTCTGTATTGAAGGGTTAATATGTAAATGCAGGGGATACTCACTGGCCTGATAACAAGGTATATAAATACTGAAAACAGCAAGATAAGTGCACCCAAAATGGGGCAATGTATTGTGGGATCACAGCTGAGAGATTAATTCTGTCTCCTCTTTTGAGGGTGTCTAGGAAGGGTTCCTAAAGGAGATAGTATACTGTTTTTGGGTCTCAAAGTATGAGCAAGGGTATACTAGTTAGGGAAAGAAGTAAAGGGCATTCCAAACCAACAGAATAACAGGAAAAAAATGGACTAATTTTGAAGCTATGTGTTTAGGAAATGACAAAGAGGTGTAAGATATAACAGGAAGTATTCATACAGGTCTTAAGGAACTGATGTATGAATAAGAGAAGTTAGCAGCCTGAGGGGTCTGCAGTGCTTCAAGTGTGAGCCAAGGAAGAGGAGTGAAAGAAAGGCAGGAATGAGGGGCGTCAGAGACGGACTTCCCGTGAGGCCACAGCTGTGTGGGACGGGGCCTTCTCTCTTTTCCTCCTAGGTAACATACAAATGCTACACTCTTAATGACAACAACAAAAACTCCATGATCTCCATTTTTAGCAAAATTAGAAGACATATTTTCCATAGACTCCAAAAAATATGTGAGAGTTACCCAGGACTGGCTGAGTTAGCATATACCACACAGGAAGAAAGGCAGCAAAGAAATACAGAGAATGAGAGGCTCATATAAAAAAAATTGGGAGGGAAGGATTTTATATCCAGTAAAATCATCCTCCAAAATTAAAGGTTACAATTTTGAAACTGTAAGGCCTCAGGGAATATTGTTCCCATGTGTTTTTCCTGAGGAACTTGCTAAATGATTAACTTTAATAAATTAAATATCATATACCTGAGGAAACTAGCAAAACGACTGTTGGAGAGTTTGGAATATATTTAGTCATAAAACTAAGACTTAAAAAATATGAGGACTGGGATGACAGACAAAATGTAAGTGCTATTTGCTCTGATTATGGAGAAATGGTACAACTAACAAAATTAGAATGGAAAGGGCAAAGACAAGAAAGTTTGCTGATCACCTACTATCCTATGACTAGAATCAGTAGAAAACATTTAAAGCTGATCAATCAAATAATAGAAGCATAAGAATATTTAGCATTATAAGGTAAAAACATTAAAAGATCACTTTTATTGGCAAATATTAAGTAGGAGACAAAAGAAATGAAATCAGGGAAGGAAAAGAAAGCATTTTTATCGTTTTTTTATTAGAGTATCATAGATACCATATGAAGAAAAGAGAACTAAGAGTACTGTGTAAAGTTAAAACTATTAGAGTAACAACAAACCTTCCTAAGTATCTGAAGAACCATATACAAAAAGAAAAAAAAAAGTAAAAAATGAACCAAAGCCATAAAAACAACAAACAGAACAGAAAATAATATGCCAGACAGTTCAGATCATTCATATTTATAATCATAATAAATTTTCCTAAGTTACCTATTTATAAGAATAATATTTCAAATTGGTTCACAAAGCAAAAACAAAATCTAATTCTTTACTTTATGTAAGGCACATCTAAAACAAAGCTGTTTGGAAATGTTAGAAATAAAAAATGGGCAAACGTGTACCAGGAAAATGACAAAAAAAGATAAGATGTTCTTATTGTCAAATAAGGAGAAATTTAGCATTAAATAGGACAAAGAAGTACACATTATAATGCAAAGACATGATTCAAATGAGTGCACAACATATAAAAGAGAAATATAATTCATACAGCAGAAATTACAGGGACTACAAATAGAAAAAGAAACACATTGTATTTGCTGAATTTAATTCACCTTTCTTAATGCACAACAGATCAAAGATATAGAAAATGTACTAACATAATTAATGGTATGTGCCTGATTGTAATATATCACATTTTGAAAGTAGAACATATATTTTCTTTTCATGTGACCAAAGAATATTTTTGAAGTAGTATGATTTTAACTACAAAGAAATTTTTAATTAATACCAAAAAAATAGCTACATAAACTTGAGATATTTTCTTTGATCACAAATCAATAAAGTTATAATTACTGAAAAAAATCAGAAATTACAAGTTTCTTCCACTGGAATTTTTTTAAAACCCTACTTTGAATAATTCTTGGGTCAGATCTGGGTAGCTCAGCCAGTTAAGTGTCTGCCTTCAGCTCAAGTCATGATCCCAGGGTCCTAGGATGGAGCCCTACATTGGGCTCCCTGCTCAGCAGGGAGCATGCTTCTCCCTCTCCCTCTGCCTCTCTGTCTCTCAAATAAATAAATAAATAAATAAAATCTTAAAAAATAAATAAATAATAAATAATTCCTGGGTCAAAAAGAAAACATAAAATAACTGTGCAGAGTTTCTAGAAACATTTATAATGAAATTACTACATATTAGAATCTATAAAATAAAGGTAAAGCACAGAGGAAAACTCACAGATCTAAATTATTATATCAGTAAAATAAAAATAAGAAAATAAGCAAATCAATCACTTTAAAAAGTTAAAGAACAAAAAGGAAACAAAAGAAATTAGAAGGTAAGGTGTTAATATTAAATAGTCTAAAAACTGTAATATTATAAGCAGTGAGAGAATTCAATAATTGCCAAGTATAAAAAATAAACAGTAATAAATAGCTTTCATATATAACAACACATTAGAAGAAAAAGTGAAAGAAAAGACTCCATTATAAAAGGTAAATACAAAAGGTAAAATACTCAGAAACAAACTTAATGAGCAATGTACAAAGTCTATCTGATAAAAGAAAATCTCCAGAACAACACCAAAAGACATAGCTAAGACTGAAGAACTAGAAAGATAAACCATGTTCTTGGATAAAAGATTCCATATCATAAAGATTAACAATTCTATGTTCACTACAAATTTAATACAATTCCAATAAAAACTGGTAGATGTGAATTTTATTTTTTGGAAGAATATAATTTCATCCTAAAGTTAGTAAGGGCAAATAAAAGACAATAACGAGGACAGCTTTGAAAAGGAAGAACAATGAGACGCAACCGACCTAGAAGTACTTGATAGCAGTCTCATTTCAGTTAACGGTACCACCTTCTGCCCAGCTATACAGAGCAGAAGTCCAAGAGTCTCCCTTCTGTTTCCTCTTTCTTTCACTTGCTATACACCATCAGTAAATGTAGAGTATATGTTTGGAACTATCCCAAGGCAAAACTACAAAGCATCCTCCCATCTCTACCTTAGTTATAGTCCCCCCATATGCAGAAAGGTCCCCTTAGACATTAGCGACCCATGCGAGTATGTTCTCTTGAATGAGAGCCTCCCAACGCCCACAAAAATCAAGACCAAACAAAAACCTCCCACTTCCTCAGCACTGATGATTTCAGCACGGAATTGAGAGATACATAATCATCCACCGAGTTGTATATACACATAACCTATAAAGTTTAGAGCAAAAGAAAAAATATTAAGATGAATTTCAATAAACACAGAGAGCTCTTTTAGGCAACTCCACCCTCCCTTCAGTATCCAGTTAACTTGTTATTACCCCTCAGTGAGTCTGACTCGTGAAACCCATGGGAAATATCAAAATCATATTTAGACTTGATTGATAAGTTTCTTATTATAATGATATCAACCCATGGAGAGGTTTTTTCAGTCTATTATTCAGGAGACCAGAGGCTGATAGCAAAAAAGAAGAAAATCGAGGGAGTTAAAGGCAAATGTGTTCAAATCATGCCTCAGTCTCTTCTGCCTTTGCCCCTTGCTGATGAGCACCTTGATACCTGTTCCTGCTGCTGAGAGCTAGCTATCCTGCAAACATCTGCTTAGTTAACCTGTGAAAATTCTTGTCATTCCTGTTTTCAGGTCTGGTGCCCTCTTACTTTTCTTCTGCGAATCCTCTGGCTTGCTGCACCTAATCCTTTCTAACTCCTCAGCGCTTCCCTGGGGTAACCAGAACTAACAAGTCACAGCAGCTACTCTGCAGAATGATGCATATCTCTGACCCTCAGCTGACTTTTTCCCACACTCGGCTTTACCCTCTTATTGTGCACATGATACCAGCCTGGGCGAGGGCCTAATTTTTCTAACTATCACACAGACCCAGATAAAAACTTTTATAAGCAGAGTCTTAAGCAACTTCATGGTGCCCAGTGCTTTACATCATGTTTGTAAGATAGAGCAAGAATAAAAAACTTAGAACCTATCTCCTGGAATCTGAGAGTTCTGTTAGAACTTAATAATTAACTGCTGGGCAAGATATGCTTCTTGCTATATAAAAGTCCACAGTCAATCAAGAATTGTCTACTGGGAGCTGTCTGAGCAGTCTTCTAGGCTATTATTATACTGTAATTTACACAAGATTGCAGATTGTAGCAAAGAGTTTTGGCAACTAACACAGAGTGCCAGTTTGAGGAGAAAAATATTTGCTACTTAAAAAGACGCTAGAACAAACAGCACTATATGCTTCATGTTAGAGTAGCCTTTTTTTTTTTTTTTGGTTTAAATGACTTAAAATGAGGAGTTTATTTTTGTTGGGTGTTTCGAGGTCATCCCTGGCTTCGTTTATTCAATAAGCAAGAAATAATCCCAGAACCATGCTAAGCAATGGAGACACACAACTCCACACTCTCACGTGAGAAACAGATATGTAAATTGGGATGAGAATACAGTGTGGTCAAGTCCACATTAAAAGGCGGTATAAGTCCCAGTGTGGGTACAGACAGCACCACATCTCCTCTAGCTGAGAACAGCGCATGTGCAGCTAAAGGTCTTAGGGCAGAAAGATTCTTGATGTGAGTAGAATTTATTTTGCTTCCGCTTCAATCCCCCTATGCTTTCACCATCCTTGCCCAACGATAAAATATTTTCCATAAAAATGTGAGAAGGGCATGTTATTTAGCCCAGACAGTTAGAAACTTCTTTGCAAGAGCCAAAGTCTACCTTTTTGCAACTTTTACCATGATTCTACATCTGTCTTCGACAGCAACATAGAACAAGTCTCAACTTCCTTTTCCATGAGGCAAATCTTTAAATGCCAGCTTGAACCTGCATTTGCGGATGAAGCAAAATGGCAAATCCAATAGGAGGTAGAATCTCACATACAGGCGTTTGATTTGTCACTTTCTCTGGATAAGAGAAAATGGAATCATTCCTGATACATTAACTCATACCATGGTCTGGTTTAGGAGGGGCCCTTGGATGGCTCAGTCAGTTGAGCATCCAACTCCTGATTTCAGCTCAGGTCATGATCTCAGGGTTGTGAGACTGAGTCCTGTGCTGGGCCCTGTGCTGGGTGTGGAGCCCGCTTAAAACTCTCTCTCTCCCTCTGCCCCACCCCCTCCCTCTCCCTCTCAAAAAAAAAAAAAAAAGAGAGAGAGAGGGAGAGAGAGAGAGAGATAAAGATAAAGGCAAAACACTGAGGAAAGCACAGGCAGGAAAACTCTGTATTCATCACCAGAACAGCATCCAAAGGAGAAAAGCAGCCTGAGTTCTGGTTTTGGACAAATGCCTCCAGAGGTCTAAAGATTCTGGACTGGAATATGTTTCTTACTCTCTTTGTAAGCTGTGATTGCATCTTGTAGCATACAACAAACAAACAAAAACCTCTCTACAGAGAAATTCTCTGTAGCAGCTAAATGGACAGAGCCTAAACATACGTGATTAAGATGACCCTTATGTAAGAACATACTACACGTCTAACATTGTTCTAGCACCTTACACATATTATCATACATTTTCCTATCACACAATCTTCACAAGATACCATGAGAGTATTTTTTATAAGGTAGAAACTAATGGATATTAAAGAGGGCATGTGTTGAATGGAGCACTGGGTATTATATGCAAATAATGAATCATGGAACACTATGTCAAAAAAAATAAGTCAATTAAAAAAAAAAGAAACTAATGTTATTTGCATTTTACAAATGAGGAACCTGAAGAGACACAAGAAATCCAGTAATTTCTCCAAGGTCATACAAACCATCTAAGAGCCAGAATTCAAACTAAGTCAGTCTGGCTCTAAAGCCCAAGCTCCTAATCATGGCGCTCCACAACCTCCGTCCACACTGGGCAGTCAGAAGCGGCACTGCCCGGGTTCAGAGTTACAAATTCAGGGCCAGCAACCACAATGTTGTCACGTCAGTTGGCAGAATAGCATTTCTGGACAATCGCCCTGCCTCTTTTAAGAAGCCACTGAGGGATCTTGGATGACACTTCTTTTTCCTCTGGTATACATTCTACCTTCAGACCCCACCTGACGTACACCAGCAGTACTGATAAGAGGCCAGCTAATGGCAGAAAACACATGTGCCTCTAATACAAAAAGGACGATTTTAGCTTTAGTTTTTACCATTTGTGAAATGATCAAGAGGCCATTTCCCAGATCTTTTTTTCTTAAGATTTTATTTATTAATTTGACAGACAGATAGGGAGAGAGCACAAGTAGGCAGAGTGGCAGGCAGAGGGAGAGGGAGAAGCAGGCTCTCCGCTAAGCAGGAAGCCGGACGTGGGGCTCGATCCCAGGACCCCAGGGTCATGACCTAAGCCGAAGGCAGCCGCTTAACCGACTGAGCCACCCAGGATAGTACTGCATTCTCCTGACTCCTGAATTCCATTTACTGTAAGGTTGCCATTTCTTTCTTTTTTTTTTTTTTTTTATTTGAGATAGAGGGAGAGAGAGAGCACAAGCAGGGGGAGTGGCAGAGTCTGGAGAGGGAGAAGCAGACTCCACACTGAGCATGGACCCCGATGTGGAGCTCGATCCCAGGACTCTGGGATCATGACCTGAGCTGAAGGCAGACACTTAACCCACTGAGCCACCCAGGTGCCGCTGTAAGTTTTCTATTTCAACTTGAGTTGCTTTTTCTGGATTAAATCGCTTAAATAACAGAGGTAGTTATAGAGCACTCAGAGGTAAGCCTTCTTTTCATGCTTAAAATGGGCCAGGCTTTAAATGCGTTTGTATCTGGTCAAGACCTGGCTGGTCTGATTTGCTGTAGATCAGTCCTTCAGTTATCTTCCAAACAACTTGAGCCACTAGGAGGATGACAACTAAGGAATGTGGTTTCATTTTTAATTAGTCAAATACCATTTGAAGCTCACTCCTCTTAAACAACTATCTCAAAGTACCTTTGAGACAAAGAGTATTATTAGGGAGGACTGAGTCCTCACCACCAGTGTCTCTAGGTATTTTTAAAAATCTGCTCCTTTATTTGGCCAAAAATTATTGAAGTCACAGATTCATTTATTCAACAAAGAGAATATACAAGTGAAAAAAATACACATAGAATAAAATTCTATGTAGTAATAAATGTTATGAAGAAAGGAATGCAGAGTCAGTGAATACAGAATAATAGCATGGGTGCTATTTTGAGAAGGTGGCGAGGGACAGCCCGAGGAGGTAACATTTGCAGAGAAACCCGAAGGAAATCAGAAAAATAATTTATGTAAATAACTTCAAAAAAGAGCATTCCAGAAGAAGGAAAACCAAGTCAAAGACCCTGACACATGAGCACGTATGATGTGTGTTCTAGGGAAGCAAAGGGCAGCCATGGCTGGGGGGCAGTGATGGAAGGTGAGAATGGTAGGAAGCGAGTAAAAAGATGCAGCCCAGGCCAGCTCCTGTAAGGTCTTGCATATCACATGAAGGAATCTGGACTTTATTCTGATGTAATGTTGTGCTGAGTGTTATGGGAAGCCATGGGTGATTGAGACCCACCGTGTGGAACATATAGGAGAGGGACAAGGGTGGATGCAGAGAAACTGGCTTGTAAATTTCATAGTGCTCCGAGTGAAAGACGATGGCTGTCTCAACTTGGATCTTTCTGGTGGATGTGAGCATGGGTGTATTTTAAACAGACTGCTAATGGGTAAGATATGAGGTGTGAGAGAAAGAGAGGTCAAGGGTGGCCTGAACAACAGAGCAAGGGTGAACTGACAGTGCTACTTCCTAAGACAGGACAGACTATGGGGAGTAAAATTAAGATTGAAGGTTTGCATATGGTAAGTTTGAAGTGCCTATTGGCCATCCAAGTGGACTTGTCAAGTGGACAGTGGTTCCAGGGGTCTCAACACCTAGGAAAAACAGAGGGTTATATTTAAGACTTTGGGACTAGAAAAGATGACCTAGAAATGGTTCTGGAATGAGAAGCGAAACCCTGGGCTTATTCCAATGTTTTGAGCAGTTGTCCTCAACCTTGACCATATTAGAATCTTCTATGAAGCGTTCTAAAAAATACTGATACTCAGGTCCAACTTGAAAGATTCTGATTTAATTGTTCTGTGTTGGGCTCAGGCAACCATATTTTTAAAAGCCCCTCAATGATT
The DNA here is from genome assembly GCF_003265705.2 of Callorhinus ursinus. Lineage (NCBI taxonomy): Eukaryota > Metazoa > Chordata > Mammalia > Carnivora > Otariidae > Callorhinus > Callorhinus ursinus. The sequence goes on along the minus strand of NW_027397066.1, from coordinate 59,038,313 downwards.
CTAGTGGGCAGCTAAGGTTGAGAACCACTGGTTTAGAAGTTGGGAAGACTAGAATGACCCAGAAACAGAGAATGAGAAGAAATAGCTGGTGAAATAAAAGAAATGCATACCAGTGCTAGCTTTAATCCGTGCTTAAGCAATAACAGAAATAGCCCTATATGACGTGGCCATTTCATTAAATTAAAAAGCATGTTATGAATATTACTCAGTTCATTACATAGTTTCCTGCTTATATGAACCCTCAGGAGAAATTACTTTTCAGTTTTAACACCAAAAAATGTTTTATTTATCCTGAGCATGTATTTATTTTTAATTCTTTTTTTTTTTAAAGATTTTATTTATTTATTTTAGAGAAACAGAATGAGAGAGAGCACAAGAGGGAAGGGGGTCAGAGGGAGAAGCAGACTCCCCGCTGACCAGGGGGCCCGATGCGGGACTCAATCCCAGGACTCCAGGATCGTGACCTGAGCTGAAGGCAGTCGCTTAACCAACTGAGCCACCCAGGCGCCCTATTTATTTTTAATTCTAAAGACACTTAATTGGGTAACCGATCATTTTTTTCTGGGGAAAGAGCTCTCAAGATGAAATTAGTGACCCAATCATAAAGTATAGTTTAGACTCAAACAAATTTACCCAACATATATTCAGCACTAGTATATGAAAAGCAATGTGCTTGGCAGTGGTAATACATCCATGAGGATTTAATGATATGCCTATTTTTAATAGCCTTATTCTTGGCTCTGTTTTAGTTCGAGGCCTTGCTTCTCCCTTTTAACTATTTCACATTGGCATTGTGTTTCATCTATTGCTGTGGCCCACCTTAAATACTTTTTAGAATAAATATACTGTAATAGGTAACATGTACTCAACACTCTCCATGTGTGAATACTAAATCCTTTACAGGGATCAGCTCACTTAATTCTCCTAACAACCACGCATGCCCTGATCTCACAGGGACATGCAGGAAGAGAAGGTGTGTTCAGGCAATAGGACCAAAGAGTCTATGCTCATTGACACTAGGTTTTCCTGCTCTAGGAGTCAATCTTCACCATTCAAGACTGCAGCTATGGTGTGAACAATATGGCAATCATAAATAAGATATTGGTTTTGAAACCTTATATTTCTAGGATTATTTTCCTGTTAAGGGGATGAAATGTTTTAAGTCATCTACGTGAATCAATTCCTCAGGTGACCAAATTCCCCATGGTACCAAATTGCCAAATCAGGATTGACAGAATTTCTGATTGTGAAACAGATTTTAAGCTATAAAGACTAAAGCAATCAGACCCTTCCAAATCCTAGCCAAAATGAGCTAGCCAGCTTAGGCATGGGACAAGGGGTGCTGACATGAGCCAAAGTATTGTTTTTTCCTTTCTAGTTGTTTTGGCTAGAAGGGGTGTGTGTGTGTTGGTGCAGAAGGGGTCTGTTTGTTACAGCTTATATAATTTTTGCATTTACTTTCTACTCTCCAAGATTAACAGAGGAAAATAAACTCAAGGACTTTACTACAAAGTCTTATTCTGCAAACATGCTTAAAAGATCATACACGAACACTAAACAAGTATTTCCAAGGTTTCTGCCTGCATTTGAGAGTGAAATATGCAGACTTCTCAAAGAACACTGTACTGCTTACTGCCCTTCTATTCATCCTCTCTGTGGAAAAAGACTAGACTTCTGGGGATATGCTAGTACAAACCGCAAATATCTAGATGCAAATAGAGCAAATATAAATACAAATATATGTATTTTGTTAGGGAAAAAACAAAAATCAAAAACCAACTTTCAGAGTCAAATACTAAATATTATTACCCTCTCAGAGATTCACAGTGCTTCCCGTGTTAAAGGCTATGCTATAATACTACATTAAAGTCTGAGAAATATCACAGTCAAGTTATAGGTTCAATTTTATTTAATCCAGATTTCCCAAACTTATTTGAACAACTCCTCTCCCATTTTTTTCTTTTTAAATCAAACCCATTTAAGATTTTGTGGTACACTGGTGTTGCTAAGAATACAGCTAATGAACAGTTGTATTAAATCTTTCATGATACTCTTGGTCGACAAGTAAATTTACTCATTCCTTTGTTGAACAAAGACTCTCTGGACAGCTATTGTGTGAGGTGCAGGAGATAAAATGGGAAGATAAACAGATGTGGTCTTTGCTTTTGTGGGGTTAACAGTCCAGTGAGTGTGATGAACATTAATCAAATAATGACACTAAGAAATGCTAATCACGAATGGATAAATGATGTGAAGGAAAAGTTCTTCAGTGTGTCCGTGATGGTGTGTGTGAGAGGGTGGGACAGGCAATCAGAGAAGCCTGCTTGAGAAGTTATATCTGAGCTGACATATAAGACGTGAGTAAGAGGGAACACTCCAATCTACAACGCTGAAGGATGACAGGTGAGGGGTTAAAACAGAACAATGAGGGAGGGGGCAAAGAGAAGCAGCACTGGGATGTCCTGAAAGTCTTCAGAAATATTCACAATGGGAAATAGAAAAAGACCTCAGAATAAGAAAAGCAACAAATTATAAGAAGAAAAAAAAATAGAAGAAACTTCAGACACTACTGAAGCGCACTTAGTACCTTCATATATAACACTCTTGGCACTGACTTTATTTATTGTTTTTATAGATTTATTTATTTATTCTGGAGAGAAAGCAAGTGTGCAGGGGGAGGGGTAAGAGAGAGGGAGAGAGAGAATCTTCAAGCAGACTCCCCGCTGAGTGTGGAGCCCAGTGGGGTTCTGTCTCACGAACCCGAGCTCATGACCTGAGCCAAAACCAAGAGTTGGACACTCAACCAACTAAGCCACCCAGGAGCCCCTGACTTTATTTTTTTAAACCACTAAATCATCATCTATATTTATGGTATGAACTATTTATTTTGTAGAGAGTGAAATGTTTTCTTCCAGATTTTAGGAATTACGAATAATTTCATATGGGATCAGGCGCTTTCAGGGTGGTATGGCCGTAGATAGAATTTTTCATAATTTCAAGTAGAAGATAGTTTTGTTTTTGCCTATTAGGTGGGATTTTTTTGGTCTGAAGTGAAGAATAGTAACAGGACGTGGGCAACAGGAAGGCATAACATTCATCTATAACTGTATTTAGAAACTATTCCTTCCTATAGCTAAACTCTTTATTACGGAAAGCTCTACGTCTTTTGCAGCTCTTTGCACGATTGTGGTGATTAATCCTTCATACCTAACTGTTTAATGGCTGGCTGTCTTTCCTACTAGGCTGTGGGCTCAAGAGAACAGAGCAAGAGCTGATATATTCACCATCATAGTCCCCACGCTTAGTGAAAAAGAAATCAGCCCCTCTGTAACAAGACACCCACATCTATCAGCAGGTTGAGGGGAAAACAAAGTTAGCCTAAAGAAAAGGAGAGATCCTAAGCATTTTACTGGGAAAACACTGTGACCTCTTTCAATTAATGCTGCCAGCAGCATCCTCCCCTCCATTCCCAGTGTCCTGAGATCTCCTCTCCCCTTCCTCTGACAATCATGAGCCACCCTCCTCACCTGTGATCTGATTCTTGGGGAAAGGGGAGTCTTAAGTTATACTTTTATATAAATGCCTGTAATTTTAAAATATGAAGGAATTAGTGTGTGATAAGCACCTAGCTACTTCTCTCTCCCTCTCCCCCTTCCTTCTCAATATACAGGCATTTTTTGTTTTCAGTAAGTGACAGTTTTATTTTAAATTTCCAGCCTGTAGTCTCACTTTCTACAATACTAGCACAGTACTTGGCACATAGGAAACACTAAAAAAACTTTTATTGATGGACTGGCTGGTTGCATTACTCCGTGCCAAGCCCTGTGCTAGATTTCAGAGATACAAAAAGCCAGACACATATTTGTCATTGAGAAGTTCAAGTTCACTATGCATGTGTAGGAAAGAACAAGTAGGTGATCAACATGTGAGAGGATTAGTATTGCGATCGCAGCATATGCAACATGCATAAAGCAGAAGATTTGGGCTGCATCTGGAAAGACGGGTGGGAGGTAGGAAGCCGAGTCCCATGCACAGGGAACAGGGTACATGAGGGCAAGGAGGCGTGGAAGACATGGCATGTTTGAAGACCAGCGAGGGATTCTATGGAGCTTCAGCATCAGGTCCCAGGAAGAAAGAGGCAGGAGGAATGCCTTGAAGGGCAGTGTGGAGCAGACCACAATAACCTTACGAGTGGTACCTTGAACGCACAGGCTTACAGACACTAGAAAAGGGATGCTCTGTGCCAGTAATAAAACAAATGCCTTGTACTCTGAAGTCATGGGGAAAGAGAGAAAATGAAAAGGAAAGAGAAAGGCTTAGATGCCACATTACATTTTAAATAATGGTTAATGTTAGTTGCAAGAGTGTAATAGTCCCAGCTGCCTGGTGTAAGAATACATGCTATTTTCCAAGTACAGTGCTTTCCAGATAAGAGCTGGCTGAATTTAGGAGATGTTAAAAATTAAGCAGTACTGGGGGTGCCTGGGTGGCTCAGGTGGTTAAGTGTCTGCCTTCAGCCCAGGTCATGTTCCAGGGGTCCTGGGATCAAGCCCCACATCAGGCTCCCTGCTCAATGAAGACTCTGCTTCTCCCTCTCCCTCTGATCCTCCCCCAGCTTGTGCTCTCTCTCAAATAAATAAAATCTTAAAAAAAAAATTAAGCAGTACTCTTATTATTCAGCTAAGAAAAGGAGACTAGAACAAGCATTTTTTTTTTCTATTACTTTCCACTATGCAAACTCAGCACTGGAATTCAGTGAGGTCTAATGGACATGGAGGCATCACAAGACATAATATCTCCAATATCTTATTGGGGGCCTTCTAACTTAGGGGTCATGGGATGGGAGGAACAGCGACGAAATGCCTGCCGTCCTCCCTGCCCCAGTTTGACAATGGTTCATTCCACGGAGGTAGCAAACATCCCACTCCACTCTGCTGCCAACAAGACTTAAGTCTCAGGCCCTGTGGCGTGAGCCTTTGCATGACTCCTGCATTCCTAGGCGTTCCTATTTGGCTCCTCTCTTTGAAACCCGAGAATGCCTGGCCCAACCTGGCACTGGGCTGAGCTTAATCACACATACCACTCAGATCACGTTGCACTACCTGGAACCTCCACTCCTGTGTTACCTCCTGACAGCACCTCCTGCAGGTGAGAGATAATGTTCCCAGTCTGGCAAAAGTGTTTTCATACCTGGAGCCAATTTTCTCAAAGGAAGGGCATTCTCTTGGCAAAATGTCTTATGGTTTTCCATTTAGATAGGTTGCCCCTTGAATAAAAATGACCTGATAGACAGAAAGGTATGGCAGAAGGGTAGCTTTGAATTCAAAAGCTGAACGCCAATGCAGAAGCAGTGTTTGGAGAAAACTGTGTCCAAAGATGACCTCTGTAGAGGTCAGATGCAGACAGTCATCTTCCAGAAACAGAGAACTAAGCCTTTTCTACCACTGTTCCCCACAGCGTTTCACAGAGAATTAAGTACTGAATGCATATTGTCTGAGTGAATTCAAGAAGATCCCTGAACCCATAGACCTTGTTGCTGTCCTTTTCAAAATGCTATTTGAAAAAGTCCTTGCACCAGGGCACCTGGGTGGCTCAGTTGGTTGAGTGTCTGACTCTTGGTTTTTGGCTCAGGTCATGATCGATCTCAGGGTTGTGAGATTGAGCCCCATGTTGGGCTCTGTTTTCAGTGGGGAATCCGCTTGGGATTCTCTCTCCCTCTTCCCTCCCCCCCCCCCCCCCCGTTAACACATGTGTGAGCACACTCACTCTTAAATAAATAAATAAATCTTTAAAAAAGAAAAGGTCCCTTCATCAATGCAGGGACTACAATGATACCACAACCTTTCAGCTAAAGGAGAAGCGTGTAACTCCATGTCGTGGCCATTTAGGGGGAATCTGTTTAGATGCGATGTCCTACATAAGAATATAAAATATGAAGAGACATTTACTCTAAGATAACTTGAAATAAAATCAGATTCTTTATTCTTTTGATGACAAGTAATAATCTTAACACCTGGTCATTATGGTACTTTGTTATCTTGCAGGAATTTCTGTTTTAGAGAAACTCAAGAACTTCTCTCTTACTTCCTCACGATAAAGCTAAAAATAAAGACATTGGGCTGATACCAATGGTATTCAGTTTCCATTCTGAAAAAAGGTGAAAGTAGGTTACCACATACAAAGAAGTTAAAAGAATACACAGTGTCCTCTAGGTGGTCACAATGGCCCTCAAACATCCATAAAAGGAGTGGAGCTCAAGAGAAGAGATTCTCCATTGTCAATATCTTTACATCCCCTCAATTAATCACAGGCTTCCCTAAGCAAATGCAATGTTTGCTTAGAGATGCCAGATTTTATTTTGTGCCATTGACTATCTATAATTTAAAACACCCATACTTGTATATCATGTGCCTCTGTATCTACGCCACCCCCCCGCCTTTACCACCAACACTGTAGCTCTTGAAAGACAAGAACCATCTCTCACCTACTCTCTAGAAACTACAGAGTAGCTCAAATGCCATGTCCGCAACAAAGCCTTCTGCGATGACATGTCCTCAGGAGAACATGATCTCCCTGCAGCATCCTGCTGTGTTGAGCATCAGCACTACCTTTTGTCTCAAGATTTTAGCACATTCTCAGTCCTTTAAATAATTTCAAGCCCTTGAGGAATTAAAAGAAGCTCTTTCTCACCAAACAGCTGGAATTTATGTCCTAAATAATCAGGACTAAAAGCTAGCCAAGAGTAAGACACATATTAATCAAGCTAAATTACAGTATGGCCGTTTTTCTTCTAGCACAATTATCTTTGGCTTTAAGACACAAATGAATCATTAGGGTTCTGAATCTCTTCTGGCAAAGAAATACAGTATGAGCTGAATGCTCAACATTGTGAGTGTCATCAGAACAGTTCTATAGATATGAATTTGCCGAGTTAATCCCCCTTCATTATCTCCATTAGCTAACAATGCACATGTAGTCACTGAACATAATTACTGCTCTAACAGACGGGGACGTTTGAAATATTAACTTTCCCACAGACTCCAAATCTTCAGTAAGCAGCTCTCAACAATTCATTATATTAATCATGTATGTCACCACACTTCCATTAAATATGCATGAGATTAAACACCACTCATGTTGCAAACTGCTCAACATCATTTTTAATATAATTTATTACCTTTTAGATACTGTAATTATAACGGCACCTAGGTGCTGCTATAATAAATGGAAATTTAACTACCTAACCTCTAAGTGACCAGTATTATAACTAATTCCACTTTTATTTAATTTTTAACGTGCATTCATGAGAATATTTTATAATACAAAGTGTAAAATATTTACAAAATTAATATGTATTATGACATAGGGATGTCTAATTTAAAATTGCATAACGAAGGGATAAATTGATTTTCTTAGACTTAGGTACTTAAGACAATGGAAACTTATCAAGAAATTAGCATATAATATATTGATATCTATAAGAAAAGTACAACAGAAAGTATGATTTGGAATATTATGACATCATATTTCTAATCAAATATTTTACAGACTTCATAAATTCTATGTTTATGCAAATTATTGCAACAAAGACTAGATTTAATCCAAAAAAAGCAAACATAAAACCACCAGAAAAAGACAATAAAATTTCAAATGAAGGTAAAGAATACATCATCAGCCTTGGATCATGTTATTCCACACCTTATGGTTAATATGGCCATAGATCATTAAGTTAAGCATATAATGGAAATAATAGTAATAGCCACAGTTCACACTTACCAAGCACTTACTTAATTTAATATGTCGGGCACTATAATTAGAGCTTTACGTCCATATTTCATCTAATTTTCACAATAACCCAGTGAAGGAGATATTAATATTATTTGCACTTTATGGATATGGGAAGAGGTGACTAGCGTGGCATAAATGTCTCATCCAAGGACACAGGGCATGGCAGGAGAGGGGTCTGAGCCCCAAGTCTATCCTCCTAAACACAGTCAGCATCCAGCTGCCAGCTCTGGATTCACCATTTCCTTGTGTGGCCTCGGGTAAGTCACCTGAACTCTCTAAAGATCATTTCTTTTAGCTGCAAAATGCAAGTAATATTAATATATGCCAGAATGACTGAGAATGAAATAAGATGGCTTATGAGAAAGTACCATGCAAGTCGTGGAGTGACATAATGCTGGTTGTTATGTTATCGATGAGATAAGAAAATAAAATGCTGAAAATGAAGAAAAAAATTACACACTGACACCAAGTCAAAATTTTCCAACAAAAACGGTATACCTAGGTAAACGTTTCTGGTTATTTTAACTTGCTTAACATAGAAATTACTGCATAAAGGCAAATATGAATCAATATATTATATCCTAAGAGACAGATAAACACTAGTAGATTAAGTTACAAGTGAATAGTAACACTAGAACTGTAGATGTTCACTATGAAAACTGTGTGCATATTACTAGATTTGGCCTTTCAAAGAGCTCCTCAAGACTAAGGCTTTTTAAAGTTACCTGGAGTCATCATCAGGCCCTAATTTACTATGATCCACACATACATTTTGATTAGTGGCAGTATTTAAATTCTTAGGCCCAGGAAGGAGAAAGCAATATTCAAAAGTCTCATTCATCGTTTTAGATAAGTGATATGTCATCACTGGGTTTCTTTTTCCATAGGGCTTTGTGAGTGTCTATGGGTGTGGGTGTGGGTGTGCGTGTGCGTGTGGGTGTGAGCATGCAGAAGTCTATCAACATGTGACTGTTATGTATTTAGTGGCTTTCCACTTTTTTCTTAATGTTTATACTGTCAATTATTTAAAGGAAGTGTATATGGCTAAAATTATAGTGGTAGGGGCAAAGGGGCCATGTATTTCCAGCAATTCTTTATTCACTTTCAAGGTGCTCATGTCATTAGATGAGGAAGAAGGGAAGCTTTTATTTGCATAAACCCATGAATATACCAAGTCGCATTTCCAAGCATCCTGACCTGATGATTTTAAGAACGAAGAAAATCGCAAGAGTATATGGAATCAAGGTCCAACCTACCTCCGGGCCGTTCGTGCTCTCCATCGGTGTGTAAAAGCATGGCAATGGGCATCCCTACATTCTTGGATCTTCCAGCTACAACCACATTTTTCCCAAATGTTTCAATTCCTTAAAACACAGAGTTTGATTTAAATGAAGAATCAACAACAAGAAGCAGAGTAAACATTTGAACAGCCAGCTAAAGCATTCTTTAAAAACTTCTAATGAAATTTGAGCTATTGGGCGCCTGGGTGGCTCAGTTGGTTAAGTGACTGCCTTTGGCTCAGGTCATGATCCTGGAGTCCCGGGATCGAGTCCCACATCGGGCTCCCTGCTCGGCAGGGAGTCTGCTTCTCCCTCTGACCCTCCCCTCCTCATTCTCTCTCTCTCATTCTCTCTCTCAAATAAATAAATAAATAAAATCTTTAAAAAAAAGAAATATGAGTTATTGTGTGGCTTGTCTATAATGTGCCCACATTATTTATAAATATTCTTTTTACGCTTCTTGGCTTTGTCACTTCCTCTATAATTGTCCTTGTTAAAAAACTACATTTTCAAGTTGCCATTAAATTACTTGTAAACATGGAGATTCACATGAAGAGTGAGACATGCAAAGACTTAAAATATATTAACTACTAATTATAAAGTAAGCAAAGTACAACAATGTCGAGCTTAATTGGCAATCAAACTTTTAGCAAATCTGGAACAAAATGAAGTGGGTAAAAGTGTATTTTTTTACAAAGTTCATGCCCTTTACCCCATAGGAAAGAGGTGCTGAATTTCAGGGACTCAAAAAGGTCTGAAAGATAAAATTTGCAAATATAACACACTCTACTTTGTGTGGGCACAGTTGCTTCATAAGTAAAATGAAGAAGTTAGAATTAAGGTTTTTACAAGTAGTAATATCCTAAAAGGATGGTTCTAGGATCTGCTTTCTCTTGGAAATTTTCTCCTTCCATTAGAAAACAGCAGATTTGAAAGGAGAAGATGCTGTCAGAAATGGAAGGGACAGTCAGGGAGGCAGGATGATCACAAACATAAAAGCAGTATGGAATTGATTAACGTAGAGATAAACATTTCTCTATACACCTCAAGGGTTCAAGAGAGTATTACTGTATTTAGAGCACAATTCAAATGTAAACGTCTATAGGAAAAAAACCAGGTCATTAGAGATGGCTCAAATATGATCACCGCATTTTGTTTTTAAAGGTAAGGAAAACTACAATTCATTTTTGGAAAATGCACATTAAGTGTATAATTTAAAAGTAGGGAGACAAACCTACTCTTGGGAAAATTCACTCCTACAAGGTGCAACGGCATTTACCTGTACCTGGCATGCATTTTTCATTTTATTTTACTTTGGGTTATTCTTTGACTTCTATAACTTTACAACTTTCTATGGACTGAAGTTCTATGGCTTATCATTTTCTTTCACTCAGTAGTGAAATGGTTCCATCAGGGCACTGCACAAATGCTCAGTGTGGCCCTCAGCACCCACGTCCCATGGACCTCAAGTTACCAACCTGTCCTTTTGATGATTTCCCAAACAGCACTGGCAGTGGCAGGTATGAGAGAATGCTGATCAAGGCACAATCTTCCAATATTGATAATATGAAATCCATCTACATCTTTTTCAGGAGCAATTCCATTGCACACTGTTCGCTCGTCCACATGGTCTGAAAAGTAAATAAAATTGGTCTAATTTTAAAATGGTCATTTATTTGGAGGTCTTTACTTGAAATCTGCAGACCTACATTATGATTCGGCTTCAGGAAAGGTGTAAAATCATTACTCTGTCCTTTTTCTTTCCACCAAAATAGTCAAAGTGCTCTTGGATGATGGCTATAATTAACCACCATAAGAGTTTAGACAATTGCAGGGCCGGAAATGGCTGGCCCGGTGAAAGGGAAAAATGTGTGAAATAAAACAATGCCAATGAGACCTGGAAACAGCCAGGTCCTAAGTCTTTGCCTCAATAAGTTTACCTACTTAGTAGTTTAAATATATGTTTTTCCCATATAAGACATTTCCACAATTCGGCTTCTATTAAATATTTCCAGCATTATAGATTAAAAGGACTTTGTTGGTATTAAAATAATTATAACATCATTAGTGTGGCTAACTTCCTCCCAAATGACATAACAAAAAAGCAAATCACACACACACACACACTCCTTTCTCTGAAGCACTAGCACATCGATATCTAAAATATCATTTTGGTTTCTATTTGGAAGGAAAAGAACATAATAAGAGTAATAAACTAATCAAAAGAGATAGGAGATGCCAATCATCATCTCATTTTGAAAGGTAATAAGTAAAAATAATAAGACTTCCCCTAAACCCAACGATTAGCCCATGTGCCTAATATACTGAAATAAAGGTATTATTTGCTACATAAAAGTTTCTTTGTTCATCACACAATGGATGTCATTTAGATATAATTTTTAAAATCATTATCAAAGCCCAAGTCCAAATTGCTTTCAAAGAGCTATGCCTTGGGGCTCCTGGGTGGCTCAGTTGTTAAGCATCTGCCTTCGGCTCAGGTCATGATCCCAGGGTCCTGGGATCCAGCCCCACTTCGGACTCCCTGCTCAGCAGGAAGCCTGCTTCTCCCTCCCCTACTCCCCCTGCTTGTGTTCCCTCTCTCGCTGTGTCTCTCTCTGTCAAATAAATAAAATCTTTAAAAAAAAAAAAAAAAGAGCTATGCCTTTTACCTTAGATCTTTTGTATTCTAAATGGAATACTACTGCCATTTTACTTTAAATCCAATTTGCCAGCATTAAACTACCAAAGTCTTTTACATATATACAAGTAGTAATTTGAATTATGTTCATATAGAAATTGGGTCTTTGGAATGTCTCTCCAATCAACAGTTGTTCACTTTCAATAACTGTGCTTATTCTATAATGTTCTAGCAGAGTAAGTCTCCATCTGTTTTCTCTGAAACCAGATGATTATATAGGTTCTAGTAAAACTTCTTAAAAATCACATGTTTAATTTACTATTTGAGAACAAAAATAGTGGTTTCTTTTTTAATCTGGACGATATTGATAATTCATTTGTTAGACATTGACCACTCATGCAGAAGCTTCATGCCAAGGATATTTTTATAGTTGATCAAAAGCTTTGTAAATGAAAAGAAAAACAATTGCATTTGAGATCTCCATTATTGAGCTACGGCTTAAATTAATTCATTTCTAGGTTTAAAATTGGCTAATGTATGCATGGACTAGCCACTGATGGAAAGAACGCAGGTTTGGAGAGCCATCCTCTTACTGATAAGCCTGAGCTACACTGAATGTCACCATCTACTGGTCTGTGCTCTTCCATTCACTAAAATAACACTGCAGTTGTAACAAATCTCAGCTAAAATTCTTTTTTTTTTTTTAAGATTTTATTCATTTGAGAGAGAGAGAGAGAGAGAGAGCACAAGTAGGGTGAGGTAGAGGGAGAAGCAGACTCCCCGCTGAGCAGGAAGCCCGATGCAGAACTTGATCCCAGGATCCCGACCTGAGCCGAAGGCAGATGCCTAACCTAACCCAGGTGCCCCGCAGCTAAAATTCTTCTTCTTTTTTTTTGAAGATTTTATTTATTTGACACAGAGAGACACAGCGAGAGAGGGAACACAAGCAGGGGGAGTGGGAGAGGGAGAAGCAGGCTTCCCGCTGAGCAGAGAGCCTGATGTGGGACTCGATCCCAGGACCCTGGGACCATGACTTGAGCCAAAGGCAGACGCTTAACAACTGAGCCACCCAAGCGCCCCCACAGCTAAAATTCTTAAGAAGCTTTGTAAGCCATGTGAGAATGTGGAGGCTAGCACTAGAGACTGGTGATTATAGACCTGTCCTCTTAGGTACTTCTTAAATGGCAGCACAGTTCATAATCAGGCCACCATTTCCAAACAATTTTCTCTTAATTAAGCCACTTAAGTAATAGGTGTTTAAAAGACAGATGTGTGGACATACAAAGGCGTGACATAGAGAGTCCATGAAAACTGAGGTTATTTAGTCTAAAAGGAAAAGAACCTATATGAGTGGATTTAAAAAAATTAAGATCATAAGAATCAAGGAAACCAATTCATGTATCATATATACATACATACATTTTTATATAATTCTATGTTATCTCAGCAGTGAATTAAATCTCACTTGCATCCTTTGCCACGAAAGATATACCTTTTATTACGTTATGTACAGTGAATGGCAATAATGCAAATGAGCACAACTTACATTTACAGGGAATTTTACAATGTTCATGTTACTAGCACATCCATTTCCTTTTTTTTTTTTTTTTTAAAGATTTTATTTATTTATTTGAGAGAGAGAGAGAATGAGAGATAGAGAGCATGAGAGGGAAGAGGGTCAGAGGGAGAAGCAGACTCCCTGCCAAGCAGGGAGCCCGATGTGGGACTCGATCCCGGGACTCCAGGATCATGACCCGAGCCAAAGGCAGTCGCTTAACCAACTGAGCCACCCAGGCGCCCGCCTTTTTGATATTCATAGTTACTAGGGACTAAAATGGAAAAGGTATTATCATTTCCATTTTAAAGACAAAGCTCAAAGAATTTGAGATGCAGCCAACCTCAAACCACTACTAAGAGGAAGATCCAGAATTAAAATCTACATCTTTTTGCCCTAAAGTCAGTTTCTCCTTCTGTATATAGAAGTCATAAATATCAATCATCTCAAATACCATTCAAAAACTAAAACTGGGGGTGCCTGGGTGACTCAGTCAGTTGACTGTCTGACTCTTGATTTCAGCTCAGGTCATGATCTCAGGGTCATGAGATCAAGCCCTGTGTTGGGCTCAGCATAGAGGCTGCTTGAGATTCTCTCTCTCTCTTCCTCTGCCCCTCCCTCTTCTCATGCTCCCTCTTCGCCCCTCTCTAAATAAATAAATAAATAAAATATTTTTTTAAAAAGTTAAAATCAGAAGGGGCCCCCCCCATCCCTTCTAATCAAGACATTTGATAATCCTAACATATGCCAAGGAATGCACTGTTTCTTCTAGGCCTCCAAATACAACACAATTCCTAGGTTAAAACATGCCCAAACCCGTGCAGAAAAGCACTGCATATTTTCTTATATGAGTAAGGGAAATAAATACATTTTGTGCGTATGACTGACTGCTACTGAAAGTCCCCTGAAATTTCACTCTTGGGGCCATGACTTGAAGAAATAATCACGAGACTCAGTAGCATCAATTTTTTCACAGTGGTTGTAAAACATTTTTGACCCACAGAATACATTGGCAAATAAATAACCAGTTAATATCCTACCCAAATGAATGGGAAAACTGGCATTATTCACTTTGTGTTGCCCCTCTACTTATGATCTTGAGAGGTCATTAAATCATGCCAGAAAAAAAAAAAAAGCCTTCAAATTATAACCGTAACATTGCAATAGAACAGCGCAGGGAATGCCTTGAGAGACCACTCTATGCAACTACTCCACTGTGTGTATGATTGTATGTATGTTTGTGTGTGCATATGTGTGTGTGTGTGTGTATATGTGTATATATACATATATATATATATATATATATAGTTAATGTTTAATTGCCTTGGGACAAAGAACAGGAAAAAAAAAGAACAAATTATTGGTTTATTTTCCATCCAAAGATTTTTCTGTTACTGTTTAAAAGTACCCCCTTCCACTGCCTCAGTGGCTGTTGGAAAAGTGCAAGCTCATTAGCATAGTAAATAATACTGTCGTCAACCTGGTTATACCTTTTTCCTATAGTCTCCTCTCCAAGCGCTCCCTCCCTTTCCCATCCACCATCATCACATCGCCTTCTCTCCAGTATATCAAGCAGTGTCCCATTCCCTCATTCCCTTAACATTAACTTTGCATTTCTGTGCTATTGTTCATGAAATGCATGCTGACTCTTCCATAACTAATTCCTTCTTCCCTGTTCTTTCCCACCCTAGTCATTCCTTAACACATTGATTGATTGCTACCTGTTCCTTCATCATAAATTGAAATGTTATTTTTCTCCTCTGCTCTTCCACAAAACTGCTATAAAAAGTACTTAGCACATTAGTTCAGTTAGTTGACAACATTTGCCATTTAACTGTCTCTCTCACTCATGAGTGTGAACCTTTTAGAGCACAGATCTTTTCTTATTAAACCGATTCACCCATAGCTTTCTCCATCTCAGTTGATGGCAATTCCATCCTTCTGAGCTGCTTGCCAAAAAAGTATGGAGCCATTCTGACTCACACCCAACAACCACTCCATTGGAAAATCTGTTGAATTGCCTCTTTTAATAGATCTAGTACTTCAATAGTCTCACCGTGTCCATTGATACTAGTCTGGTTTGAGTGGCCATTATCTTGCCTATGAATTCTTACAACAGCCTCCTCCTTAATTCCCTGCTTTTACATTTGCATCCGTATATTTGCACCCATACAATCTATTTACAAAATAGCAATAGGGTTATACTTTTGAAATGCATTTTACATCACAAAAGTCTTCTTTTCAAAACCCTGCAATGCTTCCTATTTCCTTACAATGGCAAACAAGACCCTACATGATCTGTACTGCTCCAAAACTCTAGTTATCTGTCTGATCTCATCACTGGTTACTTTTCCCTCATCTTATTCTAATTGGCATTATTCTGCTCTTTTTGCTGTCCTTCAAACATATCAGGCATTTCCCAAATTGGCTATAGTTCTTCTGTCTGCCTGGGGACTTTAAAACAGTCATTTCAGCTAGTTCCCTCCCTTTTTTCAAATCTTTGTTTAAATTCTACATTATCTGTAAGGACTATTCTGACCACATTATTTAAAGTAGGTTCCATTTCTGATCATCATGAAGTAGTTTATATTGGACAAACTTCTCACAGACAATAACTGTAAACACTGGAAAACATACATAAAAAACAATGACCTATAGTTGTAATGTACATTACTGATGTAATGTACAGCTTGATGATTATAGTTAATAACATTGTGTTGCATATTTGAAAATTGCTAAGAGAATGCATCTTGAAAGTTCTTATCACAAGAAAAAAAATTTGTAACTATGTATGGTGACATGTTCACTAGACTTACTGTGGTGATCATATGCAGATATCGAAGCACTGTGTTATACATCTGAAACTAATACAATGTTATATGACAATTATACCTCAATAAAAATTTTTTTTAAATAACTACTATTTAAAAAAAGCTATCTGAAAAACACTGGAGAGTCACTAGACACTGACCGATTTGGAGGACAGTGAACATCTGAAAGACAGGAAGGTCACTCAAAGAGTTTCTCATTTTGGAGGCTTTCCTAGACACAGGACAGCTAGAACTTGGGTAGACATCTGCAGTCCTACTTGCTTAAGGAATCAAGGCACAAAGTTTGAGGTTACCACAGCAGCTGAAAATTGAAGGGATATATCCAGAAAAGGAGAAAGCCACAGAGTGGAGATTCAAAGTGTATCTATAAATTCTGCCCAATTCTCTGACCCCTGAAAAACACACACATGAGAAAAACTCCAAGAAGCCCATCCAAGGCTCAGAGAACTACACAGAGATTGCACCTGTGGTTCAGCAAAGGCAAAGCAAAGCTTAAAGTCCTCAATATGATAAGCATTTACAAAAAAACTTATAGGGTGTTTGGGTAGCTCAGTCAGTTAGGCATCTGCCTTTGGCTCAGGTCACGATGCCAGAGTCCTGGGATCAAGTCCTGCGTTGGGCTCCCTGCTCAGCAGGAAGCCTGCTTCTCCCTCTGCCTCTGTCCCTCCCCCTGCTCTCGCTCTCTCTTGCACTCTCTCTCTCTCTCTCAAATAAATCTTAAAAAAACAAAACAAAACAAAACAACTCAGCTAACATTATACTTAATAATGGGATACTGAATCTTTTTCCCTAAGAAAAGATGACAAGGGTATCCACTCCCACCATTTCTATCCAGTGTTTTACTGGAGACCCTAGCTAATGCAATAATACAAGGAAAAGAAAAAAGAGGCCTAAGATCAGAAAGGAAGAATTGAAATGCACTAGTCACAGATGGCATGGTTATTTACACAGAATACCCTAAAGAATTTACAAAACAACAAAAGAACTAATAAAGTGGATTTTGCAAGACCACAGAGTACAAAGTCAAAATCAATACAAAAAATCAATTGTTGGGACACCTGGGTGGCTCAGTCGGTTAATCATCTGCCTTCAGCTCAGGTCATGATCTCAGAGTCCTGGGATTGAGCCCCACATCAGGCTCCTCGCTAAGCAGGGAGCCTGCTTCTCCCTCTGTTGCTCCCCCCGCTTGTACCCTGTCTCTCTCTCTCTCTCTGACAAATCAATAAGTAAAATCTTAAAAAAAATCAATTGTATTTCCATACACAAGCAGTGACTACTTGAAAATGAAATGTTAAAAATACATCTTATAATAGTTTACTAATCATAAAACACTTAGGATTAATTTTTTAAAGTTTGAGGGTGACCTCTATGATGAGAACTAGAAAACACTGCTGACAGATGACCTAAATAAATGGAAGGTATGCTGTGTTCATGGACTGGAAGATTCAATAGTGTTATGATGTCAATTCTTCCCAATTGATCTATAGGTTCGATATCATCTCAATCATAATTCTATGAGGCTTTTTGCTGGAGGCTGACTGATTCTAAAATTTATATGACCAGGCACAGGAATATCCAAAGCAATCTTGAAAGTGAGTGAAGTTAGAGGACTCACGATACCTGACTTCAAGACTTGCTATACAGCAACAGTGATCAAGATAGTGAGGTACTGGTGTAGGGACAGACAAATACATCAGTGGAACAGAAAAAAGAGCCCAGCTTTAGATTCACATTTATATAGTCATCTGGTATTTTACAAAAATGCCAAAGCAATTCAATCGAGAAAGGAAAATCTTTTCAACAGAAAGTACTTGAACAACTTGATAGCCATGGGGAGGGGAAGTGAACCATAATCTCTACTTTATAGCATGCAGAAAATTTAATTACAAATGGATTATAAATCTAAACATAAAGCTAAAACTGAATAGTTTCTGGGTGAAAACTTTAATTTATGTGCTAGATACAAGCAAAGTTTTCTTAGAATATAAAACATAAAGCACAAAAGAAAAATACTGATCAATTAGACTTCAGAAACATTAAAATCTTATGCCCATCCAAAGACACCATTAACAAAATGGATACCAAGCCAAAGACTGGGAGAAAATATTTGCAAAACACATATCTGACAAAGAACTTGTATCTAGATATATAAAGGACTCTCAAAACTAAATCTTAAAAAGACAAATAATTCAGTTTTTAAAAATGAGCTAAATATATAAGCAGGTATTTTACAAAGGAAGGTATTCAAATGGGCAATATGCCTGCAGAAAACAAAACCAAAACCAACCAGACCAATGGTTCCCTGAGGATGAAGGTAGGGACAGGGATTGACTGGGAGGGAACATGAAAAAAAAACCTCTCTAAATTGATTTAAAACAAACAAACAAACAAAACCCACTCGTTATTCTGATAGGGGTTTAAGTTACATGAGAGTTTATATTTTTCAAAACTTATGTAATAGTAGGCTTAAGATATGTGCATTTCAATGCAACATAAATTTCACCTAAAAACATACATATTGATCTGTAGTTAATGGTATGCACACTGAAGTTTTAGGGATACATTGTATGTTCTAACCTTTAAATGCCTCAAAAACAAAATGGACTGATGAATGAATAAATGGATAGATATGTGACAAGGCAAAACAGCAACATGCTAATGATTATGGAACCTTGGTTGGGATTATATGGGTGTTCGCTGTACCATTCTTTTAACTCTTCTGTATGTTTGAAATTTTTCATAATAAAATGTTCAAGAAACAAAAATACAACCTGTCCCCCAACATCTTGATCCTCTTTACTATGCTCTACATTTTTTCTCATAGCACATCAACTTCTAATAAATATAAATGTATTTATACATTTATTTTATTTATTTATTTATACATTTATTTATTACATTTATTTTTTATTGTCTGTGTCTCCTGTTACTCCACAAGGACAGAAATTTTTGTCTTTTTTTCCCTGATGTATTCCTAGCACAAAGAACAGTGCCTGGGACAGGAGGGACTCAATAAATATTTGTTGGAAAATGACTACTATTACCCCTGGCCTATAGATGAAGAAACTAGACAAAATCAGTGGACAACCAGAAATAATTAGAAGAGGCCACCATAAGGAAAAGATGTCTGATTCTTCTATATAACCTCTGACATCCATCCTTTAAAAATAAAACGAAAAACCAAAGGTGGCTTTCATTAAAACCTTTATTTGTCAGTATATGTGCATCTATATTGTTATATATCTGGCATTTTTATGTCTTCCAATATAAATTTGAAGTAAAAGATTCATGTTTGTCTGTTTTTCAAACAGGACTTGAAAAGTCAGAAATTTAATGCAAAGCTTTATGCTTATAAGTTAAAGTCCACACTCTGAACATGAATACATGCCCTTGAAAATGTGCTCATTTATTCACTCAACAAATATTTACTGGGTGTCTACCATGTGCCCAGTATTGTTCTAAAGATTTAGGATACATAGTGAACCAAACAGACGAAATTTTTACCCTCTGGAGCCTACATTCTAATGGAATAAATGTCTGCCTAATCAAATTATTCAGCTATAGTCTCTTAATGAGTTAATTATTTTATAGGAGTAAATAAGTGAGATACTTTTGGAAGCTGCGTCTCCTGTTCTCAAGCCAATAAGTAATATTTAAATGACACCCTTTGGGTTCTACATCAAGGTTTTGAGACAGAAAATACTCACCAGGTGCTTATTACTTGCCCAACATCATTTAAGAGCTGTTTCATCATCGAGGAGTGAGGGGACAAAAAAGGAATGGGAAGAGAGTCTAATCTCACTCTGCTACTCCCCCCCCAAATTTGAGAATTAGTAGAGCTTGGAGGTGGAGTAGGAGGTGTTGTCTAGGCCAGGAAGGGCTGGATCTGGCCCTCCACCCTTCCTTAGCCATTTTGTCCTGTAGCCACAGAAACTGCACAGGACATTCCTAGGCAGACCTATTTTAAAGGCTGTGAAAAAAACAAATTAATGGGAAGTAGGGACCTACGCATAATACAAAGGTTGCTGCTTTTGCCCTTCATAATTCTCTTGAGTGACTTAAAGAGTACATGGAGATCTAAAAGTTGCCTTATTCTTCAGAAAGAGTATTGAAAATATCCTGGTTTATTAAGCCCTTGGTTTCCTAGGCACTAGACTCAGTGACTTCTGTCAAATGTACTATACTGCACTCCAAGCAGTGTGTATTCTATAGAGGAGAACCCTCAGATGAGCAAGCATGTCTATCCTAATGAGCTTCTCTAACACACAGGGAAAAGAAGAGATGTTGTGTTTGGGGGACTGCAAATTTCCAAGGACAGTTAGTTTCAACTGTGTCCTAACGACCTCGTTCCCCTTGGGCCTGGCAGAGAGTTATATGCAGATTGGTAAATCTTGTTTGAACTGGTAAATGAATAAAGAGGGTCAGAAGGCAACCATATGAACAGATCTTTTAAAAGACTTTCTACAAAGAAATAGTCAGACGTTTTGAAGGGCCTTTGGATTTTGGTAAATTCTTTATCAATGCGGAATGCACTCAAAAAATAGATTAGGACATCATGGTAAGGGAAAAGGAAAAAAGGTGAAAAGGAAAAGAAGTAATCACTGTGGTTCCAGGAAATTCTGGATCTTGAAGATACTTTGAGTAGTCAGTCAGGCATCTTGAGTTACATGATATAACCTGTTTATGGGAGCAATTGCTCAAAAAGAGGTAATTCTATAGATCTCGGTGACCTTGGGATGGTTTCCACTTGGGAATAAATAGGGAGAGACGTACGGGGCTACAGGGACCAACCAATCCTACTAATATGTAAATCATATCAAAGTAATTTACTCAACTTCCAGTATAAACCATTAGCCTTAAAAAACAAACAAACAAAAAAAAACCTGCTTGCTCAGTGCTGCCACCACTTGGTTAACATAACCACATGCAGGAGAATCATCATCCACTTTGTTCGCCTTGAATAAAAATTCTTTGATAAAAATGTTACCTGTCAGAGAAAATTTTTTTTTAAAGTGGGAAAATGCTATCACAGGGATGGCTTTGTTTCTGTGTAAACACTCAAATGATGTCACAAAGGATTTGAACAAAATATTCTATTTGAAATATGGCCTCTTTTTCTCTGAGTAAACCTCAAATAAATTGGTTACATCATAATTCATGGCTTGTGACACAATTTCAATATTGGTCCAAGCACAGTCAAATTTTAAACAATTAATTATTTTTCATAATAAGCTAGGCAGATGCAAATCCACCACCCAAAACAAAAGTTATGGCCTTGATAGTAATCTCTATTCAAGCGCACATTACATCCACTAAGCCATCCCTTTCCCTGCTCCAACCTAATATGGATTTGCATTTACTTGTATTAGGAATACAAGTAAATGCAATAAAACCTCCAATCACCAATAACCACTTGCTATGGACTGAACTGTGTCCCCCCAAATGTATATGCTGAAGCCCCAATTCCTAATGTAACAGTATTTGGAGATGGGGCCTTTGGGAAGTAATTAGGTTTAGATGAGGTCATCAGGATGGAACCCTCAGGATGGAATTGGTGCCCTTATAAAAAGAGATACCAGAGAGTTTGCTCTCTTTCTCCACCTTGTGAGGATACAGAAAAAAAGGGGGCTGTCTGAAGGCCAGGAAGAGAGCTCTCTCCAAATCTGACCATGCTGGCACTCTGATTTCAGACTTCTAGCCTCCAGAAATTATAAGGAAATAAAGCTTATAAGAACATGCATATACAAGTCTTCATATTAGTATGTGTTCTTCATATTAATATGTGTTTGCTTTTCTTTTAGGTAAATATATAGACATGAAATGGCTGCACCATACAATGGATATACATATAACTTTCTAAGACATGACCAAACTATTTTCAAAGGGAATCATTTTGCATTCCCAACAGCAACACATCCTCAACAATATATGGTATGGTCAGTAGTCTTTCTAACTTCAGCCATTTTAATGGGTGTGCAATAGTATCCTATTATAGTTTCCATTTGAATTTCCCTAATAACTACTTATGTTGAGTATCTATTCACGTAATTATTTCTTCTATTTGTAATTATTTATCTATTCATAATTATTTCCTCTGTGGTGAAGTGTCTGTTCAAATCTTTTGACCATTTTTGGTATTTATCCTGTTTGGTGTTCTCTGTGGTTTGGTGTCTGTCATTAATTTTGCAAAGTTTCAGCCGCTATTACTTCAAATGTTTCTTCTCTTGGTATTCCAATTGCATGGGGGTTCTACCTTTTGAAAACATCCTACAGTTCTTGGATGCTCCAGGGTTCCCCCCCTTTTTTTATTTCTTTGCATTTCAATTTGAGAAGTTTCTCCTGGCATATTCTCAAGCATATTATCCTTGGCATGTCCAGTCTACAACTGAGCCCACCAAAGCATTCTTCATTTCTGTTAGAGTAGCTTTGATTTCTAGCATTTCTTTTTGATTCTTTCTGAGAGTTTCCATCTCTCTGCTTTCATTGTCCATCTGTTCTTGCATGTTATCTACTTTTTCCATTAGAGCCCTTAATATATGAATCACAGTTATTTTAAATTCCATCCACTAATTCCAAAATCTGTGTCATACGTAAATCTGGTTCTGATGCTTGTTTTGTCCCTTCAAACTGTTTTCATTTGCCTTTTGTCATGCCTTGTGATTTTTTTTGTTGTTGCCACACCCAAAACTATGGGCCCAGGAGTTTCTCATTCTTATGCCAGCATACCTTTGGCCTCCAAAAACTCATCAAAATTCCATTTAAGAGTCAGTTTAAGTTATCAGTTTATAGCTCCAGTAGCTTCTGTTCAATGTGAGTAGATCTTGGTTGTGACTCTCTGGATTTGCCTCTCTCCAGATTCTGGGATGGTGGTTTGCCCTACAACCTCAGTTCTCTGATGGGTCAAGAAACGGATTGGTTTTCAGTTTGTTCAGCTTTTTCTTGTAAAGACAAAAGAACTTACATTATTCTGGCTAGAAGTTGGGCTTTGTTTAATTGGGTTGTTTTATTTTCTTGACAGTGATTTTTGAGAGTTCTTTATATATCCTGTATATGCATACATTGTCAGATATATGCTTTGCAAATATTTTCTTTTGGACTATGTCTTATCTTTTCATTCTTTTAACAGTATCTTTTGAAGAAGACAAGTTTTGATAAAGTCTAATTTATCAAGTTGTTTCATATCCATAAGTAGTCCAATTTTCCAGCACCAGTTGTTGAAAAACACATTCTTTCTGTACTAATTTGTCTTCCCACCCCTGTCAAAAATCAGATCTTGATATGGATATAAATCTATTTTTGGACTTTTAATTTCTTCTATTGATCTGGTGATTTCAATACTATACTGCCTTGATTACTAGAGATTTATCGTCTATTTTAAAATTTGTTTCTAGGGCGCCTGGGCGGCTCAGTTGGTTAGGCGATTGCCTTCAGCTCAGGTCATGATCCTGGAGTCCCGGGATCGAGTCCCACATTCGGGCTCCCTGCTCAGTGGGGAGTCTGCTTCTCCCTCTGACCCTCTTCCCTCTCGTGCTATCTCTCATTCTCTCTCTCAACTACATAAATAAAAAATCTTAAAAAATATATATAAAATAAAATTTGTTTTTATTAAGGTATAATTAACCTCTAACATTATATTAGTTTCAGGTGTACAACATGATTTCCTATTTGCATATATTGCAAAATGATCACAACAAATCTACTTAACATCCATCACGATACAGTCCCATTTTTTTTGTTACGATGAGAATTTTTAAAATCTTAGTAACTTTCAAATATACAATACAGTATTATTAATTTTAGGACAGGATGCACATTATATCCCCATGACTTACTTATTTTACAACTGGAAGTTTGTACCTTTTGATTTTGAGATTTTTGATTAATTTTCAAATTGAGTAGTGTTAATCTTCTAACCATGTTACTCATCTTCAAAGCTGTTTCAGCTATTCTAAGTATTTTGTATTTCCATATGAATTTGACAATCAGTTTGTCTACTGCTACAAAAAAGTATGATGGGATTTTGATTGAGGTTGCTTTGAATCTACAAATCAATGTAAAAATAACTGACATTTTAACAATATTTAGTCTTCCAATCCATGAACATAGTGTATTATTATAAAATCAATATTATATTGTATACAAAACTGTATATAAGTTATATATGTGTGTATATATTATATATACATATGTGTATATATTATGTACATAAAATCAATATATATATAATATATATTATAAAAACCATTTATTTAGGTTTTATTTAATTTCTCTTAGGAATGTTCTGCAGTTTTCAATGTACAGGTTTTTCTCATCTTTTATCAAATTTATGCCTAATGATTTTATTTTTTTGATATTAATTTTTTTTCATTTCAATACCTGATGTTTGATGCTAATATACAAAATAGCATATTAATCTCATATCTTCCAACCTTGTTAAAATCACTTATTAGGCATTAGTAGTCTTTTTTTTCCCTAGATTCCATTGGATTTTACACATAGACAGTCATATTATCTGCTTTTTTTCTTCTTCTTGCCTTATTGTGCTGCTTAGAATTTCCAATACAATGTTAAATAGACATCTTAGAAGTGGACATCCTTGACTTCTTCCTGATTACAGGAGAAAAACATTCAGTCTTTCATAATCAACTATGTTAGCTGTAAGTTTTGCATACATGCCCCTTAATCAGCTTGAGGATGTTCCCTTTTATTATTAGTTATATGACAGCCTTTTATCAGAAATCAGTGATAGATCTTATCAAATATTTTATCTGTACCTATTGAGATGATCATATGATTTTTCATATTTATTTTGTTAATGTGATTAACTACATGTTTGATTTTCTAATTTTAAAGCAAAGTTGCATTCCTGGAATAAAACCCTTTTGGTCATGATGAATGATCCCTTTTATACATTGTTAGATTTTGTTAATATCTTTTACATTTATGTTCATAAAGGATACTGTCTATGGCTTTTCTTTTTAATAATGTCTTTGCCTGGTTTTTGATAATCAGGGTAATGGTAGCCTCATGTAATGAGTTCAGGAGTATTCCTTCCTTTTTAGCATTACTTTTTCCTTAAATATTCGGTAGAATTCACCAGTGAAGCCATCTGAAAATGGAGCTTTCTTTGTGGAATGAATTTTAACTACAAAGTCAACTTTCTAATAGAATTAATCACGTTACCTACTTCTTGAATGCGCCTTGGCAGTGTGTGTCTTTCAAGAAAGTTGTTCATTTCATCAAAGTTGTCAAATTACTTGGCATAAAGTTGTTCAAAATATTCCATTTTATACTTTTAATTGCCTTAGAATCTGTAGTGATGTCACCTCTCTCATTCCTGATATTGGTAATTTGTTTCTTTTTTTTCCTTGATCAATCTAGCTTTTGTTTCATTCATTTTCTTCATTTTTTCTGTTTTCTATTTTATTAATTTCTGCTTTGATCTTTATTATTTTCTTTCTTGTCTTTCCTTTGTCTTTAACTTGCTCTTTTTTTCTCAGAAGCTGAGGTTGATTTGGGATCTTTCTTCTTTTCTAAGGTAGGTATTATTAAATATATAGGTACTATATATTTCCCCCACATACTGCTTTAGCAGCATACCATAAATTTCGATATACTGTGTCTTCATAAAAAGTTAAAAATAATTTCTAACTTCCCTTTTATTTTTTTATTCAATGCATGGGTTATTTAGAAGTGTGTTATTTGAATACATTATTTCTTGGTAAATGTTCTGTGTAAATCTGAAAAAAAATGTGTACTCTGTTGTTTGCTGGGATAGTGTTCTACAAATGTCAATTAAGTCAAATCTATATCCTTATTGATTTTCTATTTTCTCAATTATTGAGAGACACATACTGATATCTATGATTATAATTTTGGATTTGTCTATTTTTCTTGCAATTCTATTAGTTTTTATTGCAGCTTTCTTCTTAGGTATATAAGTGATTAAGATTGTTATTTCTTTTTGATAAATGGATCCCTTTATTACTATGGAATGACCTTTTTTATTCCTGACAATATTCATTGCTCTGAAATACACTTTGCCTGATACTAACATAACCACTCCAACTTTCTTTTAATTAGTGTTAGCATGGTATACCTTTCCCAGCCTTGCTAATAACCTTTCTGTGCCTTTATACTTGAAGTGTGTTTTTCATATGTAGCATACAGTTAGCTCTTGTTTTTATCCAATCTGACAACCTCTGACATTTTATTTGGTTATTTACATTACATTTTATGCAATTAAACTTATCATTTTTATATGTGTTTTCACTGGTGTCTTTTCCCCCTTTTTCTTCCTTCCTTTAGAATAATTGAGTATTTTTAGTGATTTCATTTTATCTCCTTAATTGGTTTACCAGCTATAACTCTTGATTGTGTGTTTTTTTTTTTTTTAGTGGTCACTTGTGGTTCTATTATATATACCTTTAATTTATCTCAGTCTACCCTCAAGTGATATATCACTTCCCATACAGTATAAGAATCTAACATTAATACCCTACCATTTCCTCTCTCCCAACTTTTATGCTATTGTTATACATTTTACTTTTATTTATGTTACAAACCACACATTACATGGATTTTGTTTTTGGTTAAACATCAATTCTATTCTAAGATGATTTGAATGATAAGAAAAATACCATATGTATTTACTCGAGTAGCTACCATTTCCAGTGCTCTTCATTCCTTTGGATAGATACATATTTTCATCTGGTATCACTTCCTTCTGTCTGAAGGACTTCCTTTAACATTTTTTTGCAGTATGGGTCTGCTGGTGATTGTTTTCAGTTCTGTCTGGATTCTCCCCTCCCTAAATTTCTGAAAAAAATACTTTATCTTGCCTTTGTTTTAAAAGACATGAGAGATTATGGACTCTGAGAAACAACCTGAGGGTTCTAGAGGGGAGGGGGGGTGGGGGGATGGGTTAGCCTGGTGATGGGTATTAAAGAGGGCACGTACTGCATGGAGCACTGGGTATTATATGCAAACAATGAATCATGGAACAGTACATCAAAAACTAATGATGTAATGTATGGTGATTAACATAACATAATAAAATAAAATAAAATAAAAAGATATACTCAGAAAAAAAAAGTTTCACTGAGTATAGAATTCACAATTGACAGCGGTTTTTTTCTTTCAATATTTTAAAGATCAAGCTATTCCCTTGTCTTCTAGCTTACATTGTTTCTAACAAGAAATCTGTTCTGTTCCTTCTTTGTGTTCCTCTATATTTTATGTGATTATTCCCCCTCTTGCTACTTTTAATATTTTTCTATCACACCGTTTTCAAACAAGTTGATTATGATGTTTTTTGTTATAGTTTTCTTCATATTGCACCAGCTTGGAGTTTGTTGAGCTTCTTAGATCTGTGGGTTTATAGCTGTCATCAAATGCATGTGTGCATGTGTGTGTGTGCATATGTGTTTTAATCTGAAATGTGAGTCACTTATGAAAGGATACTTAATACTTATTCATGTAAAGCTCCACAAGAATCCCACTTCCCTCCTTCTTATAATTTGAAATCATTCATAACACCTCGCTTCCATGATGACTGCAACAAAAAGAGTAGTGGCAATGGAGCACAATAGCTTTTAGTCATTCTCAGTCCAGAAATGGCTCAAAAAAAGTCACTTCCCCTTACAATCCAGTGGAGAGTAGTCACATGGCCCCAACCTCGTTGCTCTGAGAAGCTGGGACATGAGAGGGAGCATGTGGATACTGGAGAACTTCTTCTGCCACAGAAAAAGACAGCACTAAAACCGAGAATAACAGAATTAAAATATTTCAGAGGGTGTGGGCTGGGAAGGTCTCTGAGGCCATGGCATTGAAGCTAAGACCTGAAAGGTAGAAAGAAGTGAGATCTGGCATGTTTGAGAAAGAATAATATAGTTAAGAGGTCAGAGGCTAAAGCCCCATTCAAATAATAAAATGTGCATTATCCTGGCATGTCTTCTATAAATACTATAAATACTGTAAATAAATAAATACTATAGTTGTAGGAAGCTTTCAGGGAGTACAGAGATAGAAGATCCTCAGTGTCAGAACTTAAACACCACTCTTAGAATACATGCAGAAGGATGAGACTTGATTTAAAACAAACAAAAAAAGCAGTCGCTGGGAAACTACAGAGTTCATTCATTCCATCAGTAACATTCACTAAAAGTCTACCATGATACAGAGTGGATTTTAGAATAAAATGTTACCTGCAATTCTCCCTACTTTGGTGGAACTATTAGTCTAGTGGAGGAAATATTACTATAAAATATTCCACATGGAATATTTTATGAAGCCTCAAACACAGAACTGGGCTTTCTTCCTAGAGAAAGAGGGGAAGAGGGTGCCTGGATGGCTCAGATGGTTAAGCGTATGCCTTCAGCTCAGGTCATGATCCCAGGGTCCTGGGATCAAGTCCCACATCAGGCTCCCTGCTCCTTGGGAGTCTGCTTCTCCCTCTGCCTCTCTCTCTCTCTCTCTCTCTCTCTGTCTCTCATGAATAAATAAATAAAATCTTAAAAAAAAAAAAAGAAAGGGGGAAGATGTTGTAACAAAGGTCAGGTCAAAATTTGGAAATCAGTTAGAAATAAACACAATAAATGGCTCTACAAACATGAAGAAGTCCAGGGTGATGAAAATTTCCCATTCTTGTTAAGAACATTAAAAATAGAGCAATAAGTATTCTGCATACATAAATTGCATAATTTCTTAGGAAAAGCAATTATGGCCAAGAAATTTTTTCTCCAAATGAAGAATTAAGTTTTAGGCAATGCATGTATCTATATACTTATTACTTAGGTCAATATCCCCATTTTTATGCCTATTAATTATTAGAAAAGCTTATCT
Organism: Callorhinus ursinus; assembly: GCF_003265705.2. Taxonomy (NCBI): domain Eukaryota; kingdom Metazoa; phylum Chordata; class Mammalia; order Carnivora; family Otariidae; genus Callorhinus; species Callorhinus ursinus. Next base: position 59,009,378 of record NW_027397066.1, on the reverse strand, counting down.
TTGTTAAATCTACACAGTAAACTCTAACTCTTCTTACTCAATCCCTCCAGATTTCATCCTTTAATCCTATATTTCAGTCTAATTTCTCTATTTAATCCCCTTACATAAATTGGAAGATGTTAATATTCAAAGACTTCAACCTTGATAATTAAAGGGAAACATTTGGAAAACTATTTTAGAAAAAGATAGATAAGATGGAATAAGTTTTCCCACTCTACCTAATAATTTTGTTTTAGAATAGATGAAAAGTAGACTTTAGAAAGCAAGAAAACATGAGGAGATGAGCAAGCATCTCTCTTGGCACCTGCCTTGCAGTCTCTGTTGTAGGACGGTGTTTATGGTTGAAAGGACAGTATCATTGCTTCTCCTAGCATTGCTCTGCTACTCACTACCTCCCGGACCTTACACAAGTTTCTCAGCTCATTTAATATCCTTAACTATACACCATAGATTGAAAAAAATAGCACCTTCTGGTAAGAGTTGTTGTGAGTGTTAAATGATTTAGTACATAGAAAGCACATTAGAACAGTGCCTGGCAATAGTAAATGGTAAATATTTGCAATTACAGATACCAGTAATAGAAGTTGTCATAAAGCAATAGTAAAACACCACATTAAAAGATCATTTAGTGCTTGCTGTTTTATAGGCTTACATCTGAATGCTTTCATACAGTTCATATAATCGAAATCCATTGAAACCAAACTTCTCCTGTACCAAATCCCCTACTATAACAAATATTTACAGCAAATTTCCAGGGTACTTTAAGCTTCTAGATAGTAAAATTTCTCTTTCTTTGTTTTAGTTAGAAAAGAATGGCTCTCAATTTTTAAAGCTCATTATTTCACCCTTTTTTTCACATTACATACTGATACATACTCTACAAATGATATAACTTTTAATATAATATCACTTCAATAGATATAACTCAATAAAAGCTAAAAGCAAATAATACCTGATTAGGAGAAAAAATATATAGAACACGAATAGCAGACATCTTTCTGGCCTTGACAAAATGACCACTTACTGATACTGACAGATACACAGTCAGGATAGGAGTAGGGAAGCATCACATGTGGTTGTTTTTATTTCTCTGTAGTTTGTGGATCAGCTTCAGGAAAAACAGCTAGGCCGCATGACTGCGGACACACAATTCTATCCTGAATGCTTCCAATCCTGACCAAAGTTGCACAGCTTCTGAACACAAAAGGGGGTCTGGGCTGAGACAGACTCATTACCACCAAATAGGGCAGAATTCTATCTCATTTCCTTGGTTTTTATCTAAATGAGATGCATGGAAGCCTTCTGTATACTCTGATTAATCCTATGCAAACTTGTCCGGCAACATCAGAATTATAATTCTAAGTCAGAATTTCTTTTACTCAAGATATTGCCCTAACTGTGAGAAATAATCTCCCATTTCTAATCATGACATAATTTGGAATCCAAATTTTTAACCGAATGATAGACAAGTGGAGGTGTGATCAACTAGAATCATCTCATTTGTCAAGTTGCTCATTGTTTCACTGATTTGTCGTAACCATCTTATTAAGACCTGGATGCGAGGGGCTATCTCAACCTACTTCCACAAAGCCAACCTACCAAAATGACTAAAGGAGTTCCATTTCTTCTGTAAAACATGGAAGCTGATGCTCAGGGCTTGCTGAAGAAACCAGAAAGCAGTTAAAAAAACTACTCCTGCTCATACCAGTTGACTTTCATGATACTCAAGAGATAATTGTGTGTATTTCTTAAACTGTTTTTGCTAGTTCTTTCACAGTAAATACGTAATTTAATTAAAAATGGTATAAACAAACTACATAATAAATAAAATACAATAAAATATAATAATAACAATGGAGTGTGAGAAGAAGAAGCCATTTCTATAAAAACTACAATGAATGTTTGGAAAGACCTTGAGAACTAAAATGAGTTAGTAAGGATTTATTTTTTTTTAAAGATTTTATTTATTTATTTGAGAGAGAGAGAATGAGAGACAGAGAGCACGAGAGGGAAGAAGGTCAGAGGGAGAAGCAGACTCCCCGCTGAGCAGGGAGCCCGATGCGGGACTTGATCCCGGGTCTCCAGGATCATGACCTGAGCTGAAGGCAGTCGCCCAACCAACTGAGCCACTCAGGTACCCGAGTTAGGAAGGATTTAGATACGGACAAGACAATCATGAAGACTGGGAGATTTTTTAAAAAATATTTTATCTATCTATCTATCTATCTATCTATCTATCTATCTATCTATCTATCTATCTCTCTATTTATTTAGAGAGCACCAGCAGGCAGAGGGGAAGATGGAGAGGGAGAGAATCCCAAGCAGACTCCACACTGAGTGCAGAGCCCGAAGCAGGGCTCAATCTCACAACCCTGAGATCATGACCTGAGTCAAAATCAAGAGTTGGACGCTTAACTGACTGAGATACCCAGGTGCCCCAGATTGGGAGATATTTTAAAAATCAATATGAATTTTCACTGAGATAGTTTCATCTCAAACTGAAAATGAGAGGCAATGAATCACAGGTATTATTAATGCCAGAAGATGATTCAAAATTCTAATCAGTAGGTTCCAAAGAGCTGTGGATCCCCATCAAAAGATTGATGAATGAATATTTAAATGATTTACGTTATAATACAATATTTAAGGTAAATATGCATTGTTTTATGATAACCGACTTTTTCTATCAATCAACAAACCGTATGTCCCAGTATAATGTAGATTAAGTAGGTAAATAATGTGGACGAGTCTCCTCATATATAAAATAAAGAAGATAATCCCTACTCATAAGACTGCCTTGAGGATTAGATAAAACCATCCATATAAAGGAATACTTGCCACACAGTATGATACATTACTCACTAACTAACACTGATGTGCTGGTGAGGGGTAACATAATAGTTAAAAGTAATGGCATGAGGAACCAGTCTTCCTGGATTCACATCCCAGCTCAATTTACTAGCTCCAGTGACCTTAAGGGAAGTTACTTAACCACTTTGTGCCTCAAATCCTTCATTAGTAAAATATACATAAATAGCTCCAACCCCCAAGGATTATTGTGAGGACTTAATGAAGTAATAAATGTAAAGTGCCTGAGACATAATAAATCCTTAATGTAATAAGTTTTAGCCAGTATTATTTCGTATATTACTGGGCTTTTCAGCAAGATAGAGACTTGTCTTTTCTTAGAGCATCCAGGTATTTGTTATTACCACAGTCCCTTTGCCTCTACGCGTCTCACTGTCTAAAATGAACACAGAACTAAGCAATTTTAGTACAGACAGATCAACAGTGCCATCTAGTGGCAATTTTCCAATAAATTCGCCAAATGAGAAAGGTTGCCCTAAAAGGGTAAAATTTCTACAGATAGGAACTTAATTTTTAAGACAAACTTAATCTAATGTTTTAGATTTGTATATTTATAAATTTGTGACATTTTTTACAACTATTTAAATTCAGTACAAATAGAGGTGGGAGAAATTTAAAAAACTACAAACCACAAGAAGATTGCTTGGCAAATACAGTAGAAAAATGAGCCAAACAACTGGGTTTAAGCCCACTGCCAAATTTCTGGGGACAGATTTGGGATGTTAATAAACGCGTAAGAGAATTAGAAATGTGAATTTTTGGTACAATTTAGACAGTGCAAAAGTTATATACTAAGGCATTAAGTTATTTTGCTGGATAAAGTATCATATTAATACCATACAAAGAACCCATGCAATAGCACCATTCAGCTTTTGCTTTCTGCAAAATTTACAGAACTCAAAACTACTGTCATCTATACTCAGCCAGAAGTCCTCACTGTACTTAGTTGAAACAGGCATGAATTTCAGAGCCACCATTGAGTTAAATAACCCCAGCCGTCCAACAACACAGTTCAAATGTCAGTTATGGTGTCAGTTCACTGTGAGTAATTATGTAAGAGCTGCAAGCCCTCTGGTCCACAAATCACTATGTAATTAAAGATGAGCATCAGGATCAGTGAGCAACATGTCATTTCTTTACAAGTCTGTGGATGATTGGTCACTGCACACTCGTTAATTCAGCTCAAACATAAATGGCACATCATCCTTCCTCCTTGTCTCCCAGTGATCAGCTCACATGACATTTCACCAAGTAGATCATTGACAAAGGGAATTAACCTGTAAAGGTGACAGGGCAGCAGAGAAAATGCGGTGACTCTGGAAGTGAAATTAAGATGTGAACAGAAGGTCTGAAAACGGCGACAACAAAGCAAAGACAGCAGAAGCCCGGGCCTGCGGGAAGGTAAGAACTATGAACGCAGAAAACAAGATTAGGTCACTATAGGAGGATTCTGATTGAATGGAAACGGCTTGTCCAAGAACTAGGTGACCTGGAATGTTGACGCTGTGCGCTTTGGAGCAATGCGGCTGTGAGCCACAGAAGATTAGTGAAGGCCAACTGTTTCACACAAATGAAGAAGGTTCTTGTGACAAAAAGGATGACAACATCCCAGAGTAAGTGGCACCCACATAAAGCATCACGTTAAAGAAACTCTCAGGGATACTTCACAACTTTGAAAAAACTACAAACCACAGGAAGATTGCTCAGCAAATGATTACAAAGGACAAAATGGAAGCTGATCCAAACTTAGAAAGGAATATATAATTCAATTCACCAAGGCACAGAAAAGATGCTTGTGCCATATTGTAAGTTATATGATGAGAAGAAGGCAAGTTACTGTTCAAACTCCTCTGATCAAGGTTTTTTGCAAGAAATAACTTTAATTCTCAATGTTTCTAAGTTTTTTTGTTTGTTTGTTTGTTTTAGACAGGGAGTGGGGAGGGGCAGAGTAAGAGGGAAAGAGAAAATCTTAAGCAGGCTCCATGCGCAGCGGGAAGTCAGACGTGGGGCTGGATCTCACAAACCTGAAATCATGACCTGAACCACAATCAAGAGTCAGACACCCAACTGACCGAGCCACCCAGACGCCCCTCGATGTTTTTAATGTTTTAAATTATAGTATACTGAACAAATAGAAGTTTTACTTTTTTTTTTCATTTCCCTATATATTTATGAACCACAGTAAGAGTTTTTAATGTTTGAGGAGAACATTTTAAAGGTCACATTACAACTGTTATTTTTCCCATTGATTTTTAGGATCCCTTTATCGGGTTTCGCCTTACACACTCATTTTTATGGTCTTGCACTATTGTGTAAAGTGAGGACTGCATGTAATTTTTGCCTAAATTTTTCTTTCACAAGTTTCAGTCATTGTAAGCAATAAGTCATTTGGGATTTGTCAACAATGACATGCCAGTCTAACAGTCCCTTCATGAACATATTTTCTAAATTACTTGTGGTGTTTTGAAACAATGTCAAAAGATGCCCTTTAACCTAAAGCCAAAGCAGACATATAGAAGAACCTTTTGTACCTGGCAGTGGCAACTGAACTAATATACCACTGACTCTTGGGTCCATATTCAATTGATCAGTTATGTCCAAAAGTTCTTCCTGTGAAACATCCTTAGGTTTTAGAATGATCTCACTACAGATCCCTGGAAGAAAAACAAATACAGAAAGTCACTGGACTAACAAAGATGTGGTTTTTTTCATTCATGGTGTCTTACAGGGTGTGCAATTGGTTTCCTCCTGTCCCACTGGAAGGAAAGGCCCTCCTACAAAAATGATGTTCAAAGCACCATCACCAACATCAAAGGGATTTCCCGAATAGCACAGATGTTTTGTCATGATTCACGTGCATTTTTTTGGGCCGGTATCCCATTGCATTTATTTGTGATAAGCTACTATTAGTGGGTTGAATGAAGATACCAATACCACTGCCGCTGCTATTAGGCCAAGTTCAGCAGAGTGAACTGGCCAGGTTTATTATCTGATTCGAGCAAATATAATAAAAATGGGCCTTTTTAAAAAAATTGAAATACAGTTGACATACAATATTACATTAGTTTTTCAGGGGTACAACCTGGTGATTTGACAAGTCTATTCTGTTTGCTGTGCTCATCACAGGTGTAGCTACCACCTGTCACAGTACAACCCTATTAGAGCACCGTTGCCTACATTCCCTATGCTGTGCCTAAAAATGGGCCCTTTAAATGTGCAGTGTTCCTCTGATATGTCACCATAGGATCTGAAATCACGTTGAGTTAATTCAGTAAGAAAGCTGAAGACAAAGATTAAGAAATGAACATAAGCTTTGGTAACTAATTTCTAATAATAATAAATGTTATTCAAATCGCACTTATTTGACAATTATCACGGATAATGACCACATTTTGAAGTAAAACCAGAACACATGATTTAGTAACAAGAACAACTAAAACGCATCCCCACCTACAGCAGAGGCGGCTCTGATCTTCTTCCTGACGTACGTATGACTTGCTGGGTTATCGCCCACTAAAATGATACTGAGGTGAGGTCTTCTGTTCCCAAGGGAAATCCATGATTCCACACCTCTCTGTATTTCTTTCTGGATTTGTCTGGCCATTTCAGTTCCTGAGATAATAATGGCATCATGTCTGTGGAAAACAAAAGAATAAGCAGAGTACTAAAAAGACAATAAGGGACATTCAGTCACGTAAAGGTACGAGGTCCAAGTGTGAGCTACACATCTATGATTGTCCAAGTGAGCAACCATCAATCAGTCCCTAGAAAGGCACAAAGAAATGCATGTATTGAAAAGGCTTTCTTGCTCTCCATGATCTCAAAGTTAAAAGTGGTGAATTAAGGTTGCTCTTACTGTGTGTTCATTTTTTTAAGGTACCCGATAAAGTATAAGATGGTTCTTTCTTCCTCCTGCCCCTGTCCTTTCACTATTGAAAGGACTAGTGAAAGCAGTATTTGTATGTAGCACATGATTATTATACACACACCAAAGGCAGGTCATTGACTATCATGAAGAAAGGAAAAGGAGGAGAGGGAAGAAGCAGAAGAGAAAAAGGAGAAAAGGAAACGTTATAGCACCTGAATTCTTTCTAGCACCTGGGGGCAGGCATCGGGAATATCAACCAACATAAACAAAACGCAAATTTGCTACCCCTTTCGAATAAGTCAACTGCCCTTTCTAAGAGGTTGGTGTATATGCGTGTATATACCAAGAATATTCCATTTCATTCTGGCACCGGTGGTCCATAGTGTCCATCCGACTTCATACAATTTTGACATGAACATTGTTCTACCAAGATTCTGAAATGTGGTCTATGGCTACATACGCCAAAATTGCCTGGGAAGCTTGCCGAACTTGTAGCTTCCTACCCCCATGATTCAGAACAGCCTGGAAATCTGCATGTCTAACAAATCCCCACAGATATTCTTGTGCATGACCATGTTCGAAAACCACTTCTTCATTTCAACATAAAAGTATATTTTAAAAATAATCATTGCCATAGGTAAACAATTAACTGAGGAAATAAACTGATGAGACAGTACAACTTTATAACTGTAAGTAAACTCAACTTTTGTTTCTAATTTATCTACTTTTCACCAAAAATTTCACAGCTTTCAAGACAAGGAAAATCATGGCAAATCAGTGTATCAATCTTACTCCACTGTCCTAATTTTCTAATAGCTTTATTGAAGTATAAATGACATAAAAGATACTGCACATATTTAAAGTGTGCCTTTTGATGTTTTATTATATGCATATACTTGGGAAACTATTACCACAATCAAGCGAATGAAACCCTCAGAAGAATTCTGGTGCTCCTTTGTAACCTCACCATTCTGCTGTCCTTGCCACACCCCCTTCCCTATTCCCAGGCAACCACTGATCTGCTTTCTGTCACTATATATTAGTTTGTATTACCACGACTTTTGTAAAAATGGAATCATGCACTACATACTCCATTTTATCTAGCTACTTTCACTCAGCATGATTAAAATTCGTTCATGTTGCTGCATGTATCGACAGTTCATTCCTTCTTATTGCTGAGTAGTTTTCAATTGCATGGATATATCAAAATTTGTTTACCTGTTCAGTTGTTGATGGATATTTGGGTTGTTTCCAGTTTTTAGTCATGGCAAATAAAGCTGTAATAAACACTCATGTACAAGCCAGGTACATTTTCTCTTAAGCAAATGCCTAGGAGCGGAATGGCTGGGTCATATGATAGGTATGTTTACATTTTTAAGAATCTCTCAATCTGTTTTCCATTGTGGTTGCACCATTTTACATTTCTACCGGCAGTGTATGAGCGTTCCAGTTGTTCCACATACTTGCCATAACTTGGTATGGCCAGTCTTTCAAATTTCAGACATTCAACTGGCTATGTGGTGGTATCTCACTGTGCTTTTAATTTACATTCCCATAATAAATAATAATGTTAAGCATCTATTCAGGCGCTTATTTATCATCTGCCTCTATTCTTTTGCGAATTGTGTGATTTCATGTTTTGCCTATTGTTCTATAGGTTGTTTCCTTATTATTGGGTTTTGAGAGTTCTTCATACAACCTAGGTTCAAGTCCTTTATCAATATATGATTTGAAATATTTTCTCTAGTCTGTGCTTTGCCTCTTCAGTCTCTTAATTGTGTCTTTGGGAGATCAGTTTTCGATTTTGATGTTCTTCATTCAGTTTTCCTTTCATGGAGCATGTCTTTGGTGATGTGTATGAGAAATCTTTGCCTAACTCAAGGTCACAAAGGTTTTCTTTAATGTTCCCTCCTAGAAGTTTTATGGGTTCAGGTTACACATTTAGTTCTATGATTAGTTCTATCCCTAGTTTGATGGGACTTTATATCAGGATATTGTCAAATGCTTTTCTACGTGTCTACAGAGATAATCATATGATCACATGGTTTTGGTTTTAGTCTGCTAATATGATGAATTACATTGATTGATTTTCAAATGTTAAACCCATCTTGCATTTCTGGGATAAACCTCATTGCCTATCCTTTCCAGATATTGGGGACTTCATCTAAAATTTTGTTAAATTTTTTTGTATCTCTGTGCATGAGAGGTATTGGTCGGTAGTTTTCTTGTAATGTCTTTGTATGGTTTTGGTATCAAGGTGATGCTGCCCTCATAGAATGAGTTAGGAAATAACCCATCCTCTTCAAATTTCCAGAAGACTTTGTGCAGAATTGGTATTATTTCTTCCTTAAATGTCTGGTCCTGGAGCTTTCACTGTGGAAAGGTTTAAAACTACAAATTTCACTTCTTTAATATAGAGGGCTATTCTGGCTATTATTTCTTGAGTGAGCTTTTATAGTTTGTGTCTTTGTACATTCTAATGATTAGTACACAATTATAATTACAGACTAAATCAAGATAAAATACTTCTGAGTTTAAATTTTATCTTTCAAGATTAGACAACAAATGTTTTTGGAACTGAATTTCCAGTGCCCATATTTTACTAATTCATTTAAGTGACCTTTTAATTCTAAGAGAACAAGGTCCTCTTACATTAGAAAATACTACAGGCTGCAGATATGGCAACTTATTCCAGCAGGACTCATTTCTATGAGGTGGCAAAAAATAAATACTTTCCATAAATTAAATTATGTCAACAATATTCAGTTAGGGTAAAATACTATAGAAGCAGGTTTACCTGCTAATATGCTAGAATTCACTTTCATAATAAAAAACATGCATTTGTATTTTAAATTATAAAATCACCTGAGCTCCATGTTACATTTTATAGCATATGCATAGAAATGCTGCCGCTGACATGTTTTGTTAATTGATTATCTGTCACACACAATAATTTGTTCATAGGCTACTGTGAAACTGGCAATCACTGAACATAATCCAGGATAATTATGCCTTAGATATTACAAAGCTGTGGGACCCTGAGAATGTCAGAGTTGGCAGTGGCATAAACAGAATCCTGGCTTCCATAGACAGACAATTTATATACAGATTAAATTTGACTGCATCCTGTATGTTGGGATCTGGGAGAGTGACAGGGCTTATTTTATAGCACTGATGTGCTAAGTGAGCTTGCTAATTATAGCTGAGATGCTACAGCCTGGCCTAGTTGGTGTTTATGGGTAAACACCCAAATATAAATAGGAACTTTGAGGATTTTTTGTAGCAGCAGGCTCAGCCCATCGATTCACTCAGTCCCTGCAGAGCCTCAGCTAGCCTGGCTCTGTGGGAGATAAAATATAAGGAGAAATGAAGCAGCCTGGAATTAGTGGAGGCCCAAAGGGTGGATGCCCCTATCAGTCCATATGCTGGATGAACCAGTAAACACACACATTATCTAGCTCACATAGTCTCTAGTGCATAAATAAATGAGATTTTTCAACATGTGTATTGTTGAAAAATATTAAATATCCATAACAGTGCAAGTATTCAGGCATAGAAACATACAGCTCCTAAGAGTTCTCCCTGGCTCAAGTCAATCTCTGCCAATCCATTTTCCACACTCTAGCCAGAGTGATTTTCCAAATTTAATCATGCCAGTTCCCTGTTAAAACTCCTCACTTCAAGCTCATTGTTTATTAATTTAATTAACACATACTGAAAACCTACTATCTACCAGGCACTATTCTAGGAAATAAAAGTAACAGTACACAAAACAAACTGCCCACTTTTATGGGAATTATATTCTAGATGAAGACAGACGTAAGTTTTTTTTTTAAAGAAGACAAACTTTTAAAAGGCAAATATTTAACGTATCATGTGTGATAGAGGGAAGGGGCATATCTGGAAGCCAGAGTTGTCATTTTAAGGATTTCATTCATTCATTCATTCATTCGTTCGTTCATTCAGAGAGAATGTGCCCCTGAGTATGAGCAGGGGGAGAGGCAAAGGGAGACAGAGAGAAGCTCAAGCAGACTCTGTGCTGAGCACAAACTGATGCAGGACTCGATCTCAAGACTGAGATCATGACCTGAGCTGGAACTAAGAGCTGGATGCTTAACCGACTAAGCCACCCAGGCATCGCCAGAGAGTTGTCATTTTATATGGATGGGTTAGGTGTCTCTTTTCTTATTAATCAGGTGATATTTTATTATAAAAGAAGGCAATGAGGGAATATGTCATGTGGCTATCTGGACAAAATAATTCTAGGCCAAGGGAAGTGCAGAGCAAGTACTTTAGGCAGGAGTGTGTCTGGTATGGTTGATGAACAGCAAGAAGGGCAGGGGCTGTGGTGGAAACAAATGGACCAGAACAGGACACAAAATCGGAAAAGTCATGGAACATCAGACCACCTAAGGCCCTGCAGACCTTCAAAAGGATGTTGGCTTCTACTGGGAGGGAGGAAGCCATCTGGTGGTTTTGTGGAGGGCTATGACCCAATTTTCATTATTCAATCACCGGGGAAAATGTGGAGGACAGACTGTGGGAGCGAGGAGGGAGTGGGGGCACCGATAAGAGGCTAGTGTGGTATCCCAGGCAAGAGATAGGGTGGCTTGGACAAAGAGGGTAGTAGTGGAGGTGTGAAGTAGTCCGATTCTGAGTTAATCTGGAGGATGAAGCCACTGGATTTACTGAGACTAGATGTAGGGGATGAGGAAAAGAAGTCAAATATGACTCCAAAATTTTTGGCCAGAAAAACTGAGAAAAGGGAGTTCTAACTAAAATCCAAATTTCCTGAAGCTTACAAGCTTGAAGATATTATTATTACTTTGCCTCATTGCTAAGGAACACGATGCTCGCCAAGTCCCACATTACACGCAGCTGCATTTCAATTTATCCACTGGGCCAGGTTGTTGTTCTGGACCTTCACATACACTACTCCCTCTTCCCGGAACACTCTTCCATCTCCTTCTGACCTCCCCAACGTCCTAGCAAGTCTGTTCCTCCTTCACTCCCACACATTTCTCAAGTGTCAGCTTGGAAGGACCCCTGGGAAATGTTCTCTGACCCCTTCTCCCTGGGGAACTGCCTCTGCTATGAGCCCCCAGAGCACCCCACTCTGACCCTGCTGTGGTATGGCAAATCCTTGTTGAAACCACTGCTCCACACTATACTGGAAGCTGTGCCGGGCAGGAAATTTGTATTTACTACAATGTCCTTAATACCAGAGTATTTTGCACATTGTATATGTTTACTAAATATCTGTGGAATTATCAGAGTTAAATTGTTCATTGTATTATAATTTGTTGGAATTCTTATGCTGCCACTGAAAACAGTAACTATAAAAACAACAATATGTGAAAATATTCTTCATAAAGTTAAGTGAAAAAGTGAGATGAAAAGTTGTAGGTACATAATTTTAACTTAAAACGTGCCTGCATATGGCTAAAGATTAAAAAGGAATATGTAACATAAAATGGTGAGACACGCAGTATTCTGGATATTTACCCATCTTAAAATGTTTTTTAAATGTTATCAGAAGAGATCTTCTTGAACTATATTAAGAACAGATAGAAAATATGTATAAAACATATAAAAAGGAAAAATAATAATTAACAACCTTACCACCCAGTTTATGGTATCACCATAATCACCAAAATCATCTTGTAACCCTCCTCTACCCAAACCCTCTCCTCTCCCAGAGTTGAGCACTATCCTGAAATGTGGGCTTATAATTCCATTGCTTTTCTTTATCATCCAATGTTTGTAACTCTAAACATTAAAGATATTATAACATACATGATATATAAAATAAAATATATACACGTTTCTTAAAGGTATATACACCAGAATGGAATTGCTGATTAAAGGATACACATGGGTGTTCGATTTATGCCAACTTGTTTTCCAAAGCTGCTGCATTAGTTCACAAATCCACCAATGGTGTATAAAAGTTTCTATTGCTCTACTTCCTTGATATTGTCAAAATTTTTAACTAAACCAATTAGTTAAATGGCATTTAATTGCGCTTGTAATATCCATGTCCCTATTTACTAGAGGTTGAACGTCTTACAGGTTAATTGGCCATTTGGAGCTCCTCTTCGACGGAATGCCTGTTCATCACTTTTGACCATTTTTTTAATGAATTATTAGTCTGTGTCTAACTTGGAGTAGTTATTTATGCGTTTTGAACACTAATCTTATATCATCAGTTAGGTCTGTGTATCAGCTATCACCATTATGTGGCTTGTGTTTTCACTTAGTTTATGATTACAGGGGATGAAAAGTTCTTAATTCTAACGAAAAACTCAAACATTTTTGCCTCTGGTTTGCACAAAAAGTGCAAACTCTGACAAAATTCCTGTCATAGAATACAACAGGACTCAGCTGTTGAAACAAACTAAGAAATTGCCAGGAACACTCCCTATAGACTAGATTTTAAAATCCCACAGTATTGTATTCACGCACGTGTAAAGTAGTTCTCGAGCCTCAGTGAAGAACCCCTTCCTTAGGCCCCCATCACTCTCAGAGCAGGAATGCCCACTCTAGTATTCCGGACAAGGGGTCAGTCCCGTTCAGTGTGAAGAAACCTGTGAAGCATATGTGCCCGAAATCCTTAGAGCGGTGTGCAAACAAGCTATAATCTACTACTAGCTAAAGTGTGAATCAAAAACAAAACAGCAAATAATGCACACATAAACCCAGTTACTGTAACTCAACTGCAAGCCTTATTAGGTTTATTTTGAATACAAAAAAAAAAATATTTTATCATGGCAGAATGTACTCTCCTCACTGCCTATGTCAGATTTTAAAAATAAATGTTTGAAAATTTATTTTGTAAATTAGCCTAAAAGGCCTAAAATTGTTGCATTTTGTTCAAAATCTGTTGGAAATTGCTAATCAACACATTCAAAAGATACACTAAGGACACTGGAAAGAGGACTTGGGATCTGAAGCTTTTAGTGAATTGCAGTCACTGAAACCAAACTTACAAACAGAAATCGTATCCCTTCAAAAGCAAAGGAAGAAATTTATCCCTTTAAAAGCAGGAGAAACAATATAAGAACTAATTGAGCAAGAATGGCTTAAACAATATAAAAGCAATTCTGAAGGTCTACTGTTGTGGGTTGTATTGTCTCCCAAATCCTAGTTCTTTGCACCTGTGATTGTGACCTTATTTGGAAATAAGGTATTTGCAAATATAATTAAGATGTAGGATGAGATGAGGTCACACTGGAGTAGAGTGGGCCCTTAATCCAATAATCCACGTGACCACAGAGGCGGAGATTGGAGTTATGCAGCTACAGACCAAGGAAAACTAAGGAGAGCAAGGCTCTGCGGATACCATGATTTCAGTCTTCTAGCTTCCAGAAGTGTGAGGCTCATTTTCTGTTGTTTTAAACCATCTAGTTTGTGGTACTTTGTTTGTGGCAGCCTTAGTAAACAAATCTATAATCCTAATTTATAATATTCCAATTTGTGGGAAGAATCTTTTGATGGAGCTATTTTTCACTGACTACATTTATATTTTGGAATGTAATGGCATATAACTGGAAAGACCTATAATTTTACTGCACCTAAACATGGATAAATAAATAACGCAAAATATTTTAAAAGTCCTAAACAGAAACAACTTCTGTGATGACATTTAACATAAGTATTTGTCAAAGAAAGGTACTCTGAAAGGAGACACAAAGACAGCAACTGTGAAAATATTTAGACTAAAATATCTTCACATTTCAATATGAAAAAAACTAGAATTGAGACTATGTTCCATTTAGCAGTTGGCTCTGAGCTTAACAGGTGCTTTAGCATCTGTAGAGAAAGTACATTGAAAACTAAAAATACAATGTCTAAAGAAAAGAATAATCTGTAACTTTTAAAAAAACTGCAACAAATTTAATTTTTAAATTAAGCAGCTTTTTTTTTTCCATAAAATGATCCGTGTCAAGGTATTAGAGATATGGCTAAGAAACTGATTCAAGAATATGTACCAAGAAGTCAGCATGTGTTGAAAGTTAGTAGTCCCATAATCAACATAAAAAATTGAGTATATTAATATAAAGATCAAAATTTTTCAATTGTTTTAATGTATAAGGATATAAATTACCTTTTAAAATATTAATTTTGAAAACAGCTTTGAACAGGACTCTTTTATAGGTCCTAAAATATTTATAAGTCAGTAA
>NW_027397066.1:58980557-58994359 GCF_003265705.2 Callorhinus ursinus | reverse complement strand
TTCTTTTTTTTAATTTTATTTGAGAGAGCAAGCACAAGCAAGGGGAGGGGCAGAGGGAGAGGAACAAGCAGACTCCATGCTGAGCAGGGAGCCCACCCAGGGTTGGATCCCAGGACCCTGAGATCATCACCTGAGCCAAAGGCTGACACTTAACCAAGCCACCCAGGCACCCCATCAAATTTTATTTTAACATCTCTTTTTACTCTTAAAAATGTGGTTTGGTCAAAAACTTATATATTCCCATTGCCACTAATAAAGTGCAGTCAATTTGACCCCTGAGATATTTTTCACACAAGGCACCCTGTCTACTTGCTCAGGTGTAATTTCCTGAATAGGTAATGTTGCAAGTGACCCCCAAAGAAGGCAGGACAAAGAGCTCTCCCTTTCAGTATTCTCCTCCCATTGCTGGGCTGGCATTAAATGTTGCTTCATTAAAAAGCAATAAATCACAGTGGGGGTGGGGGTGGTCAGTAGTAGGGCAGGATAATACATTACAAATTACTTATCCCCAGCCAGAAGACAGCCCTGGTTCACCATTAATAGTGTAAAAGGAGATTTCAAAATCGAGCAAGCAAGCCTAAGTCTCTTTCAAATTGTGTGCAAAGGCTGTAGGGAGGAAATTATGCAGGTCCTCATTGGAGGAACTCTGAACTTTTTGCCAGCTACACACCCTCAGCCTAGATTTAGCCTTACCTTGAATCCCTCATTTGCATATTAACCCAACCAATCTCAGTTAACCTACTTTCAATCCGTTTTGCATTGAGGACCTAAATGAGAACTGCACTTGTGAACTTTAGCCTTTATAATTCTGTCCCCTTTTTGTCTTCCTCATAACAGGAGTCAGATTTCTACCTGAATCTGAGACTCACGTAACTGCTCTGAAAGGAATGCAATTTCCTTATCCACATAATGGGAATGTTCTCTGTTTAACTTACAGAAAGGGATTTGGCTAAAAGTTGACTGGCTGATTTGTAAAAATAGCTCTTTTAAGTGACAGATGGTGACATATCAAATAACCAAGGAGCAATATGAGACCAGAAAGCCATCATTTAGTGTTGCTTCCATGAGCTTGTTTATTTCTCTGTATTTTCCAGGAAATAAACTGTAACCATCCTAACCTATGGTTACTAGAACAAAATGTAGTATTTAATTATCTAAAGCAAAGTAGTAAATAAATCACTACTTTTCTTGGGTATTAAAATACTCCTTTATAAAATAGTAAAATAACAAATAAAATCTACCCATGATCAGCAGTATATTTAATTTGTATACTTGGCATCCCACTTCTGCACCTAGCTTTCAATCTCATTTTCAACCACAACTTTAATTAGGGCTGCAATGGACTGTTTTATGATCTATAAAGATAAAAAAAAGCCTAATACAATCATTAGCAATTCAGATTTCTCTGCAGGTCATACAGCTTAATTGCTGTGTATTTTAGGGCCTCACTTGGAGATTTTGAGTTTGAATTAGTACAACAGAAATGAAACCCCAGGGAACCAGCACAAATTATATACCCAATAAAACCAATTACTAGTACTAGGAAGCCTTTTGAAGTAAATAAATTTTTTGAAAGTGAATGAATACTTAGGAGTGTTAAATTTATGGAATTTTAAAAACATTTCATTTCACATCCTAAATACTACACTTATACCCTATTTTATCAGAAATTATACTTTTGTAAATCAATATAAACAAAACCTAAAAGCAAGTTCTTCTCATTTTGCGTAATTCTGTTATTCAATTTTGCAATTCATCTCTTTCAGGTCCCTAACCTGTAAATTAGAACATCAGTAGCTACTTAAACAACATTCATGCTTTTTTCAGAATCTTAGATGCTAAGTTTTGTACCACAAGAACCCTTGGAGAGCTTCTCAGAACAATCTTTTTGAATGTTTCATACAAAATACACAGGTTTACAAGGAAACCAGTTTTTTTTTAAATATGGCTATCACTTTTGTTTTTAAAGCATTAAAGAACAGCATCTAGTGGCAGGTCTAATAACTACCATAATAAAGTAATGATGAGTGTATATGATGTTTTGAATCTCTGCATCAACTGTAATATTTAAGTATCTGAGGTTTTACTGGCAATATCTCAAATACTGCTAATATTACTGTGCTTTGTTGCCAACATTTACAACTGAAGAAAATGCTAAAATTGTTAGAGGATACAGATCTCCCATCTAAGTTTATGGATCCCCTAAAATCTGTCCATAAAGTCTTAGGTTAAGAAATACCCTTCATGGGACGCCTGGGTGGCTCAGTCGGTTAAGGGTCTGCTTTCGGCTCAGGTCATGATCCCAGGGTCCTGGGATTGAGTCCCACATCTGGCTCCCCGCTCAGCAGGAAGCCTGCTTCTCCCTCTCCC
This sequence comes from Callorhinus ursinus, assembly GCF_003265705.2. Lineage (NCBI taxonomy): Eukaryota > Metazoa > Chordata > Mammalia > Carnivora > Otariidae > Callorhinus > Callorhinus ursinus. The sequence goes on along the minus strand of NW_027397066.1, from coordinate 58,991,989 downwards.
ACTCCCCTTGCTTGTGTTCCCTCTCTTGCTGTGTCTCTGTCAAATAAATAAAATCTTTAAAAAAAGAGAGGAAAAAAAAGAAATACCCTTCATTAAGGGAATCTGACAATATAATTTTTAAGATTTATATGCAAAATTAGCTTTCTTGATTCACAAAAGTTCTATGAGATTTAATAAATGTTTTCAAGAAGAGGAACAATAGTGAGATATGTCAATAATTATAAGTTGCTTATAGAGCAAAGCACTGGGTAGATCATTAAGGTTCAAACCCTGTCTTCACCATTTATTTACTGTTAGCCTGGGAAAGTTACTTAGTTTTTCTAAGCTTCAATCACCCAATCTATTAGGAATAGTAATAGTCTACTTCAGCTGTTGTGAGGATAAAAGGATATACTTATGCAAAAAAACCTCAGCAAAGTGCTTAGCACAGAGTAAAGTTCACTGAATACTAGTAAGAATTTATTTTTCAACCACACAAGTGTATTAAAGGCAAGATGATATTCATTAGTTATTCATAAATAACCAAAGTAGGGAGGGGACATTTATTTTTTAATTTTTAAAATTTAAATTCAATTAATTAATGCATTATGTATTATTAGTTTCAGAGGTAGAGGTCAGTGACTCATTGGTCTTATATAATACCCAGTGTTCATTACATCATGTGCCCTCCTTAATACCCATCAACCAGTTACCCCATCGCTCCAGCCCTCTCCCCTCCAGCAACCCTGTTTGTTTCCTATGATTAGGAGTCTCTTATGTTTTGTCTCCCTCTCTGATTTCTTCTTGTTTTATATGACCTCACTCATTTGTGAAATTTAAGAAACAAAACAGAGGATCATAGGGGAAGAGAGGGTCGCCTATTTTAAACTATATATGCCCTAACTTTAGAATTATGAATCTTTAGTCTTTTGGTTCTAGGCACTCTTTATTGTGAGTAATTACAGAAACCTACATAGATCACTGATCATTTTCAGATCATTAAGTGAACAAACCCTGTTGGTATGATGTTGACAAGAACATGACCTAAATCTGAGAGTAAATTATTTCATGTTTTAAGAACTAGACACTGAACAATACCAAGATGGTTATGTAAGTTATGACCAATTGACTTAATGTAATATAATGCAACCAATAAAATATTAGTAAAAACAACAGCAACACAGAAAATGGACATGATGTAATGTTAAGTGGAGCAGCTTGGATAAGCATTCTTGGATAACACCCAACCCTGAGTTCTCTGACACTAATTTAGGTTTAGATTATGTTCCATTCTGACCACAAAATTTTCTATCTTCATTATGACCACAAAGTTTTCTATCTTTTAAGTATTTTTTATCTGGTCCAAAAGGCACCTAATAGCAAATCTCATTTATTATTAATCATTAATTTATCCCACTCACTGACAGTTCAATTTTCTCCCAAATTCCAATCTCTTTAAACCTCCCTCCACAACTTAATCATCTCCAAGCCAAACTATTTTCAAACCTGTCACTGGGCTCCACAGAATTCCAGGAGAGTATATTACCATGGAAAATTATGTGGCATTTTTGTTTTTTCCTGATGTTTTTAATCATCCAATCAAGGTATTAACATGAAAAGATAACATATGAAAAACAAAGATTCAGGTCATAAAGAAACTGCTTAATTATTCCTAACACCATGACTTGAGTAACAAGATCTGAGATTAGTACTAGTCTTTTTTTTTTTAATTTTATGATGTTATGTTAATCACCATACATTACATCCTTAGTTTTTGATGTAGTGTTTCATGATTCATGTTTGCATATAACACCCAGTGCTCCATTCAATACGTGCCCTCTTTAATACCCATCACCAGGCTAACCCATCCCCCCACCCCCTCCCCTCTAGAACCCTCAGTTTATTTCTCAAGAGTCCACAGTCTCTCATGGTTCATCTAATACTAGTCTTTTTTCATCTATTGACCCATTTTAACAGAAAACTTGATTCTGGAGACATTACATTAGAACACATTATTTCTGAACAGCTGGGACACAGACATAAAACTCAGATACAAAAACACTAAGTGGCAAAATATGTAGGTTCTATACTTAAAATGACATTAAGAACTGTTTAGAAATCAACATTGTAGCCAGATAGCTATCTCATTAGATAGGTAAGGCATTAAGATAGGAAAACCACACTATCACATTTCCCAACAAAATATGATTTTGAGAAACTGCTTTTGCTAGTCATCGGAACTAACTCGTATCAGGTTGAAATCAGTCTATGAAAAATCAGCTTTAGTAATGGTCCTAACTGGAGTCTGGGTCCTTCAAGCTTCACATGAGGATAAAAGGATCTTTACATCAAATAACTCTGTTGCAGAGACAGAAATACTGAATGACTACTAGAGGGGAGAGTTTGAATAAAAATGAACAGCCTTACTGAAGAAATCTGGTCTTTTTTCAATTATAAAATTCCAACTACTCCCTCTGCAAGACATGAATAGTTAACTAACATAAATCAGTATTTTTTAATAACTCCAAAATTGTAGTTTTTTGTTTTCTTTTTTTAAATGCTGGTCTAGTTGCAAAAATTACACAGCCATTGTCAATGAGACATAAAGAAAGGTGAGGAGGTTTCCATCAAGAGCTATAGGCCAGACACAAAATTTTACAAATACTAAAAGGCATCATATCAGGAGGAAGGGACAAAGAGAATCTGCCAAATTAACAAGTTTGGGAATCACTTTGCAACAGGATAAACATGGAACAAACGCTTAGGATATCCATTTAATTACTGAAAATAAGTTCAGGTAGGATGCAGCTTTAGGAAGTCCCTGTTGTAGGATACCTGCAAATCTGCTTTGAGCACGGCATTAACGTATAAGGTGTGTAACATCCCCTCCAAATGGGAAATGCTGCTGCCTAGCTCCATACACTGAAAACACTGGGCCAAAGATTCATGTGATATTTATAATCCAGCGACATTTTCATTTGTAAACTCACACAAAAAAGCAAAAATAGTAAAAATTTAATCACTATAATTTTTTTTATTTTTAACTTTTTGGCTATTTAGATAATTCATTTCAAGAAACAATAAGCTGCGGGGCGCCTGGGTGACTCAGTTGGTTAAGCGACTGCCTTCGGCTCAGGTCATGATCCTGGAGTCCCGGGATCGAGTCCCACATCGGGCTCCCTGCTCAGCAGGGAGTGTGCTTCTCCCTCTGACCCTCTTCCCTCTCGTGCTCTCTATCTCTCATTCTCTCTCTCTCAAATAAACAAATAAAATCTTAAAAAAAAAAATAAAATCTTAAAAAAAAACAATAAGCTGCAACAAATATAAGGGCTTATTTATTTCTTTGACAGTAAATATATTTTCTTCCAATTAATAAGATCTAATTTCTCATGAGGAAATAAGAAAAAAACTCACTGTAAATCTTAAAAATGAGAGAAAGCTTAAATGATACATCAACATTTTGTAATTTTCAAATTCTGCCAAAGACTATTTCTTGAAATTCCAATTAAATATTTCATTAAAGTACTTATATGTTCCATTACTATAGGTATCTAGTCAAAAATATGAAAAATAATCAAAAATGCTTTTTCGTTTTTTTTTTAAGGCTCTGACAATAAATCTGTTAATTTAAAAGAGTTTATCAAACTCAAGACAATTTTCAATAAAAATAACACTAAGGCGGGCGCCTGGGTGGCTCAGTCCTTAAGCGTCTGCCTTTGGCTCAGGTCATGACCCCAGGGTCCTGGGATCGAGCCCCGCGTCGGGCTCCCTGCTCCGCGGGAAGCCTGCTTCTCCCTCTCCCACTCCCCCTGCTTGTGTTCCCTTTCTCACTGTGTCTCTCTCTGTCAAATAAATAAAATAAAATCTTTAAAAAAAAAACCAACACTAAGGCTCAATTTCAAGTCAACAGGATTGACGTCTGATTAAACCACATTCACTATGAAGAACTAGACAACTAATGTGTAACTACATTATTTAAAAAGATGACTGAGGATGGGGACAAGTGGGGAGGCAGACAGTGGCGACCTCTGGAAGATGGAATCTCTTCTCTCTGCTGGTCCTAGAAGAGAAAAGAGACACCAATAAGCATCAACACACTGTCCGAGTTCCTCCCCACCCGAGACCCAACAGTCCACAGGTGTTTCTCAACCTGACAGCCAACCTCACCTTTATATGTGGTATTCAGTGCCAAGAGTATGTCAAAAACACCATCCTAACCTAACTTGATTAGCATTGCCTTAAGAAAATAAAAACTACCAAAAGTATTATTTATTTTTATAGTCATAACCTATATCAAATGGGGCTGAAAGCAGTTGGGTTGAAAGTAATACTTCTTTATATTAAGAACAGCTTTCCAGGGACGCCTGGGTGGCTCAGTCGGTTAAGTATCTGCCTTCAGCTCAGGTCATGATCTCAGGGTCCTGGGATGGAGTCCCGAGTCAGCCTCCCTGCCCAGAAGGAAGCCTGCTCCCCCTCCGCCTGCTGCTACCCCCTGCTTGTTTGCCCACGCTCACGTTCTCTCTCTGACAAATAAATAAATAAAATCTTTTATAAAAAGCTTTCCAAAACAGTTGCATTCATCTTTTAAATTATAAAGAGACCATTAAATACAATTTACAAGATCTGAATTATCCCTTTGCTTGTGCCACGTACGTAGGAGGCAAGTGGCTACCAGGAAATGTTTGGGTTCTAACTGTTGACTCCCATTCAAAGTATATGGAGAGGATGAGGTGATGGGTTCTTTACATCAAGCTGACAAAGGGAAATTCGTCAACTTACACAATCTGGAAAAGGCTATCCTCACTCTGGAAAGAAGCCCTAAAACAACTGAAATCCAAAAAATACTGTTACTATAGTACATTATACCTTTAATTCTGCAATTCAAACAAAATTTTACACAATCTGCTTTTCCTAGATAGTACAGTTGGTTATTCCAAACCAACTGGCAAATTCTTTCAAACACCAGAGAGCTTCATTAACCAGAACTCAGAATCACTTACAGTCTCACATATCTTCGTGCAAGACCTAATCAACAGAAACTACATCTAAAGTAAACCCTATTGGAAATAGGTATCTTTTTATTTTAGTCACTCAAGACTGAGAACTAAATATACATATATAAAATAGGAGCCAACCAATTTAAATTAAATAAGCAGTAGCTATGTTCCCGCTACTGATTATTACTTTCTTCCAGGTACTTGTGCTGCTCACTGGTGATACAAAAAGATGAAAAAGACACAATCTCTGAGCGCGTAGAACTGCAGTGAACACGTGTTACTGGAAGTCCTGAAAGTCTTGAAAACAGAATCTCTTCTGGACTCACTGGCTCTGGGTCAAGGGAATATATTTTTAGATGCTTAGGTTTGAGTTTGCAACTCCAACAAGTAGATGGCGGAAAAGTGAAGAGTTCGGGGCGCCACTGTGCAGAAGTTAAAACCATACCATGTTTTGTCCGTGTAATGTACTAGCCAGCGACGGGGTCCAAAGAGATGCAATGATTCTAAGACTGATTACTTCAATCTTAGATTGAAGAGGTTTGGGAAGAGCCATACAGAAAAAAACTGAGAAATCAAGATTAGTATCTGATTTTGTGAAATCATTACGAATTTTAGAGTTGGAAAAGACCTCAGAATTACCATCAACAAAGGAATTCAGAAATTCAAACACTAGTAAACCATCCAGACAACGCTCACTCCTGTTTACGAAATACAACAATAACCAAAACAAAACCAACTACTTGAAACACGCAGACCACCTGTTTCCACCTCGCCTTTCCTGAGGGCCTCAAATGTCTTCCTAAACCACTCCACTGTACCTCCTGCAAAACAGGAATATTTTGGCGCCAGAGCCCAAAGCAGACCACATCCGGGCTGCCCGAACTGAGGTCGACGCGACCTGCCCGCAAGGCCCGCAAGGCCCAGTTCGAAGCCTAGGCAGGCCCCGCCCCCAGCCGCGCCGCGCCGCGCGGCTGCCCGAGCCTCTGGCCTGACGCGGTTAAGCTCGGCAGGCGCCAGCGGCCCACGCCCCGCCGCCCCTCCCGCAGCCGGCGGCTCCGCACACGTCGGCACCCACACCCGAGAACAGCGAGCGTCCCGGGCGCTCGTACCTCACGCCGCTGCTCCGAAAGCCCCGGAACACGCGCCTGGCTGCTCCCGGGACCCCCGGCAGCACGGCGCTCCCGCCCTGCGCTAGCATGCGGCTCACACAGTCACCAAGAAGGGAGAAGCCGCGGGCCAGCATTGCGATGGCCGCGAATCGCCGGCTTCCGGGCGGAGGCTCCACCTTCGCAGCTGCACACTGAGCTCCGCCCCTACCCGGCCGGGCCGGAGAGCCGGTCCCTCCCGCAGCCGGCTTTGGGCGCCATGCCGGGGCGGGGCCGGGAGCCAAGCTCAGGGCTGGGGGCGGGGTCTACAGGATGCCGGGAGGCGGGGCCAGAAACAGAGCTCTGAGCCGGTCGGGGGCGGGGCCAAAGAAACTCCGGGACTGTTAGGGGCGGGGCCAGGACCTAAGCCCCTGGCTGAGCAAAGGATCGTGGATGGGGAGCGGGACTCCTGGGTGCGGGAAAGGGTGCGTCCCTGAGACTGGCTGTTAGCGGTGTGACTTCTCACCCACCCGATACACCTCTGATCTTCCTACAGTGAGGCCACAGGTAAGGTGTCTAAACTAATCAGTCCAAGCAGCATGCCTCTTTTGACCCCAGCCAGAAATGTCCTGCCACCTCCGATGCTACGTGGAATTGATTTAAAGCCAGAAGCATGTTAACCGCTTCTTTGCTTCCTACACCTTTAGTACCATCTTGGGATACCTGGGAGCTGGAGAGAGAAACAAAGGTGTGAGTGTGAGTGAACTTTAGGATTTCTATGGCTCTACCTTATCTCCCCTTTTGGAAGGGAAAAAATGACCAATGTTTCTTCTTTTCCAGAGTTGATGACCAAGTTAACACAGCTTAGGAGCCTGCATTGTGTGGTGAACTGACAACGAAGGAGGAAGCAAAATATCAACTCCCTCTGAAAAAGTAAAAGTCAGACTGACGATTCACTATGCTGGAATATGTTAAAAGACAAATTGAAGCATATTTTTAAAAATTAAGAGTTTCTTTGAGCAAAAATCAATTTGAATCAGGCAGCATCCAACCTAGCAGATTGAAAAGCTCTCTGAGGAGCTGTACAAAATGAAAGACTTTTCTGGGCAGAAGGGAGGAAAAACAAGAAAGTTACACTAGCAAAAAAGGTGGGTTTGTTATTGCAAAGTTACTTTCCTTTAGGGGATGGCAGGGATCTATCAGTCACAATACCTAACTAGTGCTGATCAGGTGATTCCTGGTTGCTGGTTTAAGATTCCATATCTAGGACAAAGGAAACTAATGGGGAGGAAGAGTTAGGGAGGTCCTTCTAGACAGACTTAAAACCAAATTGACATGAGACGGATTAACAGGAGAAAATCAAATTTAATACCTTATGTACAGGGACTCAGAATCAAATTTAATAGCATACATATGGGGAATCCACACAGACCTGGAAATTCCAAAGACAGGTAACATGATGCTTATATGAGCTAAGGAGAGGGGTAGGGGTCTGAGGATACAAAGGGAGAGAGACCCACTAACAGGAAGGTGAAAGGAGATGTTTGGAAAACAAAGGTGCCCTATTATGCAGATAAGTTTCTTAGGTAAAGAGGAATCTCTATTAATAGCTCTCTTCCTGGTAAAGCAGGCAGTTGAGGGGGAAGTGAAAAACTTTTTCTGAATCTGCTGGGTTGGATTGTTTTTAAGGCAAAATAATGTTCATGCCCAAGTGGCCCATCTTGTGTTGGCCGGCACTTGGCCTCTACGCTCATTAAGTCTCAGTTTGGTGAAGTGGGGCTTAGCATAAGCAACTCCATTTTGGACCTGTTATCTTGGTTTTTTTTACAAATAACAGACACAGATAAGAGACAGATAAAACCAGCTGCGGAGGGGAAAGGAAAGAATATTTCTCTCACGATCAGGCTGCAGCTGTGATTTTCATCACAATCCCTTTGACCACCGCTTTCTTACTTAGAATCCTTGTTCTCTAAAATCATAACTGTCAGAAAATTTGATGTTTAAAAAAAATGAATAAGAATGAAACATCCTATTCTGCATGATCTAAGTCAATTTCAAAAAAGAAGCAGCCTTTATTTCCAACCTACCTAAAAAGCTTCAGATGAGGGATTTCTGAACACATTCCACATCCATCTTACCTTTACCAATTCCAAGGAATAGGCCCCTGGGTCCACTTTGCAGTCCAACCTGATGTTGACCCCTTTACACACAGCTCTTTTCTGCTTTGAGCCTACCAAAATATTGCTTTATGTAAATTTCACCTAACCTCTACCCTTCCCCAAATCTTATAATAACTTTATATCTCTCTAATTGATGAGACACTTCTGGGTTCCTCTGGTATGCAGTCTCATTACAAGGAACCAGTTGTCCTAACATTCGTCTTGCTATAGGTTGGTCCCTGGTAGTTGTAGTCTGATTAGGCTAGGATAGCAGCCAGGAGTGATTACCCTATAGGAAGGATTCCAGCCCAGGAGTAGTTATCAGTCTAGCAACATAGGCAGTATTCTGTGCTCTAGATGGGGGAGGAAGGCATGCCCTTTAGTCCACTTCATTTATATCCCCATTGTACCTAGCATAGCATTGAGCAAAGAGTGGGTGTTCAGTAATTTCTTAAAAAGTAGTTTATGAAGGTTTATAAGGAATCCATTTATACCACCACATTTCAAAACATAACTACATCACTTCAAAGCTTTCTTTAGTCATCTGGCCTTGTGAAGAATATGTAACTGTCTCATATGGAGATACATTGGTCATTGCTCTGCCCTATCCTCTGTCTGAAGCCCCGCATCGGGGCTCTCTGCTCAGTGGGGAGTCTCCTTCCCCCTCTGCCCCATCCCCCACTCATGCTCAGGTGCGCGCTCTCTCTCTCTCTCTCTCTCTCTCTCTCTCAAATAAATAAGTCTTAAAAAAAATGTACAACCAGTTGAACCAAAAGCACTTTTTACTAGTCTATTCATTCCTCCTTATCTACAATTCCACTTCTTTCTTGTATGGGCTGTCTATATGGCCATAAGTCTGTCCCTTCCTCCAGCTGGCAAAATGATGGGGCAGAAATAAAGATTAGGAAACACTAAAAACTATCAAAGGTGAAATGTGTTTTCTTTAAAAGGCTAAAAAATATAATAGTGCATCAGTAAGCCTTGGGACAACTTCAATGCACCAAATATAACTGGAGTTCCCCAAAGAGAAGGGATGGAGAACAAAAATCTTTTTAAAGAAATAACAGCAAAATATTTTCCAAATTTGGTGAAAAGTATAAACCTACAGGTCTAAGAAGCTCAGTGAACCCAAAGCAGAAGAAACATGAAGAAAACTATACCAAATTATATCATAATCAAATTGCTCAAAACCAGTGACAAAGTGAAAACAAATTTTTTAAAGGAGCCAGGAGGAGGAAAAAACACTTTAAGTACAGAGGAATGTAGATAAGAACAGCAGTTTCTCAATAGCTTAACACAGTATTGGAATATAAAACAATATACACAAATCCAAGTTAACAATATGCCCTGTAATAAGTTTTGAAATCAGAAAATGTGAGACCTCCAACTTTGTTCTTTTTTTTTCCCCCAAGATTATTTAGCTATTCAGGGTCCCTTGAGATTCCATATGAATTCGGGGATGGGATTTTCTATTTCTGCAAAAAAAGGTCTGTTAGGACTTTGATAGGCATTTCATTAAATCTAGTGATGTAAACTGCTTTGGGTATATTGGCATCTTAGTAACATTAAGTCTTCTGATCCATGAACACAGGATGTCTTTCCGTTTATCTGTGTCTTTAATTTCTTTCAGCAACATTTTGTAGTTTTCAGTGTATAAGTCCTCCTTGGTTAGGTTTATTACTATGTATTTCATATGAACTTTTATAAATGAAATTATTTTCTTCATTTCCCTTCTGGACTGGTCATTTTTAGCAACTACTTTTGCCATAACAAGTTTCGTTGTCTCTGTCCAGGAGTCTCATGTCTTCTGTAAGTGTTCACCAAACTGTGGAAGGCTAACTTAGCAGAAAGTAGGTAGGGCAAAATTAACTCCCTCAGAAGCTCACAGATGGTCATGATAAGGAATGAAAAGAGGGGATATCACTACAGATGCTAAAGGCATTAAAATGTTAATAAAATAATAATATAAACAGCTTTAATGCAGTATATTTGACTATTAAAATAAAATAGACAGGTTTATTTAAAAACACAAATCATCTAAAACTGACCCCCAAAATTTAAAAATTTAATAACTCTCTATAGATTTTTAAAAACAAATTAGTAATTAATAACCATGTGACAAAGAATCTTCAGGCAGTAGGCTTCACTGATGAATTCTCTCAAACATTTAAGAGAGCAATAATAACAATCTTATGCAAATCTCTCAGACAATAGAAGAAGGAACATTTCCTAACTCACTTTATAAGGCCACCATTGCCCTGATATCAAAACATTACAAGAAAGGTCAACTACAGACCAAGATCCCTCACCAACGTAGTAACAAGAATCGTCAAAACAATAGCAAACTTAATAGCAATATGTATAAATATGTGTAATACATCATGATCAAGAGGGGTTTATTCTGGGAATGTAAGTCTGGTTCAACATTAAATAATCAATGTAATCACCATAGTAACAGATTGAAGAAGAAAAAACAGTGATGATCTCAACAGACATAGAAAAAGTATTTGATAGAATTAAACATTTATTCATGATAAAAGTAACTCTCAGAAAACTGGAAATAGAGGGACATTCATCAAGCTGATAAAGGACATCTAGGAATAACCCACGGCTTACCTTCTACTTCATGATGAAAGACCCCTACGATTAAGAACAAGCCAAAGATGTCTTTTCTCACCATTTCTATTCCATATTGCACTGCTCATCTGGGGCTGACTAAAAGGGGTACAAAAGAACTTTTGAGGTTGATAGAAATGTTCCATATTTTGATTGTGGTATAGTACATGGTCTATACAATTGTGAAACGCATCAAATTACACACTTAAAACAAGTATGTTTTATTTATGTAAATTAAACTGAATCAAAATTGATAAAACACAGGACTGAAACATTTGTTGGTTCTCTTTAGATGTAATCCATATCCCTCTCTAATGAAGAAGCCCCTTTTCTAAGAGTACTGTGTATCACTTTTTCTGTAAGTAATTCAGCCTCTAGAGGGCACCCATATTTCATGAACTCAAAGCTTGGCAATGATTTAAAAAGCACATCATTGACCACTATATCAGACACTAATGATGTACTATACGTTGGCTAACTGAATTGAAAGAAAGAAAGAAAGAAAGAAAGAAAGAAAGAAAGAAAGAAAGAAAGAAAGAAAGAAAGAAAGAAAGAAAGAAAGAAAGAAAGAAAGAAAGAAAGAAAGAAAGAAAGAA
>NW_027397066.1:58673187-58980457 GCF_003265705.2 Callorhinus ursinus | reverse complement strand
AGAAAGAAAGAAAGAAAGAAGGAAAGAAAGAAAGAAAGAAAAAAAGAAAAAGAAAGAAAGAAAGAAAGAAAATAAATAAATAGCATCTATGGATGTAAATGCACAGAAAAGAATAATACATATGAAAATTTTTCATTAGGTTTGTAAGAATTTAGTAATAAAATTTGTTAAAACCTTTTTTGGCCATAATAATACAGAAAATAAAAGTGTTGCTTGTGGAAGAGATGAAGCTTCTTTCATCAGTGTATCTAAATAGTGGACTCAAGGTTGACTTTCATCTAGATGTTGTGGGTCATTTAGACATAACCTTGGAATTCTTTTTAAATAAAGGTTATATTCTTGGTTACATGCTCATTATAGAAAATGTGGAAGTTACAGAAAAACTGAATGGAAGCAGAGGAAGAGGAGAAGAATCAGGAGGAGCCACTATTGTCATGAATGCTGTCAACATTTGGGCATACGGGCCCAGAGATTTCATTTATATATTATTTTTATTTGATTGTAATCACATATAACAAAATGTTAGAATTTAACCACTATTTGATCTCTAGCCATGAAAATGAAGTATAAATTAAATACTTAAAATGTAGAATGTTTCATAATTAATTATGTTCCTTTGAAGTGTTCAAAAATTTAATGGTACTCAACTAGAAAAGTTAGAATAAAATGTTACTAATATTTGGTAGTCCCATAAAATTGTCCATTTTTCTTTGGTGGCTCAATCTCCCTTATGCAGGAAAATCTACTTGAGTCATTACACCCGCAAAGGGGTGGACATTGGATAGCAGAATCCTTTTTTCCTTATCGCAAATAATCCCCACTTAACTTGTTAGCGGAAAAATATGTAATCTATGAACAGTAAAAAGTCTCAGGTGAAAAGAACATTTTTTTGGATTATTGACGCACTGTGTTCATGGTACATTTCCAAGGAAAAAAGAAACTGTACATACATTCCAATTCAGCTTTTCCTTGCCACATAATAATGTGCTCATGTTTAAGTAGAAAGGACAATTAAATGGATGGTAAAATTGTGTATAGATTTAACTGATGGAAGGGATAAAGGGAAGAGAGTTAATGTGAATGTCAATAATTATATTTAAAATAAATAGTATTTACTAATATTTATTGAAAACATTATATTGCTGCTACTGTAGGTACTATTACATGCATTACCTTTACTTAATCCTTACAATAATTTCATAAGGGTTTACAGGGAATTACTATTTTCCTTCTCATTTTACCGATACAGAATCTGAGGCTCTTAGAAGTCAAGTAAATTTTTCAAAGTCACACAGCTAGTCTGTGCCAAAGCTGAGGTTCGTAAAGACATGGTCTGGCTGTAATAACCACACCCTTAACCCTAATACTCTTCCTTCCAGGAACTTCACTTATAAAACCTTTCAAAGTAGGACTTCTTTTTTCTACTTTAAAGTATTTTATTACCATCATCATGTTGTGTTCAAAGAAACCTCTGCCTAAAGAATTTATTTTTTTTTAAAGATTTTATTTAGAGAGAGACAGTGAGAGAGGGAACACAAGCAGGGGGAGTGGGAGAGGGAGAAGCAGGCCCCCTGCCGAGCAGGGGAGCAGGGAGCCCAATGAGATGCGGGGCTTGATCCCAGGACCCCGGGACCATGACCCAAGCCGAAGGCAGATGCCAAACGACTGAGCCACCAAGGCACCCCCCTAAAGAATTAATTTAAAAGAACTGATTGAACTTCAGTCCCTGAAAAGAACTCCAAAGGGCAATTTTACTCCTAATACAAACCACAGATGAGGTTCTTGGTTTAAATTCACTACTTTATTAAATAACGATGTGAGGAGTGGTTTGCTCTTGTACTTATGATTTTTATCGCTTTCATTGTCTACAGGCTATTATATTTTGGTAGCTGGAACATTATTAGTATACACAGATAATTGTAGTATATTAATTTGTTCTATAAGACAGCTTTCTGGTACCATATTTGAGTGGAAATGAAACCCTTTCTTAGCCTCTAAAACTAGAAGAGAATAATCCACATCCCCATGATGCTCTTTATTGAAGGCTTTTAACTGATATGGTGTGAGAATGAATAATTTGGGGAATCAGACCTGAAAGCACATAAAATGAAGACAGTGTTGCATTTACTTATGAATATATGAATACAGTGATTTAAAATGTAATTAGATAATTATTTATTCAGCACATACTATGTGCCTATATCAATAAACGGGCAATTAATTAAATTGTCCACAGTCATTGTTAAAAATGGATTAACCATCCATTCTAGATCTTTAAAACTTTTTAAAAAAGATTTTATTTATTTTATTTTTAGAGAGAAAGAGAGAGAGAGAGCGCCCGGGCAGGGAGAGGGGCAGAGGGAGGGAGAGAGAGAAAGAATCTCAAACAGGCTCTGTGCTGAGCACAGAGCCCAAAGAGGGGCTCAATCCCACAGCCCTGGGATCATGACATGAGCGAAAACCAAGAGTCAGACACTCAACTGATTGAGCCACCCAGACACCCCTAGATTTTTAAAACTTTTAATAAAATATGATCACAAACTTATTGTTGGGATATCTAAAGAACTCAAGAAAACACCTGAACACTTAAAAAAGAAAAAGGAAAGAAAAAAGTGAAATGGGAAATTAGTGGTGTATGGAATAAGAAACCAGTATTTAATATAATATTGATTACAAATACTTTGGAAGATGCAGCTTAGTGTATGAGTCAAATAGACTGCCAACTGAATGCCACAAATCAGCAACCACTAAGTCAACTGCACATTTTGAACCAGAGGGGTTTCATCCACATGGAGGACTTGCTTCCAAGGGGAGAACCAGAGTACTGAACTAAGCAGGCTTGATTCATTCTTTCCAAATAAGTGATTTATCCTCCCAAGAGAATCATAAAATAGGGCAAGTAAAGACTAGGAATGTTATGCAAATTGAGCTAGTTCAATTTAAAAAGAACCATGGGGCTGGAAGTGTGTTCTTCCCATAGATATTTCTAAAATATTAAAAATGATAGTAACAACCTACACATATAACAGGAGTCAAAGGGGGCACCTGGGTGGCCCAGTCATTAAGCGTCTGCCCCCGGCTCAGGTCATGATCCCAGGGTCCTGGGATCCAGCCCTGCATCCAGCTCCCTGCTCCGCGGGAAGCCTGATTCTCCCTCACCAACTCCCCCTGCTTGTGTTCCCTCTCTCACTATCTATCTTTCTCTCTGTCAAATAAATAAATAAAATCTTTAAAAAAAAAAACAACAAAGAGGAGTCAAAATCAGCATCATGCCTAACGATGGAACAATAGAAGAAATAGGCTAATAGGCTGAAATTGAGACAAAAATGTCTAGAACACATTATTATATAATACGACCAGACAATGCAATTAGACAAGGAAAAGAAATGAGATAGTAATTAGAGCAAAAGAAGCAAAAGACTAGAAGCCCCACAGTGATATCAATATAAAACTTTTTAAGCAAATCATGATACATTCCAACAATAAAACGCTATGTCTCACATCTCTCTACCTATAGGGAAATATGTGAAAATATTCACTGAAATTGAACATACACCAAAACATTTTTTACATAAGGCACACAAGGTGCAGAGCAGTATAAATGGTATTTCCCCATGTGTATCATAAAAGAAGTGTGTGTGTGTATGTGCATATGTACATCATTCACACATGTATGCTGGTAAAGACTGTTTTTTTCCAAGATATCCACACACAGAAAATTAGTAATCCTAATAGGCTCTTGGAAGGAGAAACAAAGATCTGTAGTAGGAGGGAGAGATTTGTTTTGTTTTGTTTTTTACTGTGTAACCCTTTTTACCCGTTGCATTTTTATAACATGCACATATTTTTCTTCAGTAATTAAGTATAACCAGTTTACCTACTCGATGATGTAAAGGTTAGCTTCTGAATGATGAACAGCATGTTGAGTAAAGTATTTATGGAATGATTATAAAAGTGGTTTGGAATTTAGATCTCTTTCTGCCAGAGGAGTATTAAATTTTGAAAGGTTTAAGGAAGACTGGGCCAGTTTTTGGGCCAACTAACTGTTTTGTGTATTTTAAGGCAATCATGAGTACAAATAATAAGAATTTTTATAATCAGATGAGTAAGCCACTTGTTATTTTGAACCTGATAAAATTTATAGGTTGAAGTCCTGTCAGTACCTCAGAATGTGACCTTATTTGGAGATAAGCTCTTTAAAAAGGTAAGAAGGTTCTTTGGGCCATCTCTCCGTGCTACCATAATGGTGCGCATGAATGACCCAGCAGATGTTCTCAAGAGCGTTAACATTCCTGAAAGGAGAGGCAAATGCCAGGTTCTTATTTGCATGCTCCAAAGTCATCATCCAGTTTCTCACTGTGATGATGAAGCATGTTACATTGGCAAATTTGAAATCACTGATGATCACAGAGCTGGGAAAATTGTTGTGAACCTCATGGGAAGGTTAAACAAGTGTGGAGTGGTCAGCCCCAGATTTGATGTACAACTGAAAGATCTAGAAAAATGGCAGAATAACCAGCTCCCACCCCACCAGTTTGGTTTCACTGTACTGACAACCTCAGCTGGCATCATGGACCGTGAAGAAGCAAGACGAAAACCCACAGGAGGGAAAATCCTGGGATTCTTTTTCTAAGGATGTAATACATACGTGGAAATAAAATGCCTCAGTGGGATAAATAAATAAATAAATAAATAGGTATATAAGGTTAAAATGGGGTCATTAGGGTAGGCCTAATCCACTATGACTGGTGGTTTCATAAGAAAAGGAGATTAAGGGGGTGCCTGGGTGGCTCAGTTGTTAAGCATCTGCCTTTGGCTCAGGTCGTGATCCCAGGGACCTGGCATCGAGCCCCATATCGGGCTCCCTGCTCAGTGGGAAGCCTGCTTCTCCCTCTCCCACTCCCCCTGCTTGTGTTCCCTCTTTTGCTGTCTCTCTCTCTGTCAAATAAATAAATGAAATCTTTAAAAAAAAGAAAAAAAGAAAAGAGATTAAGGACAGAGACCCGGACAGAGGGAAGACCATGTGAACATACTCAGAAAAGATGACCATCGGCAAACCAAGGAGAGAGGCTTCAGAAGAAAACCCCGAGGACAACTAGATCTTGGGCTTCTAGCCTCCTGAACTGTAAGAAAAACAAATTTTGTTGTTCAAGCCACTCAGTCTGTAGTACTTTGTTATGGCAGCCTCAGCAAAGTAATACTCAACCTAAGCTCAGTGATATTGGCTGCAGGTGATAGGCAGCCATTGAAGAATCTCAAGTAGGAGAATGACCTTTTAAGATCTGCTCTTTAGAACAATGATTTTGCAGTGAATAAGATCAATTGGAAGGGATATCCAGGGGTCTGGGAGACTAGTTAGAAAGTTATATCAATGGTGCAGTGAAAGCTGATGAGAGGCATAATTCAGGCATTTTCACAGAGAAGCGAGAGGAAGAATTACATATGAGAATTGTTAATGGGGTAGAAGTTATGGGACCCAGAGACCAGTTGGATGCAAAGCAGAGAGAGAGGGTCAGTCTGTGATGAAACTGATGTCCCTAGCTTAGGCAGCTACGTGAATTGTTTATATATATTTTCAAAGATTTTATTTATTTATTTGAGAGAGAGAGAGAGCACGAGTGGGGGAAGGGGGAATGGGTAGAGGGAGAAGCAGACAACCCGCTGAGCAGGGACCCCAAAGCCGGGTGGATCCCAGGACCCTGGGATCATGACCTGAGCTGAAGGCAGATGCTTAACTGACTGAGCCACCCAGGTGCCCCTAAGTAAATTGTTTATAAAGCAAAATAGAAAATCAAAGGAGCAGTGGGCTCCCCATGTGAACTCTGGGGAGAGCTAACTGAATTACGGTGGTGACTTGTTAACACCAATCGCAAGGAGAAACTCCAGGAGATAGGCATCAATCCAGATTAAGATCAAAGCAGTTGATGACCCAGTGAGGGAAGAAGGCTCATAGAGCTGGCAAGGGGTAGCAGTCAGGATATTTGAGGCACCTGATGAATTACCATGTCATGGAGTAGAAATGCACCTCACCCAGAAACACACAGAGGGTCTCTTTGTAGAGGGAAGGCTCGGCATTCCGCAGATTGGGTGCAATCAGGGTGGAGCTGGCCATGATAATTGAAGCAGAAGTAATGACAGGAAAGGGATGGAACAATCCTGGCACTATGCCTTGGCTCTGCCCCAACAGGCTTTATAACCTTGGGCAAGTCAATTGACTTCTCTTTCCTTTCACTAGCAAATCAGGGTAAAAATGAAGTGATTGTTATTACGACAAATCATTAGCTAATTAATACTTAGAGGCCTCAGAAAAAGCCTCCTGGAGATGATTTATAAACTAAGAGCTGAAGAATGAGTAAAAAAGGAACCAGAAGAAATGGCGAGGAGGTGTGGAGTGAAAGATGTTCTAGTGACAGGGAGCACCATCTGTAAGACCCTGAGCCCGAACAGAAAATGGTATTTTCAGAGAACCAAGAAGTGGTTTGATATATCTAGAGCATGGAGTTCCATCGGGACGAAGTGAGAAAACAGAAATTGCAAGCAGTTAAGTAATTTGTTCAAGGTCACATAACAATTAAAATTCTGATCTGTGAATTCAGCATGCCTGTACCAGCATGCCAGTACCAATTAAATCATTAATCCTAGAGGTGCCTGGGTGGCTCAGTCGGTTAAGCATCCAACTCTGGACTTCGGCTCAGATCATGATCTCAGGGTCGTGGGATCGATACCCACGTCAAGCCCCTCATCAGGCTCCACGCTCAGCTGGGAGTCCGCTTGAGAACTCTTTCTCTCTTTCTCTTTCTCTCTCTGCCCCTTCCCCAGCACGGGTTCTTTCTCTCTCTCAAATAAATAAATAAGTCTTTAAACTATTAATCCTATACAACCTCCCTATAGCACTATACAAAAAGAAGACCATTGCCAAGGGTGATACAGGCTTAATATTTCTTAATGTGTTTAGAAAGTTACAGAGTGAATACGTACTTAAGCTTAAATAGAAAAATCCAGGTGAGAATGTTAGAACAAGGATCATTAGGTATACAGAATTACACCACAAAAGCAAGTAAGCTAAACTTAGTCAAATAATTCAACCAACAGCCTACTAACCCTTGCTTCCACTCTAGTCCTCCAGAAAATAGAGAAACCATCTCAAAACGGATTTTGTGACTAACACAAGATTTTGATGATCAGTTTTCTATTGTAAACTTACCACTCACTAAATAGAAGATGAGCTCTAAAAAGTCACAGTAGTTGCATTTATTTTACAAACAAAATAAAACCCAGATCCAGATCACTCCAGTTTTATAATGGACTTGGCAGTTGGGTGATAGTGTTATGTACTATGCCGAGGCTGGATGAACTGGTCTGTCTGTGCCTCTTCCCTGGAGCATTGATCCACAGAAGATTACACACATTGATTATAAGATCTTCTCTTAGTCCTCCATATTCTAATGTTCTGCTACAACGTGGTAAGTTTAGGAATCATTTTTGTTTGTCCTGCATGTGATTGGTTGGGATTTGCTGGGATTTCCGAATCTGGTGCTTCTTGTCTGATGACCATGGGGGTGCATCACTCAGATCTTCCTCCAGTAGCACCTGCTGGAGGAGCTCAGTCGATGTCTCAGGGTGGCAGCTGGCTTAACAGTGTACCTTTCATTGGTGGTGTTCGTGTCTCATTGTTGTTTTCCTACACTTCTCCGCTGCCCCACCCCACCCCCCCAAATGCGTACTTGCACTTCAACCCTAGGCTGCCCTCATTTTCCCAGTTCTCCCCAGGGATTTGTCAACTGTGCTTGAAGTTGGACTTCCGGCAACACTTCTTGTAGTTAAAGGAATTCCTCCCAAGGGGGAGGAAAAAAAGGAAATTTTTCTCAAAATTCCTCATAGCTAAAATAACTATGCTTTCATCTGCGTAAGATAACGTAAGCCATTTTAATCACTTCCATGTTTAGTAGGGATAATTATAACAGGACATTCCACATTACATAAAAGGTACAGTCACGATTCATTCAAGTCTATAGCACAGCTTTTATTCAAATGTCAATCTGCTTAAGAAGAAAACCTTTTGCCTCAGGACGTTTGGCATGTGGTGTACCTGTCTTCAATCTTTCTAATAATACATCCTCAGGAGTCAGGCAAATTAATTTTCCATCTTTCAATGCAACTCTGAAAGGAGACCACTTGGATTACTAAAAATGAGAGTACTACCTTTAAAAAAATGGTTTATTTAAGATTCTAAAGTGACTTAGTATTATTTATTGGTTTAAAAAAATGACAAAATACACATATTTCAAAATAAATTTGTCTCAGACATTACAGCAACCATATGTTTAGGATACAATGTTCTGTATGTACTACCACAATTTTCTACCATTGACTATGAATAATATCAGTTAAAAGGTAAAATAGAATCCTTTCAGCAATAAACCAATCAGGAAGCACTTATCACTATATATGTAATATGTACATAACACATGTAGCTCTATGCACAAGGTTCTGTGTTTGGTGATTTGGACATGGATCTCCCAAGCTGCCACCATAGAATATCCTCCATATATTGGTTAGCAGTCTTTTTTGGTCTATTTTTGTTTGCTTGTTTGTTCTGCTTTCAGAATCTCACTAAAATCTCATTTATCACTGAGTAGGAGAGCCTGTGTTGTCTAAATCACAAGGAATGTGTTCTGTGTCCCTATTTAGGTTCCCATTTAAATTAATTCTGAGGTCTCCGCGGCTGGTCACAGACCACGGGGCTCCACCTGCATCTCCAGAGTCCAGAAGTTCGTTAAGTCCAGACATGACTGTCTCACCATAGTTTGAACTCAGAGTGGAAATTCCAGGATTTAAAAGTAGCGTATTCAGTATTCACTTCTGGTTTAAAAAAGAAACTCTTCAGAAATTATTAATAGCAGGTGACTCCCTTAACCTCAGAAAGCTGTAAAACATCTATGATAAGTATTATACCTAGTGGCAAGATGTTTAAGAGGTTTGTTGAGAGCAAAACAAGAGTACCTGCTATCATCACTTCTATTCAAGCTTGCACTGAAAATTTTAAGTTGCAGTAAGCCTAGAAAAAATAAATAAAAATTTTTAATGA
Source organism: Callorhinus ursinus (assembly GCF_003265705.2). Classification (NCBI taxonomy): domain Eukaryota; kingdom Metazoa; phylum Chordata; class Mammalia; order Carnivora; family Otariidae; genus Callorhinus; species Callorhinus ursinus. The sequence goes on along the minus strand of NW_027397066.1, from coordinate 58,971,369 downwards.
ACGGGGAAAAAAAACCCTGCCATTAGAAGCAGATGACATCATGGCCTATGTGAAAGATGCAAACTAATTAAAATTATTTTAAAGACACATCAATGACCCCTACCCAAGACGATTTATAAATTCAATGCACTTGCACTGGAAATTCCCTTACTGACAAACTGATGATTATAAGGTATATACAAATGAACTAAGAAGAGCTAAGACGCTCCTGAAGAAGAACAGTAATGCTGGGGAGCTTGTGCTTCCAAGTTCTTGTCCTATCAAGAACTTTTATGGTGCTATCGTAGTTAAGCCAGTATGGCACTGGTGTAGATAAAAACATATTGAGGTCTTCTTTCCTTAATGAGGAAAAAGACAGTCTAGAAACAAACCCATTACATATATGTTATCTTGATTTATGGCAGAGACTGCAAGATGATGGACTTTTCTATAAATGTTGCTGGCACAATTTGTTATCCCTATGTGAAAAATAAAAAGTGAATTTCTACCTTACATTGTAGAGAAAAATCAATTCTGAGTTCTAAGGATAACAGACAAACTATCCAATTTTTAGAAGGCAATACAGAATATTTTTATGATTTTGATAAGACTAGACATAAGAAAAAAGTTATAGTATAAAAATGTATTTTAAAAAACAACACAGATACAACTTTTTGACACGTGTAAATGACAAACGATTAGTATACAAAACATGTTTTTAAAAGCTTTTATGAAATAAACAAATAGCAAAATAGAACAAATGGGCAAAAAAAAACTTCACATAGGGTCGAATACAAATGGCTCATAATCATGCAAAAAGATATTCGATGTCATTTGTAATAAGAGAAAGGCCTATTAAAACCACACTAAAATACCATTTTATTAGTCAACAATTTTAAACGTCTGCCAAAAACAAGTGTTGGCCAGTAGGGGGAGGAAGAGGAACATTCATAAATTGCTTGTAGGTGGACTAGGTTAGTACAACCATTTGGAAAATCGCGTTGCTTGATGAAGTTGATTTGTATACAGCCTTCTTGGCCCTGAATTTCCCATCTCTGGTGATGAGGAGGTCTCTTCACTTACTGGGACAGGGAGGGTACGTTTCACGTGGGAAGATTTACTCCCTGCTTTGAGGGGGACAGAGGAGAGACTGAGTGTCCTTGCATACGCTGTCTCCTAAGTAACTTTTATTTAAATAATCATATGCTAAAGTGGCACATTTAGGGGCAGCCTGCCCTTGGCTCCTACACTGTCATCAATATAACTTATGGAAGCATAAAATTAACTGTTTCATTCTGAATTTATTAATATGATAATTAAATGTGAGATCTCAGATGAATATAATAATTTCATCTGCCACCCAACATTAAAATAAACGTCCGAGATTGACTGGCAGCCATATTACTACTATCATCCTTAATAAGAGAAGTACAAACCATTGTAGTCAGTATTTCAAGGTAATTACATAGATTTTGTTCTGCCTCTACATAGACTTCTTTGACACTTGACAATCTGCATGTATGTCTGGTTTAATTTTAGTTATTTCACAGTTTTTATTTTGCTTAAAGTAAAAAAAAAATCTCTTTAGATCTAGTTTCTTTTTTATGAAACGCTCCAGTGGATAAAAGGAAAAATTTAAAAAGTTTGTAAGATCTCAGTAGGCACCTTTGATTTCAGACCTCAGTGGATTCAGCCCAATAATGTTCTTTATGCACTGCAATCTGGAGATGAATTTTTATTGCTTTCTCTTTCCCTGTCGAGGAATGAAAGGAGAAGATTATCAGAGCGGTATTTATCAGTTACAAGTCAATAAGGAAGTATAATCTATTTTTCTAGTTTGTTTATTTCGGAGTGTTGGGGAGTACAGAGTGTAATAGATTTGTTAACAGAGATATAAACTTTTTGCTTTATTATTTTTTGGGAATGGAAATATGCAACTTTGAAAGATCTGTTAAAAAACAAACAAACAAACAAAAAACCCACATGACCTCGCTCGGATTAAAACCCCAAATCAGTAAACCAAGACTTACTACCTTATCTAAATGCAGTTTCAACTGCATTCCCAGAGGAATGTGACCTTTAACCACTCAAAATGGAATCTCCTGATCAATACTAGGAAATTTACTGATAGATGCCTTCCAGGACTCTTTGTCTAAACAATGTATTCCTTCCTAATGCAGTCCTTCCTCCCTCCCTCCCTTCCCTCCTCCCCTCCCTTCCTTCCTTTCTTCCTTCCCTCCTCCCTTCCTCCCTCCCTTTTTGTTTACATTTATTTAATTTTTTTGATGTAGTGTTCTATGATTCATTGTCTGCATATTATACCCAGTGCTCCTTTCAACACGTGCCCTCTTTAATACCCATCACCAGGCTAACCCATCCCCCCAGCCCCCTCCCCTCTAGAACCCTCAGTTTGTTTTTCAGAGTCCAGTCTCTCATGGTTCGTCTCCCCCTCCAATTTCCCCCCCTTCATTGTTCCCTTCCTACTATATTCTTTTTTTAAAAACATATAATGTATTATTTGTTTCAGAAGTACAGCTCTGTGATTCATCTGTCTTACACAATTCACAGTGCTCACCATAGCACATACCCTCCCCAATGTCTATCACCCAGCCACCCCATCCCTCCCACCCCCTACCACTCCAGCAACCCTCAGTTTGTTTCCTAAGATTAAGAATTCCTCATATCAGTGAGGTCATATGATACAGGTCTTTCTCTGATTGACTTATTTCGCTTAGCATAATACCCTCTAGTTCCATCCACGTCGTTGCAAATGGCAAGATTTCGTGTTTTTTTTTGATGGCTGCATAGTATTCCATTGTATATATATATACCACAATTTCTTTATCCATTCATCTGTTGATGGACATCTTGGCTCTTTCCATAGTTTGGCTATTGTGGACATTGCCGCTATAAACATTGGGGTGCACGTACACCTTCGGATCACTACATTTGTATCTTTGGGGTAAATACCCAGTAGTGCAATTGCTGGGTTGTACGGTAGCTCTATTTTCAACTTTTTGAGGAACCTCCATACTGTTTTCCAGAGTGGCTGCACCAGTTTGCATTTCCACCAACAGTGTAGGAGGGTTCCTCTTTCTCCGCATCCTCGCCAACATTTGTCATTTCCTGACTTGTTAATTTTAGCCATTCTGACTGGTGTGAGGTGGTATCTCATTGAGGTTTTGATTTGGATTTCCCTGATGCCGAGTGACGTTGAGCACTTTTTCAGGTGTCTGTTGGCCATTTGGATGTCTTCTTTGGAAAAATGTCTGTTCATGTCTTCTGCCCATTTCTTGATTGGATTATTTGTTCTTTGGGTGTTGAGTTTGATAACACCTTCCTTTTTTTTGATGCTCTCTCTCTACCTTTAAGAACCTTTTCTGTTGGGGGCACCTGGGAGGCTCAGTCAGTTGAGCTTCAGACTCTTCATTTTGGCTCAGGTCATGATCTCAGGGTTGTGAGATGGAGCGCTCTCTTTCTTTTCCTTTCTCTAAGATGCATAAATCAATCAATCAATCAATCAATCAATCTTTTTTTTAAAAGAAGAACCGTTTTTGTTGTCTTGCTCAGTGGAGCTCCCCTCTACTTGCTGCATGGAATGCTGCTTGATTCATTAATCATTTAATGAAGCCAATTAGATCTTCAAATTTATTCAGTTGAATTTTGTTTTTTAGCAGATCCAATGCCATTTTCACCTAATGATGATTTAGAGAATGTTGTCATGAGAAAGTCTGTGCATCTTTTTTTAAAAACCACATTTGCACAAAGCAGGAAATTAATATGCTTTCATGTATCCTTGCCTTTTATGTCTACTTGCCCAATCATGTTTAAGGTCTTAATGGAATCTCCCGTCAGTTGATAAATTAATAATTCTTGTCCTGTCAAGAGCAGTCTGTTAAGCCTCAAAGTTCTCAAAATTGAATTACTGACAGTGGCTTTATGAGCTCAAATTCTATTCATTGTTTTGTTAAATGGCTTAGTTATATCATATTTAGCACATTATTTTCTGCATCAATAAATCAAATGCTGTAACTGAATTATACAGTTATTGATACAGTACCACCATATGCATAACCTCGATAATCAAGGGGAAGTGTCATTGAATTTTGTCTATAAAGATGGATAAAAACTCAGCATACAGGAAAAAAGCTGATAAATACTGTAGACAGAATCATGCTCCAAGAGGCACAGCTTTGTGACAGGGATGGCTTATGATGGAAAAGTGTCCACATACAATAAGATGGAATGAGTTTATAACTTTCAACTGATTGCTGGCTTCTTGGACTTTATACCAAATGAAAAGCCACCTCTGATGAATCAGAAACACTATTCGAATATAATCTTGAGTCTCAATTCTCTATGTCAAAGTAGTGGTGATTATATTGTGGGTTACTAACATTTGTAGTCACCATGATGATAAGAAAATACATACACAAATATAAGATAAAAAAATCTGTGAGGAATCAAAATAAAGGAGTAGTTTCTAACATGGAATTACAGTTTAGGATTTAATGGAACTAAAACTAGTTATTATGGGGAATGCCTGGGTGGCTCAGTTGGTTAAGAGTCTGCCTTCAGCTCAGGTGGTGATCCCAGGCTCCTGGGATTGAGTCCTGCATCGCATAGGGCTCCTTGCTCAGTGGGGAGCCTGCTTTTCCCTCTCCCTCTGCTGCTCCCCCTGCTTGTGCGCTCTCTCCCTCTCTCTGACAAATGAATAAATAAAAATTTAAAAAAACCCACCTAGTTATTATGGAATTTGTCAAAGTCATTGTGGTTAGATTTTCAGGGAACTTTCCTTTCAAATATGGGTCTCTAATTTGAGAACTTTGACCCAATGCCAGATTGATAGTACATTTGCAATGAATTCTAGACTCCTAAGAGTCTAAGATAATCAAATTCTCATGTTTTACCATTCTTTGTTTCATATTTAGATCTCTCTCAGGGCACTGAGATAGGTGGTGTGTGCCCTTGGGTGTTTTGTGGTCCAAAGGGTAAACTTCTCTGAATTCTAATTGGCTGCTACGGGTCCTGGTCCCTTTGATCTGTTCACAACTGCCCAGTTTCAGCCGCATTTTCTTTTCAGAGGACTGCTAAAAGTAAAAGGTACAACCCTAGTCACCTGTCGCTATCACTCTGAAGGCAGAGGATGAAATGTTTCCTCAGGAACACCACACACACAGGGGAAGAGAAGGTCCCGGATGTGGGCTGGCCAACTTAATAAAGCACTACCACGAAGACTTCTGCCTCAGGCTCTGCTTTATGGAAACCTTTAGATAAAGCAGGACTCTCATCTTATAATTTTTCTCTTCCAGCAGAGAAACCATTACCCCACATTGACATTGCTGGACCTCCATCTCTCGGATGGCTCACAGCCCGTCAGTTTCTGGAATTCTCTAGGGATATCTCAGAAGAACTCCCAAATAAGGAATCATGTTCACAGAGTGGGATCAACCATCATTCCTCTTCTTCTGCCCTGGCTTCTTTGCCCAGGAAACCTCAGGCACTGCTGCCGTTACTGTTTCCTGATGGCTTCTCAAAGTCAACAGTCGGTCAACTGCGTCTCAGTGTTCTAAGACTGATCTGAAGAAAGAACATCTTTCCTGCCCTCATCAACCTGTGATCATCCCCTCAAATACTCTGTCCTCTACTTCCTATCTTGATGCTCCCAATGGAAAGCTGTCTTGTACTCCAAATCTCAACTTCCTGTGGACAATTTAATGTGATACCCTCTCTTGTCTTTTCAGTTTGCTCCAGGAAAGCTTTCATAGCTATGAGAGTGTCAACAACCGAAAGGAGGCGAAACTGAAAAAAAAAAAAAGGCCTTTTTTCTTAGAGTTTCGGAATTGCAATTCCAGAGGGAGCACAGATACCAGTGTAACCAGGAAAGTGTCGCACCTGAGCTAAGAGAGCAGAGATTTTATGAGAGGAAGAAGGGTGGGGGGAGGGGCAGTCACATGACTTGAATTAGGGAGGAGGAGGAGGAAAAAAAGTCATGACTGGTACTAACAGATTGAGCCATCTGTGTTTACACGTTGATCAAATATATCGGTGTTGTCTGATGAGACCACTCTTGGTATGCACTAATTAACTGCTCTCAGAAAGTCGGACTGGCAGTTTTATGGCCTGGCCGCCAACTGCCCTGCTGGTTTTACCAGCAATTACTTGCAAAACAATCACCCTGACCGGCCCAGTTTAAAAGTTACTTTGTCCAGTTCAAAAGTTCATTGGAAAGGAAAATGGAGCTTCGAAGCAGAGTTGCTCCTGTCCAGAAATTGTATACAGTCTCACAAGAGCAAGCCAGAGGACCAATGGTTAATGCAGAGCCAGACCCTCCTCTTGCTCTTCCGGTCATTCATGTCTTCCCTCCAGTTGTGTGATAAATATATTTGGGTTCACTTTGAAGCTTTCCAGTAGTAGCAGTCTGGAGAAAAAGACTTAAATCTCCTTTGGTTTAACTTAGGAACATTAACAGTAGTTGCATTTATTGACCATTAGTTAGTGTTGGTACCATTTTGGTTCCTCCCACAATCTCGAACTCCCCTTCTGCAATAAGTGTGTTTTGTTAGCCTAATAAAAAGTGCTTTGAGGGGCGCCTGGGTGGCTCAGTCGTTAAGCGTCTGCCTTCGGCTCAGGTCGTGATCCCAGGGTCCTGGGATCGAGCCCCGCATCGGGCTCCCTGCTCGGCGGGAAGCCTGCTTCTCCCTCTCCCACTCCCCCTGCTTGTGTTCCCTCTCTTGCTCTTTCTCTCTCTCTGTCAAAAAATAAATAAAATCTTAAAAAAAAAAAAAGTGCTTTGAACACTGAAATTCAGGTCTCTTGCAGAAGGCTGCAAAATGGTTCCCCAAAGATGTCCACATTCTCATCCCCAGAACCTATGCAATTTGTACGTAACTTTTACCTTCATTGTAAAATAAACTTTGTTGATATGACTACATTCAGGATCTTGCAATGGGAAGATTATTCTGGATTATCCTGGGTGGGTCTGATATAATCACAAAGATTCTTATAAAAGGGATGCAGGAGAAGTCAGAATCAGACAGAAGCGGAGGTGACAGAGCAGAAGGACAGGAAGAAAGGGATTGGGAAGGCTATGCCGATTGCCAGGAAGTTGTGGGAAGATGGCCAGGAGCTGTGAAAGGTTGATGGCCTCTGGAAGTTGGAAAGATCAAGGCAATGTAGTCTCTCCTGGGGTTTTCAGAAGGAACCAGCCTTGAGGCCACCTTGACTTTAGTCCAGTAGAATTAACTTCTGTCTTCTGACCTCCAGAACTGTAAGAGAATAAGTTTGTGTTGCCTTAAGCTACTAAAGTTGTGATAATTTGCTGCAACAGCAACAGAACACTGGTGCACTGCTTCCCCCCTTCGGTCAGATTGCTCCCCCTCTTCTGCAGAAATACAGGGGCCACCGGCAGCTTTTCGGCGCGGCTTAGCAATTTACTCAAATTATAATGCTCCATTCTAGTAACAGCTACATAGAGGAGATTCTTTTCTTGTTCCCCTTTTATGAAAGGAGCAATGAGGTTTCGATGAATCAAGAAATTTGACCTTGAGCCACACAGAAGGTGTTAGGACTGGAAAGCCCCTGTCAGACCTGTCTCATTCTTCACAGCCTGTGCTCTCAATCAACGTATGAACCAGCTGAAGCTTCTGCATCTTTCTTTTCAGTCACCAAGTTAACAAGGCCTATGTGGAGCTTTCCATATTCGTAATTTAAAATTTTATCCTGGGGACACCTGGGTGGTTATGTGTCTGCCTTCGGCTCAGGTCATGATTCCAGGGTCCTGGGATCAAGCCCCACATCAGGCTCCTTGCTCTGCAGGAAGCCTGCTGCTCCCTCTGGCTGCCCCCTCCCCTCCCTGCCCCACCAGCTTGTGCTGCCTCTCTCTCTCTCTGACAAATAAATAAATAAAATCTTTAAAAAAGTAAAATAAAATTTTATCCTGAATGCACACGGAGATGTTCTGCATCAGACAGATTTCTTATTAACTACCTCCCAGTGAGTGAGTGTCACTTCCTGCTTGCCTCAGGCCTTATTCCTGGGGTAATGTGATGAAAGGCAGATCAGCTGTCCCACTCCAAAAAGGGGGGCTGTGGGAAACACAATGGTCTCTGCTTATAAAGGGGAAGGAGGACTTTGATCCATTGCCCTCCTGAAAGGGTCTCCTTGGTAATTTGCTAACACTAAGTCCCAGCTCTAACCCTGTGTTATATAAGTAAATCTTTCCAAGAGCCAAATTACCCCTGGTCTCCACTGGTAGGACCTATGGGTGTCTCGTAAATTCTGTGGCTTTATCTATTTTGACATGTGAATACCTGGAGAGCTAGCATTCCAGTCTCCCCACCACCCTGACGCTTAACCTGACACCTGTGCCTGGATGTAAACATTGGGTCCTCTTTCAGGAGATTAGAAAAATTCTATCGTCTCTTAGGATCAGAGCAATTAACTAGACAAATGACAGATTTAATACTCATGGTATGTGAAGAGGCGAGGACTTTTACAAGAACACTGAGAAACCCAAAGAAGTTTTATTTCCCATAGCCTAAAATATATTGCCCTTGACTTGGGGTTAAGGAAGGACTCAGTGCTGGCATTTCTGGATCTTTCAGAATGGTTTGCATGTGTTCACCTCGATACAATTTGAAGAGTGCTGTTCCGTCTTATCTCCTTCATTCTGAGCAAGTACCATTGGAGTTATGAAGAGACTAGCATACTTAATTTTCAGGGGAGGATACAGAGGCTCCGAGTAGCTGTTTCTTGTCTGCAGTTACCCAGCAACTTAAGACAAATATGGGCATGTGCCTCCCTCTTCCTCCTGCTGAAGGCTATAAATGTGCCTGGGAATGGGTCCTGAATCAGAGACAGGCACACATCCTACCTGGCCTTCCCCACAGGTGCCCAAACTCTCCTCCTTTTCAGATTTAGAATACATTCTCTTCCAGGTGGCTCAGATCTTTCCATCATCAGAAGAGAGCCTTTGTTTCTATTGTGGAAGCTGGATGTATTCCCACTGTCCTGGGGCCGTTTGAATTCAAATTTGTAGGTTTAGAAACATTTGAACCATCTTACTTGTGAAGCACTGAAACAGTGTTACACTTGGTGACTGTTATCGCTCCATGGAGATTAGAAAATAAACACCTTCTCATTTAGACCTTTAGGCAGATGAAACACTCAGCCAACTCACTTTTTCTGCTTCTTTCCCCCATTACAACAATTGAGTTCTAAGGAAGAATGCAATTTACAGTTTAGCTCCCAGATTCATTAAGAGGGAAAAGAATGTATAATTGAAAAACCATTCCACAAGATAACTTAAACGAGAGCTCTTTTAAAAATATGTATAAATATTTGCAAAATTTTAAAGAGCTCCAATTGAATAATAGTTGGTTATACTGAAACAAAATGAATATTTTACATGAAACAGATTCTCAGGGTGAGGGGCTGCAAGGATTTGGAAAGAGCATCAAATATGCCTTCGTGAACAGGAGTGGAACTAAGGAATGGCCGCTAGCAGCAGTCTCTAAGTGGGTGTGACCTATAGTCCGTTAGAAACTTACAGTGCTTGGGTATTCAGGAGGAACAAGAGATCAAGAAGGAAACACACACACACACAAACTAAGCAAGGAACTTTTGTAAATAGCTTTATTTTCACGCTATTTATAAAAATACATCGATAAATATTTAAACTTCTCTATTCCAAGACATAGAGAAACACCACATAATTAACACTAAACAAGGCACTATGCCTTACAAGGAAGACATAAAATGTCCAAGGGATATTTAAAACATTGGAGTTTTTTTAAAGCTTCAACATCAGAAATGTTGACCACATACTGTGAAATTCTCTCCATAAATAACAACCAGCATTCTTCTCAACAGTACAAAAACAGAGGTGCACATACATCCCATGACCTTAACAGGGATTTATTTGCTTGGATCCCACACTATTTATCGCCAGCCTTCATCATGGTGACTGATATGGCATGGTTTCCCCCACCATCCCCCCAAGAAATAATAATTTAATGAATGAAGAATATTTAAGACTTGTCATCTACAAATTAAATAATAGAACTGAACCAACTTTAATGGAACATAAAAATGACCTTTTAAGACAATAGTACAGCAAATTACCAAATTCATATCTTTAAATATTAGCTAGGACATTAATGTGCTAGCTTTGAGAAAATAAATAAATAAATAAATAATAAATAAATATGTTTCAAAAAATAGAAGAATACTCCTAGGCAAGAGTCAAATACATTAAACACAGTCCAGGGGGTCTCAGGAGGTTTTTGTTTCTCTTCTTCTGCTCCCACTTCACTAAGGCTGCAACAGTAAGTCAGGCGTCTGCCTTCTCTCTAGCTCAGTGGGTGCTGCCCCTGTGAGGAGAAAATGGTTGCTGTTAATAGGATTCCATAAACTGATGGCATAGCCCCGTGCCATGTGGTCACTACCTACATCACTGCCCTATGAGGCAGAAAATGCCAGGCTCCTGGATGCTGTCTAATCAGGAATAAGGGGCCTGTGATCCCAATTGTATTATTAGCCTCAAAGAGCCAGAATGTAATGTCACAGTAGACTAAAAAATTACATTCGGGACTTCACTTAAACCTCATAGCAAACACCTGGAAGTAGCTACTTCTATTTTTCCATACAATTGAGACTTAAAGAGATTCAGTACTTTCCCTGGGCTTACAGGAATAATAAAATGTGGAGCCTAAATTACACTTAGGGCAGGGATTCACGGCAAAGTCCTTGATTTTCAGTCCTTCAGCTAAACCCTGGGTTTCCTTGGTAAAACTTTCTGGAGGCATTTGCCAGTATTAGTGACCAATGGCTCTAGTCCCATGTGTGAACAAAAAGCACAACTCACTTGTTTAGCATCTTATTGATGATTTTCTTGACCATGGGGGCTTCGGGGTTGAGACAAACCTCCTGCCCATTCTTGAGAGTGGCTCTGCAGGGAGAAGGCAGAATCCGCGTTGGCGGGAGGTGGGGCGGGGCGGGGGGCCGGCGGGCATCAGGGCGCTGGGGGCCACCAGGACGCGAGCAGCCGCAGCGGTGTGGGGCATCACTTACATGACTTCGGTTTGGGGACAGTGGGGTCCCCAGGGCGTCACCTTGACGTTCTGGATGTTCTTGAGGTGAATTCCCTGCAAGGTCTGCAAGCACTGGCAGCGCAGCTCGGCGGCCACGGGCGCCCCTGCGGGGAGAACAGACCGGGTTAGCTGGCGGCCCCGCGGTGGGCGCCCAGCGCCCCCCCGTCCCGCCCGTGGGCTGGGGGCGCGCCGAGTCTCACCTGCGGCGCGGCGGCCGGCGGGGACCAGCAGCAGGAGCAGCAGCGCGGCGCCGACGAGGCGGAGAGCGCGGGGTGCGGCGGCGGTGGCGGCGCGGGCCATGGGGCTCAGCTCGGAGAGTCGGGGCGGCGGGGCCTGGAGCTGGCGAGCTGCAGCGCGAGCTGGCGGAGCGGATTCTGTGGCTCCCGGAGCCGGGAGAACCGCTTTTATCCCTGGCGGGCGCGGGGAACTGAGCAGTCCCGGGGCCAGGGAAATTCCCGGCTCCGCAGGTCGCTCCCGGTTCGGAAAGGACAGCGCGGCCCCGCCCCCGCGGTGAAGGAGACCCGCCCCCCCTTCCCCGCCCGGCCCCCGCGTGTCCCTCCGAGGCGGGGATCTTCTCCTTCCTCCGGAATCCCCAAAGGGGGCGTGAGTGGCCGTCACGCTGCAGCTGCCCCCGCGGGGGCACCATGGGCGCCCAGGTTTGGTCCAACCCGTTAGTTAGATCCTTTAGGGGAGAGAATTGATTCTCAAAGACACTTAAGCAGCTGCAACAAGAAGAGTTGAGGCGGGAATGGCAGCCTCTCTTACCTATATACATCCTTTCACTTTAAGTTGGGTTTTGCAGCTTGTACTCATCTCCGGAATAAACGCTCTGTTTAAAAGTGTCAGTCATCTCAGATTATTTGTAAGAACGTTTGTCTTATTTCTGGCGTGTTATCAGCTCAGATATATCACACCACACTTTGCGCAGTGGGGCATGGCGGGAGGGTAAGGGGACAGACGGCGCCTCAGGCTAAGTCGGGGTTTATTTTAGGATACAGTTGGTAACCTGTCGTATTTCTTGTCTTCTTTTTTTTCTGGGACTTCCCACACTCTAGTAATTCCTGGAGCCCCACTGTTGGTTGTCTAGGAGACTGTGTTTCCTTTCACGACAGTCATTCAGGAGCAGTGAGGGCTGTGTTGAGATTGGGAGGTCCACCTTTTCTAGGACTGACAGAAGGGATCATGGACACCAGAGAGCCAGGACCTGGCGAACTTCCACCTTTACTCCTCTGAGTCGCAAACAGATGTGTTTCCAAGTATGTAAATACTAGATTACTAGGCTATTCCACTGCACAGTCATCTGAACTTATCTGCCTCCTGAATTGATCCTCTTGGGAAACACCGGCCAAGTATTTCAGTTTTCTAAGAATGCCAACAAAGCTTTGCAGTCTGTGTAGCTGAGGACGTCTCCCTGGGGCAATTCACTTTTCAGCATGAGTTTTGGATATCTGTTTTGGGATTAAAATGGATAGTTTCAATAGATTCTCCAGGGTAGCACAGACCTCACTGATGCGGGAGATATTCTGGTATCCTACTTGCCCTGAGAAGGGCTGGAAGCGGAGGGAGCTGGTCTGCCTCCTGAACAGAGACTGTGTGGTAAAGCCCTGAAGATTGGACACAGCTACATCCTTTCTGGCCCCATGACCTTCTGATTGTGGGTCAGATTTATTTCATCTCTCTGGGCTCCCGGTTTTCCTCTCTAAAGGAGAGCAAGTAATGCCTGCCTCACGGGGTTGTTATCAAGTATTAGAAGTGTTAACATTTGTAAAACATCAGCACATATTGTGGAATATAAATATTTGTTAAATAAAATAGAAGTAGTGTTTTAAAACCTTCCTGTTATGGACTAAATATGCCCCCCACAAACTCCAATGTTGAAACCATATACCCCATTGTGATGGTGTATTAGGAGATGGGGACTTTGGGCGGTAATTAAGTCTATATGTGGTTCTGAGGGTGGGAGTCTCAGGATGGAATTAAGTGCTTTTATGAGAGGAGACACCCAGAGAGCTTGATCTCTCTCTCCCTTTCTGTCATGTGAAGGTACAGCAAGACGGGGACTACCTACAAACCAGGAAGAGGGTTCTCACCAGATGTTGAAACTGCAGATCTTGATCTTAGACTTCCCAGCCTCCAGAACAATAAGGAATAAATGTTCACTATTTAAGCCAGCCTGTGTATGGTATTTTGTTTTAGCAGCCTGAACTGATGAAGACACTTACCTGAACAAGAACACTCTGTGGTGAATTCCTATGTAAACAGGGGGAAAAACATCTTTTAATTTGTCTTTTAAAATTTTCAGAGTCAGGAATTGTGAAAGGAGGGGGCATCTATATTCTTTCGAGATCTTAGAACAGATTTTTAAAATCCAGTGTTTGTTTGAAATTTGAGTTTCCTATATAAAATGGGAATAAAAGTAAAAATTCTCCCCAATCCACTTATGGGAAAACATTTCAGTTATGACTATCTCTATGCCTTGGGCATTAAGAGCTGGCTGCTCAAACAATACAAAGTATTAGCTGTAATGATTCCCAGACCCAGCCCAAAGTACTGACGTTAGCAAATACACAGGAAGAGGGGAATTTCAATCTACTTATAGTAGCAGCCAAAAGGATGACACATTCAAGAATTAACCCATTATCTGTGGAATTATCTACAGTGTTCCTTCTAAGACTCGTTTAATCAGAATTATTGGCATTCAGGAAGTGAGTAGAAAGGTATTTTTTCTTTCCATAATGTATCACTTTCCATTATTTAATTCATTTAATTCACCCCCTACTAAGTTTCAGAAAATTTTAGGAGCACCAGTGTTATAAAGCCCACCACGATAAACAAACTGCCTCTTGTTTTAAGATGTGCTGAATGCTACTTTTGTACGTGCAAGCTGTAAATCCATGCAATCACTAACCCAATGAAGTTATCTCTAAAATATATATTCAGTGTACTAAATTTCACTTTACCCTGTAATTGGTACTGTATCTTTCAGATTTGACTAATACATTGCAATCTGCTTGCAAAAGCTTGGGTTGCTCTTCTGCGCTGGGCACGGATCTTGTTCATCAGCCACCAAGAAGGAATGGTGTGGCTCTGCTTTACCCTGGCTTGCCTTGAGAGCTGTGCTGGCATAATTGCCACGCTTCTCCCTCCCATTTCCTAACAGCTTTAGCTTGTTGGATAATGGTTCTGCTCTGAAGGGAGCGTGTCACTAATTCCTGAGATTGGCTACTGCCCCCCCCCGCCCCCGCCTAAGGGCACTCGGTTGCACATCTGTGCTAACCTCCCCTTCCAGTCTCTACTACAACTGCTCTTTCTACCTGTCTGGCACCCGTTCTTCCTTCAAACAGAACCCTAGTTTTCCTTCAGGAACCCTCATCCTTGCCCTTATCAGTCCACACGATTAAGGTGCGATAACTTGGCTTTTGAGCTCCGGAGGGGAGTTTGTGACCTTCTGGCAGTGTGGGTCCCTCCTTCCTGCCTGTGCCTTTGCCCAGAGTGGAGCCAGTGATTTAAGATTGGCCGAGTCAGAGAAGATGCCATTTGTGCTGGAACAAAGAGAATTGAAGGGCTTTTGCTTCTTGCTGGGATTGCTAAATCGGTAAGATAGAAACTTGGAGTCTTGCCATTGCTTGGGGGAGCCTGCCTGAAAACGGAGCTGCCACGGAGGAAGGCACGGGCCCTTGCAGACCTAGGATTATTTGGGACATTGTTGGGGCACCTGAATCTAGCTTTGCCCGACTTAATCCATGGACTTTCATTGTGATAGAGCTGTTGATGTTCTTTCCTTATTAAGCTAATTGGAGTCATGTTGCCATTGCTTAGAATAAAAGAGTCTTGAAAAATACTTCCATCTTTCATATTTTTTAAAAAAGATTTTATTTATCTGACAGAGAGAGAAGGAGAGAGAGAGAACACAAGCAGGGGGAGTGGGAGAGGGAAAAGCAGGCTCCCCGCTGAGCAGGGAGCCTGATGCGGGGCTCGATCCCAGGACCCTGGCCGGGATCATGACCTGTGCTGAAGGCAGAAGACTAACCAACTGAGCCAAACAGATGCCCCCCATCTTTCATATTGCTGCTAAAATTATCAGCCACAGATTGATTTCTTCACTATTTAAATCCTTCCCTCCCTTCGTTTCTCCATCTATTCATTTATAAGTTAGCATTTATGAATTTGGAATCAAGTTAGGTCCCAGGAATACAAAAAAAGTATAAGATGCATTGTATTGCTACCAAATTTTCAGTCTAATAGGAGAAGTAGACATATAAATAGAATATTATGAAGAAGCCTGGTAAATGACATGATAGAGTATGTCCAGGATATGATAGGAGCATGGACGTGGAACCCCTAATCTTGCTTCTTATTGGAGTGGGCTGAATTCTCAGAGATCTTTGGAGAAGTCTCTCTAGGGTTGGAAAGGAGGGATTTCCCCAAGTGAATGGGGAGACTGAAGGGTGGGAAAAGCATTCTAGAACAACATGACCAAATATGCAAAGTCATAGAGGCTGGAATGAGCATTGTGTCTACTGGGAGCACCCGGCGGTTTATACATCTGGAGTTTCACCTGTGAGGCAGGGAGAGGGGACCGATGGAGGCAGGACCTAGTCACTGAAGGCTGTGTGTCGACCCTACTTGTTCAGAAACCCGTTCAGTTTTTACCTCCATTGGAATGCTCTTAAATTCATCTGAAGGTGTGTGCATGACTGTATGTGCACAAATTCACCATTTACTAAATGGTGTGTGGGATGCAGAGTGATGAGAAATCAGAGGATGTGGCAGGAAATGAGGAGCTAGTGGATATTCGATAGACCTTTACTAAGCACTCATGGTGTAGAAGGTGCTAGGACAGGTTTTACAAGAGATGCAAAATTGGGTAAATGCCAGACTCTTGGCTTGACATTCTTTAATATCTATCCAATATACTCCCTTAATTAACTTCTGTTGTTGCTGCACATGTAGTGAAGATCCTGATGATTCGAGCAATTTGCAATTATTTACAATCATTTCGAGTTACACCAAGAAACATGAAAAAATACTAACTTTGGGCAATTTTTAAAGGATTTTTAAAAGGATTTTTAAAGGATTTTTAAAAATTGCCCTAAACTAGGTTTTCACTTCTATTTTCTTAAAATTGTTTTCTAAATGTTTACGGAAGTCATCCCGATTAAGTAAATACTGCTGTGGTCATATAATGCAACGTGAAGAAATGGTGGTATGACAAATTTACAAAAGGGAAGTAAACACAGGAAAGGGGAAACTTCCTCATGGAAATAGTTTATGTAATCAGAAGATGTTTTTTGGAGAATAAAAACATCATGATGACTTTAGCATTATGGAAGCAAATTTAGGAAGTTGATAGATGACTGTATAAACCACTATGAAAAGTGTCACACACAGTGTCACACAATATATTTTAGCTAGAAGAAATATGAATAAAGAATCAAAAATTTGATTTTTAAATGTTGTCTATAGTACTTTTTTTCAATGTTTTTCACTACACCTTCACGTATTTTTTCGCCAGAAATGCTTTTATTTTTGTTTTTATTCTTCTTGACTCTGTGCATGTATTTTTTATAGAGACACGCAGAGATGCGCATACATACATGTGATTGCTAACAAGTAGTTGAAACCCTACCAAACCAACATAAGCCAACAAAACAAAACAAAAAACAAAACCTGTGTGCCAGAGTGGTGGTGGTATTTAGGGTTTATTTGGTGTAAACAGCAGGCCCAAAAGGCAGTCAGTTACTGGCCAGGGCAGGAAATAGCAAATTATTACATGGGGCTGGACCTGAGAAGTAGAAATTCAGGAATAGAGCTTATTCTCTCTGTTTTTCTTGGACCATGCAATCTCTCATTATGGCGTTTCTCTTTGTGTCTGCTTCATATTTTGTCTATTCTGTGTCCCACTAGCTTAGCCAACCTAAATATTTGCACTACTTTTAACGTCTTGAGAAGAGTCCTCATAGGATTATTATGAAAAGCAAATCGGTTTGCATGTGTAAAATGTGCCAGAAAGTAAATTCTATATAAAATATTGTTAAATAAAGAAAAAATAATAAAATAATGAAATAATTAAAATTAAGAGTGGCTTTTAAAAGTAAAGTGAGTAAGTTGTACAAAACTTTATACTTCCATAGTTAAGGCTAAGTAATTAGTATTCTTGACTGCTTATATTTAGCAAGTGGGGTCGGGATGGGGTTAACGTTCTTTAATACCAAGGAGACGGAAGGAGAAAAAGGTAAAGATCCAGAGAGATTGAGGATGAAGGGAGCTAAGTTTAGGGATCATCATAGTAAAGTGGGAGGACAGGTCATTTCTTGAGTGGCCAGGGCTAAAGACAGGGCTGGGTATTTGATGGAAGTGATGAGGGTTTGGGACCACAGTCTGTGGAAGTCCAAAGGTAGTTCACTTTAAGGAACAAAAGCATTGTAAAATATCAGAAAAACTCACCTAGAACTGGAAAGCATTAAATTATACTGATACCAATTTACAGGATTTCATCTCTTCTGCAATATTTTGTAGCTCAGGAACAAAACAGAAAAAGACAACGGGAGTGAGAAGAATGAGGGATTAACCTGGTATGAACTATGTAGAGAGTAATTTGCAGACATGACTAGCCATGGAGTCCAGGCTGAGCTGGAAGGTGAACGAAACAGGATAAGGTGTGAGAAACGGAAACGAATGATGGTGGTGGGGTTTTTGAGGGACTTTTCAGTCCCCATGGAATGCCGGGCGTGCTCAGTTTAAGTTTGAGAGGAGGAGAATTAGAAGGACAAAAGACTGTGGTCTCAGAAGAGCCTTTCATCATCTATAATCTTGTGGCATTGTTCTGAAGATGATGACGACAAAGACAAGGTTCTGCTTGTAGCTGATGAGCTAGTGGCATTCGAATGGTCTGAAGTAAAGGAGGTTACAGCACCATGAGATCCCGTTAGGACAGATGGGTGGAAAATATAGAGGAAAAGGGGACGGAAAGATGGCTTGGTTATATATCACATATGATACACTCTACATTAAACATGTACTTATACAACTAAATGTCATTTAGTGAGCACTTTTGTGTTATTCTTGGTTAGTTGAGTTGCTTATCTCAGCAATAAAAAAAAGTCCTCCAAAACTTTTACAGTAATCACATTGTTCTCCTCCCTGTGATTCAGAGTTGAAAAATAGTTTTTAGCATTTATTGTGGTTGGCATTTTCTAGAATGTAGATATACTAGAGGGGATAAAGTTTGCTCCTCTAGAGGAACAAATCAGAAGGAAAATAATTACACTAGATTTTGGAGTTAGAGCTGATGGAGGTTGGGATATGGTGCTTTGAAATCATCGAGTAAAGACAAATTACCCAACATTGTTCATAATTAAGACTTGATAGTCCTAACGCTGTTTAGGTTTGGTGACTCCTTTTGCTTTCAAGCTTTACTGCCACCCACATAAAACTGGATACTTTTATAATCCCTTTTTGTGTCTAACTCAGTGAAGAAATAAATAATTAACATGATTACATGCTATGTTTATTTCTTCTTTTTTTTTTTCACCAAAGAGAAAGTTAGGACCAGATCTCAATCACCAGATACTCTGTATACTTTATAGTCTTATAAATTTAGTGGTTGATAAATTTTGCAGGGTTTTTATTTGATTTAGGGGGAAATGTGGTTTATATTAATTGTGCTACATTTTTCTTTGCTGACTGTAGCACCCCGGCTTTGGGCTTGTGGTTCTGTTGAAGAAAATTCTTGCTTGCCTGTGGTGTACCCTTAGTGGGTTGCTTGTTGGCTCAGGGATGTGGTCACTGCTGTTTGGAAATATGTGTTCTGGGGGTAAGCATCAAGGGAAGAGAAGAAGAGTAATAGTTCTTAGGCCCAAATTCTGGGTCAGCTGCTGTGCGTGAGCTCTTTATAATATTCTTTTAATTATCTCAAGAATGCTATGGGGTTGATATTATTATTCTCATTTTATAGACAAGGAAACTGGGATAGAAGATCTTAAAAGTGGAGTTAAAAGTAAAACTCAGGACCCTCTGACTTAGAAGCACACTGGCTCAAAGCCAGGCTTTTCTCTGCACCAAGAAAGAATCAGATTGGGAAGAAGGAGACCATGTAAATGTTAAGTCTACTGAGTGTATTTCATTCCATAAACTCTCTTAGAAAACATTGCATTTCTATTTATTTTTTTAAAGTTTACCTATGAGTCCTTTTTTTTCTAAGTTTATTCATTTATTTATTTTTTTTAGTAATCGCTAAAACAAACGTGGGGCTGGAACTCATGACCCTGAGATCAAGAGTTGCATGCTCTTCCAGCTGAGCCAGCCAGAAGCCCCAGAAAACAGTGCATTTTTATTTTTATTTTTTTAAGATTTTATTTATTTATTTGGGAGAGAGAAAGATAGAGAGCACAAGCAGGGGTAGGATCAGAGGGAGAGGGAGAAGCAGGCTCCCTGCTGAGCAGGGAGCCAGATACAGGGCTGGATCCCAGGACCCTAGTATCATGACCTGAGCCGAAGGCAGACATTTAACCGGCTGAGCTACCCAGGCGCCCCAACAGTGCATTTTTAAATGCTCAATCTAGTTTGCACTAGGAACCAAACAGAAATGTTGGGGTAATGGCAACTACTAGCCACCAGATTTTCGACAGCCCAGAGATTCTCCTACTTACTGTGCCATCTCAACTCCAAATGCTTTGTCCCATGGAGGGCCCAGAGACTTCCAACCTTGGTTAGGATCTGCAAATCATATAATCTGGAGGTAGATGATAAGCAGGGTGTGCAAAGGGCCTAGCCAGTTTAAGCATTCTACCTGTACTGACTCTTCTAACATCTGGGAAAGTGCTAATAAGGATGTCGACTCTACCATGGACTGTCAAAGCTTGGCTCTGCCATTAAGAAACTATAGCAATGCTTTTAAATTATAAGTCATGATGCATTCGTAGGTTGCAAAATCAATCTTGTGGGTTATAACTAGTATTGGAAAATATAACAGAATTAAATACAATAGGATAGAATAAAAAATATACCATAATGCATCATATATAATCAGCTTGTCTTATTTCGTGAAGCTTTTGTTGCTTATATACATGGGTCACTATAAAACTAAATCCTCCATGCACAAGGTATAGGAAATGGACCTCCGCCAGCAAAAATATCCCTTCAGTAATTCTGTTTCATTAATCCAGGTTGTGACCACACAAGTTCTTAGTTTGTATGTACTATCTGCTAAGAATTTTCAGTGAGAAAGAAAAAAAAAATTGAAGTAATGCCACTTTAATTTCATCACTCCCTGAAAGTTTGCACAACAGGGAGCTACAGTAAATTGCAATACAACCTGTGCTTTTCCCGACAGAAATCTGCTTTAGATGTTCTTGCTGATAAGGTGACAGCCTTAACAATGCTCCCAGTAGAGTTAATCTAAAACAAAGAGTAAATTGAGCAGAACTTGTTCTGGTCTCTTGGCCTGTTGGGTCATACTTACTGATTATAATATCCAACTAAAGATGTTTGTGGCAAACATCAGAAGAGAGATAAAGGAAAAAAGTAAAACCATAATACCTTACCACTTGCACCCCACTTCCTCCTATGTTAACTTTTCCAAAAAATTTGTTGAAATACTTGTGTTTCAATTTCAACACCTTTGCTGATCTTCACTGAAACATCTCTGCTAAATGTTTAATTCAACCCACCGGACTATGATAGTACAAAGAATAGCAATGATAATAACATAACAATTATAATTATTAATAATCACTAACAGTAAAAACACACAATTTTATATGTTTTTATATATGACATGGGGCTGAGATTGTGTGTGTGTGTGTGTGTGTGTGCGTGTGTGTGTGTAAAATCTCCTTATAGTAACCCAAGAAATAGATATTCAAAATATACCCATTTCAAAGTTTAGGGAAATAAGGCATGTGTTCCATGCTTACAAATTGGGACCTTCCACTGGCGTAAAAATAGAAACCTTGACTGTTTGTACATAGATGAGTGACATTATTGGATCTGTATTTTAACAAGATGATTCTCATGGCATTGAAGTGAAATGCTAAGAGGGAAACACAAAATGGGGGCAAAACTCTTCAAGAAATGATTACTACTGTCTCCAGTATATCTCTGCCCCATCCCACACATATATTACACCTACATAGAATGATAAACTCTTCTGTAAATATGCGATGCCTTCCACAGACTATTTGTCTATTACTATCCTGGGGTAGTAATAGAGAGAATGGATAAATATTTGAAAGTTATATGGGCAGACCTATAGGAGTTGATGATTGTAACATTCATTGCTTAATCAGCAGGAGCAGTCTGATACTCAGGATGAAAATCAAATGAAGATGAAACACAATAAACTTCACTGAACATTACATTTATTTAGCTTTTAGAAAGAACATAGGATGGATTCAACACTGCATATGAATGAAACTATGATCAATGAATTGTGGATTTTTTCATAAGCTTTACTGAAATTTTATTTACATAGATGACATTAGCTAATTTTGACTTTACCAAAAATATATTTTTAACAACTGTCATTACACATTTAAGATTGTTTTTGATTATCATTTCTTCAAATAATTTTTCTGGCTCTCTTTCCTCCTCACCATTTTCTGAGACTACAATTCTATGTATTCTAGACTGCTTGATATTGTCCCACAGCTCACTGAAGGTGTTTGTTTTTTAAAAGTCTTTCCTTTCTGTAATTCATATTGTAGTTTCTTTTGCTATGTCTTCAAGTTCACTAGATTTTTCTTCTGCAGTGTCCGATCTGCCGGTAAATCATCCAGTGTGTATTTTTATTCCAGCTATGCTATTTTTAATCTCTAAATGTTTGCTTTGGGTGTTTTTTATTTTTTCTGTTTCTCTCCTTATTATGCTCATCCTTCCCTCTATTTTCTTGAAAAATGGATTATATTAATAATAACTGTTTTAACATCTCTGTCTACTAATTTATTATCTGTGCCATTCTCATGTCTTTCTCCTTTTCTAGTTAGAGTGATAGTTTCCTGCTTCTATGATTACTTAGTAATTTTTTATTGGGTGTCAAATATTGTGAATTTTATGTTGGGAATGGATTTTTAAATTATATATTTTTATATTACTTTAAATATGTTTGCACTTTGCTCTGGGATGCAATTAGGCTACAAAGGATCAGTTTGATACTTTCCAGGCTTCATTTTTAAATTTCTTAGCATGGATTCAGAATACCCTTTAAGCAAGGAATAATTTGACCCCAGCACTAAGGCAATATCTTTGTGAGAATTCTACTTTTGAGCCTAAATTGTGCTTTGAATTCTTCAGGACAAATTTTAATCCCATAAAATAATAAATATGTTGATATTCTCTGTTTGTTATAGAACTTTATTAAAGTCAATATAATTATACATAAATTGTCATTGGAAACAAGTTGAAAATCTTTGGATTACAGAAGAATTTCTTTAGTAATATGTTTATTTAGGATGAAATTTCTTTCTGTCACGTCTTTATAGCTATTTTTTTCCTGTATCTTGCATGCATTTCCATCATAAAAATACATGAAAAATAGGCAACTCTTTATGAGGTAAGAGGCAATTTACTCTGTTGTATTCTTATGATAATCACAATTAAAACAAAGGCAAAATCAGTGGTTATATTTTAAATTCTCAATTGTCCTTATACAAAAAATCACTTTCTACTGTTCTTCAAGTAACTTTTTTGAGTCTTCAAACATTGGATGGTGAGTCTGAATTTTGCTCTTATATGTTCAGGAGCATTTAAATTTATTTTCTTTAAAACTGATTAAATGTGACCTTGTGCCTTCATTCCACCATGGAGAAAATTATTTAATTTCAATGGCTCCTTGACAGTACTTCTTTATAGTGCAAGGGGTTTATTCAAAGCAAAACATCTAGGAATGTCCTTCTGGGCTTTGGCTTGAGCTTATTTTCTATAAAAGGACAAACATTGGCATGGTCATTTGAGATGCAGCACTGAGTAGCTTTCTTTCTGTTCTGTAGCACAGAAATTGTTGCTAAAGTTGGTAATACCAGGGCTTACTAGTTTTCCAAGTACAGATTACAGCCATTCTTCCATAGTCCTGTTAACTTCCTGGAAAGAGAGAGCTGAGAGAAGGAAAAAAATTGTTGATCTTGGCAATGTGTAAAAAACACTGTGACAACCCTTTCCCTTCCGGCTCTTCTATCCTTGAGGTATCCAGCAGGGAACTAGGTGGAGTTGGAGGGTTGATGATGAATTCAAAAAGAAAAAGAGAATAAAAGATTCAGGAATGGTGACTATGAAACAGAAAATGAAATTGAAGGTAGCCAAATTGTGGAATGGAGATAAGAGACACTTCTGTATTCTAGTGGTCTTCTTCTTCTATATTTTCTTCTTGCCTATTTTGGATGTTTGGTTTCCAAACTAATAAGACTATGTGGGACATGGGCTATTCTGTCTCCTTTCTTCCACAGTAAGGGTACAGTTCTAAGGTTACACACACATTAATCAATGGACTCATTTATTAAAGAGCGACCGTGTTTCCAGAATTGAGGGACACGCTGAGATCCAGAAATCAAAATATCTATTCCTTCCTTTTCAAGAGCTATAGGGAAGTCAAGAGGCAATAATAACACAATACATATGCCAGATACTATATAAGTAAAGAAATAGGGATAGAAAGAGGGGTATAATACTGTCCCCATCCTTTCAGGGCTTAAATTCTTAAAGACAGAATAGACAAAGAGGAAAAATTTGTATCAGGCAAATTCTACATGGCCTTAGACTTAGGGAAGAAGGACGCTCTCTCCTTAGCCAAAGTGTGAGAAGACCTCTTTATTACAAACATGTAGGAAAATAAATGTACTGGAGAACATAAGAGCACCTCTGCCACGTGAAGAACAAGTGACCTGTGTGGGCATCAAATGACCCTTAACATCTTAAACATCCTTAACCCTAAATATCTACTCTTTTGACTAACAAAGTTTAGTTCCAAGGCTGAGTGTTCCAAGCCCTGGAGAGGCTAATGAAAAATAAAAGTGGCAGTTAGGCTTTTTCCTAGTCTCTTCTGTCCTGGAATACATATGAGGAGCTGGAGGTGTATTAAAAAAACAAAAACAAAAACAAGGGGCACCTGTGTGGCTCAGTTCACGATCCCAGAGTCCCAGGATTGAGCCCCATGTCTGGCTCCCTGCTCAGCGGGGAGTCTGCTTCTCCCTCTCCCTCTGCCCCTACCCGCTGTGTCCTCTCTGTCTCACTCTCTCTCAAATAAATAAAATCTTTACCAAAAAAAGAACCAAAACAACTTTAAAACAGCAACAACAATAAATCCAGAATATTCACAGCAGACTTGACCTAGGAAGCTTGGGTGAAGTCAAGAGGGCCATGTACCCTTATGACCAATAATTTCCCTGTCCTCTCATTCAGAGATCAGTTAATAACAGCTAATAAACCCTAAGGAATCCATCCATTGTATGTTTTCTCATTTATTCTCAGTATCTAGGTAGTTTGTCATAGGCAACTCATTACAATATATGAACATGATGTGAAATTTATGGTTCATTTCTGAATCTAAGTAATGTTTTAGGAACCTTATTAACAACTCAAGTCACTACTTTAGCAGAGTGAAGCCCCCAAATTTAAATTAATAATAAAGTTATCTAAAGATTAATAATTCAAATAACATCTAGTTTTGCATGACTGTCTATAGAACACAAATTTCAACTATGAAAACTTAAGAATTGATTTTGCTGAAATGTACGTAGCCAGGAAGAATGAATTTTATGCCATATATACAGGATTAATTATAAAGTATGTATGTCTTTATTTCATACACATTCAAATATGGCCTTCATAATAACAAAACACCCAGATACATGGAGTAATTAAATTTAGTTATCTTCGATCTTTTCCTTATTTTCTTCATTTCTTTTTTAAAATTTTTATTCTTTTTTTCCTAGGATTTTATTTATTTATTTGAGAGAGAGAGAAAGCATGCACAAGCAGGGGAGAAGCAGAGGGAGAGGGAGAAGCAGGTTTCCCACTGAGCAGGGAGGCAGACATGGAGCTCTATCCAGGGACTCCAGAATCATCATTGAGCTGAAGGCAGACGCTTAACTGACTGAGCCAGCCAGGCACGCCTCTCTTGTTTACTTTCATCATATAAAATCCATAGCTTTGGGGCGCCTGGGTGGCTCAGATGGTTAAGCATCTGCCTTTGGCTCAGGTCATGATCCCCGGGTCCTAGGATCGAGCCCCATATCGGGCCTCTGGCTCAGCAGGGAGCATGCTTCTCCCTCT
Organism: Callorhinus ursinus; assembly: GCF_003265705.2. Classification (NCBI taxonomy): domain Eukaryota; kingdom Metazoa; phylum Chordata; class Mammalia; order Carnivora; family Otariidae; genus Callorhinus; species Callorhinus ursinus. The sequence goes on along the minus strand of NW_027397066.1, from coordinate 58,946,032 downwards.
GCCTCTCCCCCTGCTCATGTTCTCTCTCTCTCTGTATCTGTGTCTCAAATGAATAAATAAAATCTTTAAAGAAATCCATAGCTTTATGTATTTCTAAAATGTTATTGATATATATTTATCAAGGTATATTTGTCAAGGTAGGAGGATAGAAATATTCTCTTAACATTTTGTTAGCTTGTTTAGAAAGTTTTAAACATTTAGACAGAGAAATGTTGGTCTGTCTTTGAACTCTCCCCTAAGACCTCACGACTGTTAGATATAGGCCTGAGTTCATGGATATTGGGGGTGTGCATTTGGGGAAGGAATTTTGGAAAGGCATCCTAAAACAGATGACTGGGAGATGAATTTTGGGAAAAAGTTGAGTATTTTTATAATGTATCTAAATTTGTGCTTATTTTGGTAACCCCTAGAGGATTTACTCCTTTTTGGAAAAAAAAATTATTTATTTTCCATCTATGTTTTCTACACACAGAGTTCATTTTATAGTGCTTGGAATGCAATGGTGTTAAATAACTTGAAATAAGATGTTCTTGGGAAGGAAGAGAAATGGAGTGTAGATCATAAATTTTAATGGTTAAGACCCCAGATGGGGAAAGCCACATTAAGTGATGAAATGCATGGTTTTCTTTCAAGTAGAATTTCTTGACCAATGAGTAAAATGCTATTTTAACTATAATCAATCTTGATAACATAACACAACACGGCATTATTAGAAAAAGCAAAGAATTATCATCTTGTCTTCAGTGGTGCCTCAAACTATCCTTGAAAATTATGCAATGAGAGACAGCCTTATTTTTTTCAGTGGTTGGAGAATCTAACTGATTCTATACACCTGTACTAAGACAGTTAGTTTGGTCTTGTTTTAAGCAAATCTCTTTTCATTATTAAAGAAAAAACACTAGTTACTTCCATTGATTGAAGTACTCCAAGGTGTAGGAATTTCAACAGCAGGAAGTTCATTTCTCAACTTATTACTCAAGAGACTTCAAATTCTTCATGAGTTAACAGCGGGACAGCAATTGTCATTTCCTGGTGGAGGACTTTCACAGTTAGGGCAGAAGTCTGAACTGGTCATCATGCCTTGGGATATGTTGTCAGCTGGCTGATCCTCATTTGAAATTCATAGGAACAATATTGGGTAGTGAGGAATTTGGATTCTAGAGCAAGATTGTGGAGTCAGGTGGTCTTGCCACGTGCATCTTTGGTACTTGACCTTTGGACACAGCTTCTCTCTGACTGGCATTGCCACAGGAAATGCTACTTCACGGTTTGAACAATTTGTCCGACTCATGGCTCAACAAACCAAGAATCAGCAAAATGAAATCTTGTTGCCCAATATGCATTACTTAGAGCACACAGGATTGGGGGAAAAATCAGTAGGATTCAGTCTGCAGCGTCAGATCTGCCAGGCTTGAGTCTACTAAGAAGAACAGAAATAAAGCAGATTGTAAAATAGTCTGACTTTGGTTGGCTGAAGAAGGACAACAGGATGTCAGCCAACTCAAGGTCAGGCCATTTTCCTCTTCTATTGAAATGGCAGGCCCATGACAAATTTATGCAAATACAACATGGAAAATAATTTCTCAAAGACAACTTCTTTGTGCCAAATGTTTCCTGTTTTTTTTGTTTTGTTTTTGTCCTAGACTGTGAGTAATATTAGTTTATTTTAGCCTAGCTCTTCCAAGTTTCCTCCAAGACGGGGCCAAGTAGTGTTTATTTCACCGAGAGGCCAAGGCTTTACAAGCAGGGCCGGGAGTGAGGGGGTGGGGGGGTGAGGGGTGAGGCGAAAGGGCAGGGTGAGAACACAGGGCACTTTCCCTGATATTCCATTTCTTTCTCCCACTCTTCCTTCCACCTCTGAGTGGTTAGAGTTCACTAAATGGACAGCAGTTGTCACTGAAACCAGAGAACAGAGGTGCCCAGCATTTGAGGGGTAAAACCACTTTATTCAATCCCTCGCTCAAAAAACTCCTCTTGATGCACAGGATATGCACACTGATGTCCTAGCGTAAAACATAGTCATAGTTTTATTAAAAGAAAAGTCTTCTGTAATTGGAGAGTTATCATCCCAAGGGTCCCATAGGAGCTCATCCTTAGTCAGCCAGTCTTTCCCAGTGTCACTTACAGTCATTGCTGTCCTCAAATCAGCTCATATCATTCCAAGAGCTGAGTGTTAAATCATTGAAAATTCTGTTAGCCGGTTGTTAATTTTTGGCAGCATAAATTTGGCCGTAGTGGAAATGTTTGCACCATGGAAATTAGCAGATGCTACAAATCTGGGCTTTCTTTTTGAAAGCTGCTTTCAAAAAACACACTACTACATGTAATCCTTCTCCGCTCTGTATAAATGTTCTCCCCTATTCCCTCCCCCTTTCTATAGCCTCTGCTATCCAGTTGCCCTCTGTTGAGATCCGTTGGACATTTTCCCCCCTTTAGTTGGTTTCCTTTTTCATTCTTGATTTTTCTTGGGCTTCACTATTTATAGAACTTGCAGGCACAGAAGATTCTTAGGAGTTGGTTCTCACTGGACTGAGAGAAAACCACTTTTTTTTTTTTTTTTTTTTTGGCCAGAGGAGATGTTTTTGAGCACATTCAAATATATATGAGAACCATTTCTTTTTTTTTAATTTAAAACAATTTATTGGATTAAGAACATAATGGCTTTTTTGGGTTTGTTTTCACCTTTATTGAGATATGACTGACAAAATTGCAAGATTTTTAAAGTGTACATTGTGGTGATTTGATATATGTAAGCATTGTAAAAAATTTCTTCTATTTAGTTAGTTACCATATCCATCACCTCACATATGTATCTTTTTCTTTCAATTTTGTGAGAGCATTTACATTCTAGTCTCTTAGCAAATTTTATTTATATAGCACAACGTTATCAACTACGATCACTATGTGATGTGTTAGATTCTCTGGACCTTTTCTTCTTCAAATATTTATCTGGTGTAAAACTATTGTTGGGGCAACTGGTTGGCTCAGTCGGTTAAGCAGCTGCCTTCGGCTCACGTCATGATCCCAGGGTCCTGGGATCGAGTCCCATGTCGGGCTCCCTGCTCAGTAGAGAGCCTGCTTCTCCCTCTGCCTGTTGCTCCCCCTGCTTGTGCTCCCTCTCTCTCTCTAGTGCTCTCTCTCTATCTCTGTCTCTCTCATTCAAATAAATAATCTTTAAAAACCTCTACTGTTTAGTTCTTCTGATATAAGAGATACCACAAAACTAATTCTATTAATGGATTTGAGACTGAGTTCAGAATATTACTTTAGGTAGATCTAAGTCTTGCAAAAATAATGCATATTACATGTGAAAAATATGATGAAATTTCTGTAACACTTTAATAATGGCATCCATCATTTAACTGATTATATATTTTGTGTTAGACAGTGGGCTAAGTGGTTTCCAAAACTTTGCCTTAATTAGCCCTCACTCCTCTCCTCTGCATTCCTCCCATTGCCGTTGTTTTATAGGTAAGAAAATGGAGACAGAGAGAACCGCGAGGTCACACGGTGTGTAAGCGGTAGCTATGGTTCAAACCCAGGAGGACTACCTGCTCTTGAGTGCTGGGTGATGCCACGTGACTCCAAGTGAGGGGACAAGGGCCATTCTATGGAAGACAGCGAAGGGCAATAAGCACATGAACCTTTAAAAAACATCATGAATTAGTCAGATCCAGGTTTTGTAGACCCAGAAGCTCATGCAATTATAGAGATGCTCTAAAAGAGGGAAGACAGATTACAGTGTAAGAATAAACATTTACTCTAAATAAGAAAAGTAATCCTAATAAATTATACATTTATAAAGCTGAAAAATACCACAAAGAGAAAATCCAGTAAAATAGGATATGCTTATTAAGTAACTACTGGCAACATCTCTAAAACACTTTGACTCTACATTTGTGGTTATAATACTCATCATATCTTCTTCATATAACAAAGATATTTAAGATAATCATCTATACAAATACTAGAAAGATAGTTTTTTCTGTCTGTTAGGGTGGTTGATCAAAATCTGTTTTTATGGTAGATAGTTGGATGCATAAAGCATGGGACTTCATGTACAGATGGACTTACTATTTGTCATGCTACTGCAGTTGCACGCTTTACAAGTGCAAGAATTCTGATAGATTCTATGATGCATGATTCCAGTCAAATAGAAAAAAAAGATATGAAACATTTTTGACCATATACCCTGCATGATTAAGATAGTCCTGAAATGGGGAGGGGAGTTTCTTTTGTCTAGGATTGATGTGAACTGAATCCTCTGGTGCAACTTTCCATTCTGATGACCAGAAGAATTTTCCCCAGACTAGCTCCGCCTCTGTGTATTTTAACCTTGTTTCTCCCATGCCTGCATCATTTTGGTGTTGTGTCCCTTAAGACCCACTCTCCACTACAGGAATCCAGGTGAGTAGGCACAGTGATCAGAGGGATTTTCCTAGAAGCTCTGCTCATGCCAGGATGCCCAGTAAAAATAGAACCATGTATAACATGATTGTGAACCAGTAAATATATATCATGAAATCAAAGCGAATATCCTCATCTCAACTTCCCCTTAGCCAGATATCAAAAGCAAAACATCAACATTGTCTAATACAAGAAGTGTAAAGAAGGGAAGTGAGAATGAGAAAAATAAGCAGTCCTAACCAATTTGGTTAAAATACAACAGGACATTTTATAAAAATATAGAAGCTTTGCTAGGGCCCCTGTCAAAGCCTTGAAAAGAGGCTGACCCACTGACGGGTCCTGGAGCTCAAGCTAAGTAGCTTCATGATACGTCCACCTGTCGTTGTGATAAAGTTCACATCTACCTGAGTGACATCATTCCTTAAAAAGGATGTACAAATGTTCATCCTTATGTGTAGGGTAGTAACTGTGCCCCTAGTAACTGGTAACAGTGACAAATATAAGAAGATTCTGTTGCATGTTCAAAAAATGGTGAATCAGGTCTAGGTCACCAGAATGATTTTATGAAAAACTATCATCAGGTTAGGTTTAAAGAGATTTTTCTTTTCTTGACACTAAAGTGGTGTTTTGATTTCTATCTGTCTTTCTGGATCTCTACCCAAACCACTTTCACATTTACTACATTAAAATTTGCATGTTAAAATTTCTATCTGTCCTTCTGGATCGCCACCCAAACCACTTTCACATTTACTACAATAGAATTTGCATGTTAAAATTTTAACTCATTATATTTTTAAACAAACTCTCATTTGGTTTCCTTTTTCGTAGCTCCTTAAAGCAAAATTAATGTGGGGGATTTTTTTCAATAGGTGATTTATGCTGAGGGTAACAATGCCCTATTACTCTTTTTCTCCAGAGGCGTCTGTGACAGAAATGTTGGAGAAAGGGATTTTAAAGGGAGATTCTGAAATCCTTGGGAAATCCCACAAGTGAACATGGCTTCATAGCCATTTGGACAAATGACATTGTGCAGGAATCTATGAGTCATGAGTTAGGCATGCAACATTGTATTGGGGTCAACAGAAGGAAACTGGCCTCAGGCACAGGAACTCTTTGCTGCTGGGCCAGAGTGACTTTGAAAGATTTCCTCTTTTCAAAAGAGTTGTCTTGAGTGTTCACTCTGGGTGAAGTGCTTGGGATTCAAATCCAGCTCATGTTGTTAAGGGGAAAAAAACCCCAAGAAGTCACTTATGGTTCAGTCAGCTATAGGACTGCTCACAGGCAGGGAAGAGAAGACCTTGAGATCTTAACCCATATGGTGAAGTGGAGGTTGAAAGAAGAACTTTCAGGAAGTTTCCAAGCAGTGGTGCTATCTGGGTTGAATTTTAAAGGATGCAAAGAAATGGAAAAGGTATCCCAGACAGAAGAGTATGAACAAAGACTCAGAGATAGATAGGAGAATTTAAAAGACGGAAGCTGAGGTAAGGGGGAGAGACAGATCTGAAGAGGAGTCTGGAGAGGCTGGCCAGAAGGGGCCAAGCAGAGAAACACTTTCATCAGGGTGAAAATATAAACTGTTTCCCAAAGACCCAGCAAGACTAAAGCTGGGAAAAGACATGACCAGAGTCATATTTTAGCAAGTTCACTTGGCAAAAGTGAGCAAATAGGAGAGGGGGAAAGCTTGAGGTTAGACCACGAAGGAGATTTCTTGGGTGATCTGGGTGAGAGAAAGGAGGACTCGGTCTAGTGCAGGAGGGCAGGAAGGGAGGAGAAATTCACTATGGAATTTAAAAAAGTTACATGTTGGGGGGCGCCTGGGCGGCTCAGCCAGTTGAGCGTCTGCCTTCGGCTCTGGTCATGATCTCTCAGTCCTGGGATCGAGTCCCACATTGGGCTCCCTCCTGAGTGGGGAGTCTGCTTCTCCCTCTCCCTCTGCCCCTGCTCATGCTCTCTCTCTCACTCTCTCAAAGTAAATAAATAAAAACTTAAAAATAAAAAAGCTACATGTTGGAATACTTCACAAATGCAAGTGGAAGTAGAAGTAGAAATGCTGACAGGACAATCATTCAGTAGAAGTACTGACTGATTTTTTTAAAGATGTATTTATTTATTTTAGAGAGCACGTGCACATGTGCTTGAGTGAGTGGGGGATGGGTGCAGAGGGAGACAAGCAGACCCCACTGAGCAGGGAGCCCCATGCGGGACTCGATCGCAGGACCCTGAGATAATAACCTGAGCCGAAATCAAGAGTTGGATGCTTAGCCGACTGAGCCACTGAGGTGCCCCTAAGTTCTGACTGATGTTAAGAAACACTGGCAACACAAGAGAAGGTGAAATAACCAGGACATAAAATTGTAGCGTACACAGAGCGCACAGGATTGAAACGAAATCTATCAAAACCTTAACAGCCTTCGTCTCTGGATAGTGAAATGAGGGACCATTTTTACTTTCTTTTCATACTTTTCTATACTCAGAAGGAATCACATTTGCAATGTAGAACTATGTCAAATGCCAAGAAGAAAAACATGGAAGGAAGGAAGGGAAAAAAGGAGGAAAGAAGAGACAGATTTCAGAGCTGTGAAGATGTACTCCACGGTGGGTGAGACGTATGAATGATTCCATAAAGAGAGACAGAGTTATGATTCCTATAGGAGCTTCTTTAACTTAGCCTATTCTAGAAATTTCTACAAGACGAGCATTATAGGCTATGGCACCCAGGCAGGACGTATAGCAGACGGGGGAGTAAACACGGGATGGGAGCCTAGGTAGGAGAGAAAGGAAGTTGTGTTCGCCTGACTGTCCGTTGGCTTAGCTGTGCCTGCTGGGGAGGCTAGACGGATGTTAGCCAAGGAGAGCAGCAGTCTCTGAGACTGATTTCTTGCGCAGCCACTGCTCTGCTGAGGTCAGAGCTGGGACTGGCTATGCAGCTCTGCCCAGTCTCTGTCTAGCCCTTCCCCGACTCAGAGCACTCGATGCCCTGGTTGTTCCCCTTTGTTGAGAATTTGAATGCGCTCGAACGGAACATTGTGGTACATATCCATTCATTAACTGTGTTGGCAGCTGCTTATTCTTTTCTGAGCTTTTAGAAAAGGAACCATAATTCCCGTCATTATATTGGTGACCGGGATGGTTAAAAATGGGCAATACAATATATTTGCCAGAGGATCAGTAGCTTCACTGGGTGTTCAAAGGTTCAAATTCCTGGGGTCGTTTCTTTTTAAGGAGAGTCAGTAAGTGGCTGCGATTTTCTGCAGTCACTTCCCTCGTGAGAGCTGCTTCTGAGGAGGTGCAGGGTTGGTAGGAGAGAGAGCATGCGGACGAAAGCTCTCTCTTCTCCCTAGCAGCACCCCTTGTCTTCTCCGTGCCACGTCTGTCTGAAGAGCTCCACACTCAGACTGAGGTCTCAGTTCATACATCAGTTCCCTCAAGATGGTTGAAAGGTCCCCCACCCTTGTGCTCCCGTGCCTCTGTACTTCCCTATTACCACACTCTACCCCTGCACTTGACTCGTCTGTCCGGTTGCTCCCTGGATTGCAAGGTCGACAGAGGAAGAGAAGATTTTATTCCTGTTGTATTCACAGCACGTCTCACAGTGCCTGGCACATAACATGGTGAAAAAGCACTTACTGAGTAATTAATAATCCTGGTTTTATGAAGTGACATTATTAAATTAATAAATGATTAAATTCAGAAACAATACAAAAGTTAAAAACATGAAAAACCAAATACTTCTAACAATTGCCTGGATTCATTAGTGATCACTTTAATATAGATTTCACCCCTCCTCCCCCCAAAGACACACACACATATGCACGCCCCCGCACACACGCACGCGCACATGCATGCTTTCTGTGAGCAGCTGCTTACTGCTGCACTGAGCTCTGGAAGACCAGAAAAGTACTATCAAAATAAAGTATTTATTAATTATAACTACTGCAAGGGCTCTTGGACAGTGCTCATTATACCCAGAAACTGACATGATTCTTATAAAACAAGAATAACAATTGGAACAGATCAAGGAAGTTTCATTCAGCAAGTGTTTTTTTTTTTTCCCCCTAGGGCATAAATTGATACTTCAAAGTCCTGTTTGCTAGGGTGCAAAATCGTTGTAACTATTACTTGTGCATCTGGAAATCAGGCTCTTAGAAGATGCACTGAGAAGTACACAACATCACATTGAAATATTGCTGTACAAAATGAATCTAATCATGAAGAAACATCAGACAAATCCAAACTGAGGAAACTGTTCCAGAATAAAGGAGACTAGATATTAGATATTGACAACTAAATGCTATATGTGATCTTAGATTTAAATCCTGAAGTAGTTTTATCTCTGCATTTCTCTCTCTGTCCATCCATCCGTCTACCAATCTATCCAGCTATCCATCTATGTGAAGAATATCATTGGGGCAATTGTCTTAAATTGAATAGAGTCTATAGATTAAATAATGGTATGGAATCACCATTAATTTTCTTTTTGATCATTGTAACTCTGGTTATGTAAGAACATTTTCTTGTTTTTAGGAAATCCTAGGAAATTGGGTGAAAAATTTTCTAGAATTCTTTATACTCTTCTTGGAACTTCTCTGTAACTCTAAAGTTATTTCAAAATAAAATGTTATAAAAATTAGGGATATAAATACAGATACCCAAATTGAGAGAGGTGCACTCTTATGAGCTGAATGTTTGTGCTCCTCGCACCCCAATTCATATGTTGAACCTAATCCCCAGTGTGATGGTAGTTGGAGGTGGGGTCTTTCGGAAGTGATTAGGGCATAAGGGTGGAGCTCTCATGAATGAGATTTTTTTTTAAATAACTGCTCCTATAAAAGAGACTGCAGAGAGCCCTCTTGCACCTTCTGTTATGCGAGGGCACAGCTCGAAGGCGAGGATCTATAACCAGGAGGGGTTTCTCATCCAACACAGTATCTACTGGTGACTTAATCTTGCACTTCTCAGCCTCCAGAACTCTTGAGAGTTTGTTTTTCAAGCCACCCTGTTTGTTATGTTTTTGTCATAGCAGCCCAAACAGAATAAGACATGCACATTAAGCAAAATAGTTTTTATACAAACTCAGGTTAATATTTAAGCATGCTGAAAATTTGTTAAAAGACCTAGGAGTGTTTGTTTCTCTCAGGGTTCATTTCAAAGGGCAGGGGTGCATATTGGATTTGGTGTCATTTCCAGTAACATAGTGCAAGGGTGAGGCCCCACACATGGTTAGTGTTGCAATATATAAAAAGCCACTTCAGCCAGTGCAAGTCCTCAGAGACAGCTAAGCATACCAGTGTCTAGGGGCAGCAGGGAATTGGAAGAAAGGATACAGTGTAAACATAACTTCCAAGCTGACCATTGCTCTATTGCTCTTTTGTCAGTTTCTTGCTTTCTGTTGCATCCTGTGAAGGTAGGCATACCCTCCCATCAATAGAGTTTCCTCTTGTCTAATGCTTTGATAACAAACGCTAATTTTACTCAAACAAACAAGCAAAAAAATCTGTTTACATTCGTTTAATGTTGACAGGGCTGCAAAAGGACTTTCATGGACCCTGGACACTCTTACCTTTATGGGGGTCTCCCATCCTAATCATCTCAATATTAAAAATTATTTTTGATATAGCTTGAAATACTTCAACTTTTTCTTCTGTTTTAGGCAAAATTTAGATTTTTGTGAGCCCCCGAAATTTCATCTTTCTCTTTCGTGAGAAAAAAATAAGTCTAACTCTAAATCTTCTTTATTTTGACCTTAAAAGAAATTGAAACATTCTTATGGGTCACTAAGATTATTGTGGGAGCTAGGCACTGTGTCTACTGTACCTAATGCATAAGTTAGCTGGCTCTGATTTGAATTAGATTTTGAATTTTTTATTCTCTATCTCTATACCTCTAAGGAAAGTAATATTTGAGTTGATGTAGACATCTGGTTGCTAAAAATCAGATTCTGTTCTATAAGACATATTTATATGTCTGAATATTAGTTGAATTTTATAGACTTATGTCTCACTATATATAGCTATATCCATATATAATTTGTGTTCCATGGGAGCCACAGTTGATAAAAATTATGTATTAATATTGAACCAGATATTGAACCCATGTATTTTTACTCTACATTCTGTTAACAAAGGCTCAGGCAACTATCATCTCCTGCTTGCTTTGAAGACCCCATGACGCATCCTAGACCCTCCTGAGATCCTGCTCTATAACAAATACAATACTTTTTTAAAGATTTTATTTATTTATTTGCCAGAAACAGAGAGAGAGAGAGGGCGTACACAAGTAGGGGGAGCGGCAGGCAGAGGGAGAAACAGACTCAATATGGGACTCAATCCCAGGACCCTGGGATCATGACCTGAGCTGAAGGCAGATGCTTAACCCACTGAGCCACCCAGGTGTCCCAATAATATTGTATTTTTAGCCTGTGGTTTCTGCACTTGCTCTTTTTCTTTTAATTGCATTAATTCTTCTATATATAAGATATCCCTGTGAAATAGTCATATATTACTATTAATTTTTTCTGAAGCTGATTTCTTTATTGATGAGATCCTAGCTTACCTCCTACAAATAGTGTTATGATGTCACATAGGATTCTGCAAAATCAAATAGAAGAAAAAAAATGCCATATGGAGGTTCTATGCTAATTTTAAAAACTACAAATATTAGTCTTTATATAGAAAGGTATTCAAAATTGTCAGTGAGAATCACTTTTTTTAAAAAAGGAAATTGATGTCAAGGGCTGGCCAAAAATTAGGTCTCTATTTGCAGCAAGCTCTTTCTTAAAATTAAAACATTTTCCACAGTCTTCAGGATCATTGTATTGGATTTTAAAGGGTATCTAACAGAGCTGTGCCCTTTGATGAAACAGTCCCTATCCCCTTACTGTTTCCGCTGCTTCCATTGGGCCAAGTATGAGTGCAGTGCTTCAGTGCCAGTACATGAGGACACATTCCACTCCTTTCCATCCCAAATATATCAAAGAATTAAAAAAGATTCAGGATAGTTCACACTATAAAAATTGAGAAATCATGTATACGCTTTTAAAAACGCTTTGTTATTTTGCTTCTGCATATGTAGAAAGTCTAAGTGCTGGGTATTTATGGTAAACAAAAGAGCAAGAAAAAAAAATCTCTGTCCTTATGAAAGGTAACATGCTACAGATGTCTGTTTTGTTTTAGCTATTGAGACCCTTTACTTCTGAATTCTAGAGCGAAGGCTTCATTTATTTCACATAAGCAAACTCCAAAACACAGTTTGGAGAGCTGGCTAACCTCCATTCTGCAGAGTTAAAATAATTAGAGAAACAGTAGAAAGTTTCTGAAATAACAATTAAATTTGAATTGGAACTAGTGTGATTGAAGCAACTCCAGGTGCGTGTTGGCTGACCCCTAGCAATTTGACTCCACATAACCTGGGAATTCCTTTCACTGTGAGGACTGGGTCCAGTGGCCTTTGGCAGTGTAAGCGAGGTGCCCGTGGCTTCTGGAAAATTGTGAAGAAATCCCTGGGATCATTTCAGTTCACCAGGGAACCCCACAGGACCATGGCAAAGGATTACCTAAAACCAGAGAAATAATTCATCTCAAAAATCTCATTATTTTAGCGTGAAGCTTATTCATGAAGAGACCTCTGCCTGGCTCTGCAGTGGAAGTGGATGCAGAAGTTTCTAGATAGTTTTGAGGAGGTGAGTTGATTTTTCTCAATTAAAATTCTTCATTTCTCATGCAACTAATAAGGAGCTTTCAGAAGTCAGCTCAATCACCTGATGGAATTGCACTAAGCCTTTTTTCCCTGCTCCTTAAAAGGTTTCTTTCATGTCTTTGCCCCTTTGGTGATAGAAAAGAATGGCAATAGCAGTTTTGCTTTTTTGGTAACTGACAATGTAGAGCAAAACAGTAAACCGAAGAGTATTAATTTCTCTGAAAAAAAAAAAAAGAAACACAACAAAGAAGTTCCCTTATGCTTTCTTAATCCATTGTTTTTAATTGCTTTTAGGGATGAGAACAATGAATGATATAAAAAGTAAAGGATAATTCCTCCATGGTTTCCCAAAATTTCTTAGTGAACATACTAATGAAGCTTCAAATAAATAAAGTCAGAGCTTTAGCCATGCTGATGGGTCCCCCCCGCCTTCCCCCCAATCTTCCCATCTTCACTACTGCATCCCTCACTGTACTTAATCTTCAGAGGTTTTCTCTGGCCACCAGAGTCCACTAAACCATGGGCTGGAAATACTGGAAATGAGTGTCCCTGAAAACAGCCTCCAACTAATGACTTACTAGGGTAGCGTACATCTCCCAGCTCCCTCGCCCCTCAGGTGGGATAACCCCGATGAACGTGTTCCACACGGTTCCAGTGAAGCTCCAGTTAATCCATAGCAATAACTTGTTTGATAACTAACACCTGACTGAGTGCTTTCTCTTTCCTTCACTACTCTCTCCCTATTCCTCCCATGGTTATAGGGATCACTTTCAAAATAAACTATTTACACTTGAATCTGTATCTAAGTGACTGCTCGAAGGAAGACCCTAACTAAGGCAAGAGCTGTGAGTACTCTGGGGGGCTGAAAAGGAACCACTGTGCTCAGTGTCTTGAATTTCTAAAGCAGGGTAAAAATATACCACTTCGTCTGACACAGAATTATGAGAACATGTAAGATGCTTTAAGCTTTTTTTTTTTTAAAGATTTTATTTATTTGAGACAGAGAGAAAGAGAGAGAGAGAGAGAGAACGAGCACACGAGAAGGGGGAGGAAGCCCGATGCGGGACTCGATCCAGGGACTCCAGGATCATGACCTGAGCCACCCAGGCGCCCAAGATGATTTAAGCTTTTAAATAGTCGTATAAAAGACTACTTTCAAATGTAATTTAGTTCAAATATAATATAATATACATGTATATAGGTAGTGCATAGATTAGCCAAATGTTAAATATAGACAAATTATAAAGAAAAGATATTAAGAGGATAATATAACGATTTGGTAGAACATTCTTATTTTAGACTCAGTGATGTTATATTAGAGTGCTCTGCCGCTGCTCTCATCTGTGCTGGTACTCTGCTTAGCCTGCCTTCCATTTTTACTCAATTATAGCTTGGACCATGAGACTTTTGTGCTAGAGAAGCATCCCTGTTATAGCTTTATTATATTTGAAAAGCAAAATAGCAAAGATTCACTTGACATTGTACTCAGTGTCACTGTTGGTTGGTCAAAATTATTTACTATGTACCATAGGTTGTCATTATTTTATTTAAATGGAAATGTTTTGTCAACACCGTGTTTTATTTATTTAACTTTTAAAAAGATGTTTCTTCATATGCTCCGAGGATGGATTCTTTTCTCTCTACCATTTTGGCAGTTGGGAAATATACATGTTTTCTTCATTCTCTCTTCTTCCTTCCTTCCTTGCTCCCTCCCTTCCTGCCTTTCTTCTGCCTTCCCTTTTTTCTTAACGTGCAAGTGTAAACTTTTCTAGAAAGCTTTTTATTTTACCAATCACATTTTGACTTAGAAAGTTTAAAATTTTCTATGGTAATTTTTACACCTTATACACCTTTGTTTTCAAAACACAGAAGAGAACCAATTCCAGGGAGGATTTATATATTTTAGTCTCTTAGTTTGGGATTTTTTTTCTCAAGTCCTCAGTATTAGTGCTTCACGGTTTAGGTACTTGTTCCCGAGGCTGACTTTCGACTATCCATCAACCAGTGGTTGTACATAGCAAGCCTAGACTTCCTGGGCTGTCAGTGGAAGGAGGGAGAAAAATACAATTGATGAATTAATCATTTGAATAAGGAAATGAAATTTACATAAATGTAGCAGAGCAAATCCTCTGACTATACAATTTGGTATAAATTGACCCACTTTTGGGGCGCCTGGGTGGCTCAGTCTGTTAAGCGACTGCCTTCAGCTCAGGTCATGATCCCAGGGTCCTGGGATGGAGCCCCGCATCGGGCTCCCTGCTCGGTGGGAGGTCTGCTTCTCCTTCTCCCACTCCCCCTGCTTGTGTTCCTGCTCTCACTATCTTTCTCTGTCAAATAAATAAATAAAAATCTTTAAAAATAAATAAATAAATAAATTTACCCACTTTTATTGCATGTCTAATTTGTGTCATATAGTTTACATCTTACTAACTATTGATGATAATGCCACAAAGTAGTTGGTATCCTCATCTCATCAATGAGGAAATTGGTGCTCAAAGAAGTTTAATAACTTGCTAAAGTTTATCTGAGTAGTAACAGTGTAGAAAAGAAGCCAGGCATATGCTCACGTCAAAGATAACCTGATTGAATCAGTCAGCATGTTTAGTCCAGCTACCTGATGATGATCTTGGGCCCATACATGAATGAACAAATAAATGAGCTAAGAGAATAGTCTCTCTCTGTTTTAAGAGAGACTACGATGGAGCTGGTAACTCTGGTCATGTGACTAACAGGGCAGGAAGAAAGGGTATTAGCCAGGAATATTACTATTTTCTTTAAAGTCCTGGCATATTAGTGCCACAGTAGACCAGTGAGAATTACTTATCTCAATAGAAGATAAGAGATAGGGAAAAAAGAAAATAAAGCATACTCTTTTTCTCTCCTAGGCATCATTATAGAAAACCCCATGAGTTGGATTTAAACAGCTTTTATTTAGGGGAAACCCAAGTACCTGGGAAATAGAAGGACAAATTAGAGGAGAAGCTCTGTGCTAGAGTCAAGGTGTATTTTCTGGATAAAAAGGATACTTGATATGTATAAAGGAAGCAAGGATTGTTTTGTTGGGAATCAATGGTCTAAGGACATCTATTAAAAAACTTTGGCCAGTACCATTATTCTACTTATTATCAGAGCGTTTTTCAGATTGTCATAGTGCAAAAAGTCCTGAAAAAAATGTGACTAACTGTGGGGTTCCATATTTTTTTTGGTCAATTCAGGCTGACAAATATTTAACTGCCATGCCTTTTGATGAACTGTTTAGCTTTCTTTGAAGCCAGGGTTTCATGGTTAGCTTGTGAGGTGATAATGCCAGGTACAGAGCTATTGAAGCTTAGAAGAAAACCACTTTTGCTTCCTCGATGAGGTTTTTATGAATTTAAATAGATGCTCCTGGGCTTATCTAAGCAGTCCCAGTAGGATTCAGTATACCTACAAACAAGATAGTCTGTGATGAAACTCACCTGGAAGAGCTAAATTAACCTGGCAATTGGTGGGGGCAGATGCCTCCCTTGTCAGAGGCAGTACCAAAAGCAATCACTCTCGTAAAAGTAACCACTTTCCAGGAGTCCAGAGGTCAATGATGCAATCTGTGCTGTCCCCGTCCAGTGAGGGACAGCTGTGTTACCTTTGTCAACCTAATTCTACTGTGAAATTCAGGTGACTTTTTTTTTTTTTTTTTTTTTTTTTTCCGCTATGGATCTGCTGGATCCAGCTTTCTGGTTCCTAGGGAAATTCTCTGAGCTCACCAATGTCTCGCTTTCATTTTACAGCTTTATTAGGGCATAATTTCCCTATAATAACTTTACATATTTAAAATTTATAATCTGATGAACTTTGATATATGTATACGTCCCTGAAACCATCATCAGAGTAAAGATAATGAATATATCCATTACCCTCAAAAGTTTCCTCCTGCCCTTTTGTAATTCCTCCCTCCAACCCTGCTGCTCAGAAAAACACTAGTCTGGTCCCAAGAAAAATGTTGGTCTGCGCAGAGGCTTCCACGGAGAATGGCCCTAGAGATCAAGGGGCAGCCTCAGGCTTTGTCTGATTTAGCTCGAAATTCATGCCACATCTCTTGTGCCACAACCTATTTATTAAGCAAGTCACTAATATCAACTCAGAATCAAGAGAAGGGGAATTTGATTCCTCCTCTCAACGGAAGGAGTAGCAAAAAATTTTCCACCATCTTTAAATTACCACACTGAAATTGAAATGATTATAATAGCCTAAACTCCCCATTTTACAGATACAGATACCAGAGCATGGAGTTTTGATGTGACATCAATTTTGAGTAAATACAATTTACTCTAAAACTCTAAATATCATGCTCAAGACTTCAGGAAAGATTTAAGTCAAAAACTTTGTTAGATACCTGACACGTTACTTTTGGCCTCTCTCCAATAAAAAAAAAAAATACCTTCAGCAGTCTGCTTAGAGCTTCCCGGGACAAAGCCTTCCAGTTCCTATCTACTTCTCAAGAGGGCTAGGAAAAGAAAAACTCCAATCTTCAAGCTGTATGGGAAATTCTCACTGATGCCACAGAAAGGGATGTGATCATTGCAAACATTCTGCATTATATGTTGTCTGCCATGTTTTTCACCATTGCAATTTCATATTGCAAACCTTCTGGGGTATGACTGAGAAATGAGAGCAGCACTCCAAAACAACTGAAGAGGATTTAGATCATTGAGAAGCCAATTGGCTTCTCAAGAAGCAGATACTGATGTTCTAGAGATCTGGTGTACAACAGTGTGCATATAGTTAACATTATTGTGCTGTCCACTTAAACATGGCTAAGGTGATAGATTTCATGTCATGTGTTTTTTTACCACACACACACACACACACACACACACACAGGAAGCAGATTGTGAAATGATTTTGAATTTAAATACATTTTATGGGGGGGAGGAGCAAGATGGTGGAGGAGTAGGAGACCTGGATTTCATCTGGTCCCAGGAATTCAGCTGGATAGGGATCAAACCATTCTGAACACCTACGAACTCAACAGGAGATCGAAGAAAAGAATAGCAGCAACTCTCTGAACAGAAAAGCGACCACTTTCTGGAAGGTAGGACGTGCGGAGAGGTGGGTCCGAGGCGATATTCGGAAGGATAGATGGCGGGGGAGGGGACCTCCGTCAGCCGCTAATGGCAAGTGATAGAGCAGCGGGGCACAAAAATCGGAACTTTTAGAAGTCGGCTCCGCTGAGGGACGTCGCTCCAGTGGCTAAGCGGGGGATGGAACCCTCGCGGGACAATATGGTCTCAGGACCCTTGGGGTCACAGAAAGACCGGGGGTGCCTGAGTGCGGCAGAGCTCCCAGGTATCGGAGCGGGGAAGCCGGCTGCAGAAATGGAGCCAAGGCACAGGCTCTCAGCTCGGGGTGGCCTTAAACTGTGATCCGCGGCCCAGTCGGGCTACTGCTCCTCCAGCAGGGACCCAACAAGCGGCAGATCCAGGGAGACTCCCCTTCCTCCCCGGGGAGGAGCGGCGCGGGAGCGCACTGGGGGGATCTGCTGGGTTTGGAGACTCCACACGGGGTCGGGTGCCAGAGATAGAAACGCTCGGTCACAGGCCGGGTGAGCATGGAATGATGCCGGAGACTGGGGAGATGGGAGTGACTGCTTTTCTCTGGGGGCGCACTGAGGAGCGGGGCCCCGAGTTCTCAGCTCCTCCGGGGCGGAGATTGGGAGGCCGCCATTTTCACTCTCGTCCTCCAAAGCCGAACGAAAAGCTTACAGGGAACAAAAGCTCCCGAGAGCAAACCCCAGCGGATTACTTTGCCCAGACCTGGCAAGGGCGGGGCAATTCCACCTCCGGCAAAGACATTTGGGAACCATGGCAACAGGCCCCTCCCCCAGAAGATCAGCAAGAACAGCCAGCCAAGACCGGGTTTACCGATCCTCAATGAGAACGACACAGCTCCAGAGCTAAGGGAAAACTGCACATAGAATTCATGGCTTTTTTACCATGATTCTTTAGTCTTTCAGAGTTAACATTTTTAATTTTCTATTTTTTGAATTTTTCTTTTTCCCTTTTTTAACCAATATCTTGTCAATCCCTTTTTAAAAAAAATCTTTTTTATTTTCAATTTTTAGAGCTGTATTCTATCCCTTCATAGTAGTTAACCTTATTTTTGGCATATATATGAGTTGTTCTCTCTTTAAAATTTTGGGATATAGTTTCTTCTAAAAAGACCAAAATATACCCTAAATCTCTAGTGTATGGCTTTGTTCTAGTCTCCTGCCTGATCACATTCTCTCCCTTTCTTTTTATTAATTAATCTTTCTTTTTTCAAAAAACTTCCATAATTTTCATCCTTACAGTCATATTCCATCCTTTCATCGTATTTACCCTTATTTTTATACATATGTAAGCTTTTCTTTCTTTAAAATTTTGGGAGGCAGTTTCTTCCAACAGACCAAAATATGCCCAAAATCTAGAGTGTAGCACTGATCTATGCACCAGCCTGAACGTATTTAATCATATTCTTTTTTTTCCATCTTTTTCTTTTTTCTTTCTTTCCCTTTCATTTCCCCTGGTTTCAGGTCTCTTCTGATTTGTTTAGTTTATATATTTCTGGGGTCGTTGTTACCCTGTTAGCATTTTGTTCTCTCATTCATCTATTGTCATCTGGACAAAATGACAAGATGGAAAAAATCACCTCAAAAAAAAAAGAACAAGAGGCAGTACCAACTGCCAGTGACTTAATCAATATGGACATTAGTACGATGTTGGAACTAGAGTTCAGAATGACGATTTTAAAGATACTAGCTGGGCTTGAAAAAAGCATGGAAAATATTAGAGAAACCCTCTTTGGAGAAATAAAAGAACTAAAATCTAACCGAGTTGAAATCAAAAAGGGCTATTAATGAAGTGCAATAAAAAAGGGAGACTCTAACTGATAGGATAAATGAGGCAGAAGAGAGAATTAGTGATATAGAAGGCCAAATGATGGAAAATAAAGAAGCTGAGAAAAAGAGAGATATACAACTACTGGATCATGAGGGCAGAATTCGAGAGATAAGTGATACCATAAGATGAAACAATATTAGAATAATTGGGATCCCAGAAGAAGAAGAAAGAGAGAGGGGGGCAGAAGGTATATTGGAGCAAATTATAGCAGAGAACTTCCCTAATGTGGGGAAGGAAACAGGCATCAAAATCCAGGAGGCACAGAGAACCCCCTCAAAATCAATAAAAATAGGTCAACACCCGACATCTAATAGTAAAACTTACAAGTCTCAGAGACAAAGAGAAAATCTTGCAAGCAGCTTGGAACAAGAGATCTGTAACCTACAATGGTAGAAACATTAGATTGGCAACAGACCTATCTACAGAGACCTGGCAGGCCAGAAAGGACTGGCATGATATATTCAGAGCACTAAATGAGAAAAATATGCAGCCAAGAATACTATATCCAGCTAGACTGTCATTGAAAATAGAAGGAGAGGCAAAAATCTTCCAGGACAAACAAAAACTAAAGGAATTTGCAAACACGAAACCAGCCCTACAAGAAATATTGAAAGGGGTCCTCTAAGCAAAGAGACAGCCTAGAAGTAACATAGACCAGAAAGGAACACAGACAATATACAGTAAGAGTCATCTTACAGGCAATACAATGGCACTAAATTCCTATCTTTCAATAGTTACCCTGAATGTAAATGGGCTAAATGCCCCAATCAAAAGACACAGACTCTCTATCAGATTGGATAAAAAAACAAGACCCATTGATATGTTGTCTTCAAGAGATTCATTTTAGACCCAAAGACGGCCCCAGATTGAAAGTTAGGGGGTAGAAAACCATTTACCATGCTAATGGACACGAAAAGAAAGCTGAGGTGGCAATCCTTATAACAGACAAATTAGATTTTAAACCAAAGACTATAATAAGAGATGAGGAAGGACACTATATCCTACTTAAAGAGTCTATCCAACAAGAAGATCTAACAATTGTAAATATCTATGCCCCTAACATGGGAGGAGCCAATTATATAAGGCAGTTAATAACAAAAGCAAAGAAACACATCAACAACAATACAATAATAGTGGGGGACTTTAACACCCCCCTGACTGAAATGGACAGATCATCTAAGCAAAAGATCAACAAGGAAATAAAGACTTTAAATGACATACTGGACCAAATGTACTTCACAGATGTATTCAGAACATTCCATCCCAAAGCAACAGAATACACATTCTTCTCTAGTGCCCATGGAACATTCTCCAGAATGGATCACATCCTAGGTCACAAATCAGGTCTCAACCGGTATCAAAAGATTGGGATCATTCCCTGCATATTTTCAGACCACAATGCTTTGAAAGTAGAACTCAATCGCAAGAGGAAAGTCGGAAAGAACTCAAATACATGGAGGCTAAAGAGCATCCTACTAAAGAATGAATGGGTCAACCAGGAAATTAAAGAAGAATTAAAAAAATTCATGGAAACAAATGAAAACAAAAACACAACTGTTCAAAATCATTGGGATGCAGCAACGGCGGTCCTAAGAGGAAAGTATATAGCAATACAAGCCTTTCTCAAGAAACAAGAAAGGTCTCAAATACACAACCTAACCCTACACCTAAAGGAGCTGGAGAAAGAACAGCAAATAAAGCCTAAACCCAGCAGGAGAAGAGAAATAATAAAGATCAGAGCAGAAATCAATGAAACAGGAACCAAAAGAACAGTAGAACAGATCAACGAGACTAGGAGCTGGTTCTTTGAAAGAATTAACAAAATTGATAAACCGCTGACCAGACTTATCAAAAAGAAAAGAGAAATGACCCAAATCAACAAAATCATGAATGAAAGAGGACAGATCACAACCAACACCCAAGAAATACAAACAATTATAAGAACATATTATGAGCAACTCTATGCCAGCAAATTAGATAACCTGGAAGATATGGGTGCATTCCTAGAGATGTATCAACTACCAAAACTGAATCAGGAAGAAATAGAAAACCTGAACAGACCTATAACCCCTAAGGAAATTGAAGCAGTCATCAAAAATCTCCCAACAAAGAAAAGCCCAGGGCCAGATGGCTTCCCAGGGGAATTCTATCAAACATTTAAAGAAGAATTAATACCTATTCTTCTGAAACTGTTCCCAAAAATAGAAATGGAAGGGAAACTTCCAAACTCATTTTATGAGGCCACCATTACCTTGATCCCAAAACCAGACAAAGACCCCATCCAAAAGGAGAATTACAGACCAATATCCTTGATGAACATAGATGCCAAAATTCTCACCAAAATACTAGCCAATAGGATCCAACAGTACATCAAAAGGATTATTCACCACGACCAAGTGGGATTTATCCCTGGGCTGCAAGGTTGGTTCAACATCCGCAAATCAATCAACGTGATACAATACATTAACAAAAGAAAGAACAAGAGTCATATGATCCTCTCAATAGATGCAGAAAAAGCATTTGACAAAGTACAGCATCCTCTCTTGATCAAAACTCTTTAGAGTATAGGGATAGAGGGTACATACCTCAATATCATAAAAGCCATCTATGAAAAACCAACAGCGAATATCATTCTCAATGGGGAAAAACTGAGAGCTTTTCCCCTAAGGTCAGGAACATGGCAGGGATGTCCACTATCACCACTGCTATTCAACAGAGTATTAGAAGTCCTAGTCACAGCAATCAGATAACAAAAAGAAATCAAAGAAATCCAAATTGGCAAAGAGGAAGTCAAACTCTTACTCTTTGCAGATGATATGATACTGTATGTGGAAAACCCAAAAGACTCCACCCCAAAACCGCTAGAACTCATAGAGGAATCCAGTAAAGTGGCAGGATATAAAATCAATGCACAGAAATCAGTGGCATTCCTATACACCAACAAGAGAGATGAAAGAGAAATTAAGGAGTCGATCCCATTCACAATTGCACCCAAAACCATAAGATACCTAGGAATAAATCTAACCAAAGAGGCAAAGGATCTGTACTCAGAAAACTATAAAATACTCATGAAAGAAATTGAGGAAGACACAAAGAAATGGAAAAACGTTCCATGCTCATGGATTAGAAGAACAAATACTGTGAAGATGTCAGTGTTACCTAGAGCAATCTACACATTTAATGCAATCCTTATCAAAATACCATCCACTTTTTTCAAAGAAATGGAACAAATAATCCTAAAATTTGTATGGAACCAGAAAAGACCCCGAATAGCCAGAGGAATGTTGAAAAAGAAAAGCAAAGCCAGTGGCATCACAATTCCGGACTTTAAGCTCTATTACAAAGCTGTCATCATCAAGACTGTATGGTACTGGCACAAAAACAGACACATCGATCAATGGAACAGAATAGAGAGCCCAGAAATGGACCCTCAACTCTATGGTCAACTCATCTTTGACAAAGCAGGCAAGAATGTCCAATGGAAAAAAGACAGTCTCTTCAACAAATGGTGTTGGGAAAATTGGACAGCCACATACAGAAGAATGATACTGGACCATTTCTTTACACCACACACAAAAATAGACTCCAGATGGTTGAAAGACCTAAACGTGAGACAGAAGTCCATCAAAATCCTAAAGGAGAACACAGGCAGCAACCTCTTTGACCTCAGCCGCAGCAAATTCTTCCTAGAAACATCACCAAAGGCAAGGGAAGCAAGGGCAAAAATGAACTATTGGGACTTCATCAAGATAAAAAGCTTTTGCACAGCAAAAGAAGCAGTCAACAAAACCAAAAGATAACCGACAGAACGGGAGAAGATATTTGCAAATGACGGATCAGATAAAGGGCTAGTATCCAAAATCTATACAGAACTTATCAAACTCAACACCCAAAGAATAAATGATCCAATCAAGAAATGGGCAAAAGACATGAACAGACATTTTTCCAAAGAAGACATCCAAATGGCCCACAGACACATGAAAAAGTGCTCAACATCGCTTGGCATCAGGGAAATCCAAATGAAAACGTCCATGAGATACCACCTCACACCCGTCAGAATGGCCAAAATTAACAAGTCAGGAAACGACAGATGTTGGCGGGGATGCGGAGAAAGGGGAACCCTCCTACACTGTTGGTGGGAATGCAAGCTGGTGCAGCCACTCTGGAAAACAGTATGGAGGTTCCTCAAAAAGTTGAAAATAGAGCTGCTCTATGACCCAGCAATTGCACTACTGGGTATTTACCCCAGAGATACAAATGTAGTGATCCGAAGGGGTACATGCACCCCAATGTTTATAGCAGCAATGTCCACAATAGCCAAAATATGGAAAGAGCCAAGATGTCCATTGACAGATGAATGGATAAAGAAGAACTGGTATATATATACAATGGAATATCATGCAGCCATCAAAAGGAATGAAATCTTGCCATTTGCAAGGATGTGGATGGAACTGGAGGGTATTATGCTGAACGAAATAAGTCAATCAGAGAAAGACATGTATCATATGACCTCACTGATATGAGGCATTCTTGATCTCAGGAAACAAACTGAGGGTTGCTGGAGTGGTGGGGAGTGGGAGGGATGGGGTGGCTGGGTGATAGACTTGGGGAGGGTATGTGCTATGGTGAGTGTTGTGAATTGTGCAAGACTGTTGAATCACAGACCTATACCTCTGAAATAAATAATACATTATCTGTTAAAAAGAAAAGGAAGATAGCAGGAAGGGAGAAATGAAGGGAGGGAAATCGGTGGGGGACACGAACCATGAGAGACGATGGACTCTGAGAAACAAACTGAGGGTTCTAGAGGGGAGGGGGTGGGGGGATGGGTTAGCCTGGTGATGGGTATTAAAGAGGGCACGTATTGACGGGGCGCCTGGGTGGCTCAGTCAGTGAGCGTCTGCCTTCTGCTCAGGTCATGATCCCAGGGTCCTGGGATCGAGCCCCGCATCGGGCTCCCTGCTCGGCGGGAAGCCTGTTTCTCCCTCTCCCGCTCCCCCTGCTTGTGTTCCCTCTCTCTCTATCAAATAAATAAAATCTTAAAAAAAAAAAGAGGGCACGTACTGAATGGAGCACTGGGTGTTATACGCAAACAATGAATCATGGAACACTACATCAAAAACTAATGATGTAATGTATGGTGATTAACATAGCATAATAAAAAAAACCAATTTGTACTGGGACAAATTTTGCAACCTAAAAAATAAAAATAAAAAAAGACATTTAATCAATCAAAAGCTATGAAAAGAAGGGGGAGGGAACAGGATTGGGCAGAAGAAAACAATTGCATTGCAATGAAAACCCTATATAAACTTAGACAACCCAGCATGGTAAGCCCCAGAGCAAATACTGTCGTCCCACCTAGAGCTGAAATGACCCACCTTTACACCCTCATTGAGCCACTGGATGCAGTGTTCCCCAGGAAGTGTGTGACTTTGGTCAAGGCAAGTGTCTGGAGCTGAAACAGCAAGTTCTTCCTTGAAGGGGAATCTGGGCAGTGGAACTTCATGTCTACTGCCATCATTGGGGATGGGAAATACAGATAACAACATAGGGGAAAAGTAATGACTTTACTTTTGAAGATATCACCTGAAATCCCTGAAGGAATTTCTATAGAAATATAGAAATAGAGCACATGATTCACTAATAATTTCGGCACACTGAAAATAGAATCCAAAGGTATTTAGTATTAATTTTAGCTAGAAAATATCTGCTTTTTGTTTTCACACACACACATGCACACATACACAAACACACACATATACACACATACCCTCTTTTAACTTAACGTAGATAAAGGCAAAAAATAAGATCATAGGGTTATGAGTATGGGGAACATAATATATTTATGCTTTTTAAATTTCTATACTATTGAGTTTATTCATATTATCATCTCTTATGGTTCTTTCTACATTTTAACGTTTTCCTATTAATTTGTGTTTTTGTAAAAACAGAGTCTCTAATCCAAAATACACTAATAAGATGCACCTTGAGGGGCACCTGGGTGGCTCAGTTGGTTAAGCGGGTGCCTTCGGCTCAGGTCATGATCTCAGGCTCCTGGGATTGAGCCCTGAGTCAGGCTCCCTGCTGAGTGGGGAGTCTGTTTCTCCCTCTTCCCCTGCTTGTGCTCTCTCTCTCTGTCAAATAAATAAAGAAAATTTGAAGCTTTAAAATGTTACAAAAGTTTAAATATGTTGATTTACTTCTTAATATTTTCATGTAATTTTGTACTTTCATATAGAGCGACATTGCTTTCCACATTTTCAAGCAGAATATTTTGAGGCTTCCTAAGATCACACTTGCTCTCCTCATGAAATTAAATGAATTACTTATTTCTTCTAAATCTCAGTTGCCTCATCTGTAAAATGGAGATATGATGGCCCTTACTTCATAGGATCTCTCTGAGCATTAAATGATATAGTATGTGCCGAAGGCTTATGGCAGTGGCTGGCGCATAGAAACAAGTCAGTACTGTAACTGAGTATATGGTGATACTGGTAACCATCCCTTCATTAGCAAAAATCAGCTATTGCCATAGGATACCCTTTTGCAAAAGGTATTTGTTGAAAATTAATGATTTAGAAATGGAAACCAAAATTCTAATCCCGGTGTTCAGTTTCCAGGACTTTTCTTCCTCCGTCACCAGGTGGCCCCACATCCATTGCCTTCTCAGCTCTGCACTCATTGAAAATGAATCAGGTTGTCAAGAAGACACTGCAGCAAAAATCCGTGGTGATAATAATCCAAAGTGCGGATGGTCCATTTAATAATCAGTTGTGCATTTGGCTAGAAGAGAGAAAAGCAAGCTTCATAGGTTTTAAATGGGCAAGAAAGCTGTTAAATGTGTCTAGACATTTTTCTTCAAGAGTAGTCTCAATAAAAGAGGTAAATAAATCATCCTATTAATGTTGAACCCTTCAAATAGTACATGGCCTAGCATGCTGGGCTGAGAAAAATCTCTAATCTTTACCTTTTCTCTCTTTTATAAATTGGTTAGTTAACAACTACTCATTTCTTGGCTTTACCTGAGTACTTACAAAACAGTTTCAGAACCCTTTCCTCCTCTTCTTCTACCTGGAACACAGAGCAAAACTACAGATTGTACAGTCTCAAAGATTCTGTCAGGAAAGATCCTGTCAGATTAAAGGTTTTGTCATATCATGACTGATTCATTATTTCTTTCTCTTATCTCAGAATCTTTGAAGTCTTCAAATGGAGCCTCAAAAATTTCCTTTCAGACAATGAAAACTTCTTTCCAGGCTAGGTAACGTAATGCTAGAAGAAATGCTTGGCCATTGATTGCAACTGATTCATAATATTTGAATAGATGGTAAAAGAATTAATATGGTGGAACTGAGCATATAAGAACCACCATATGGTAATATTAGCAGTTAAGAGTCTTAGTGCTAGAGCTGGAGGTTTGATATTCAAGTCGAACGTAATAGCAGTGTAGCTTGGGTAAGTCACTTCCAGGTAATCATACTTCCTTCATGAAGGTTTTTGTAAGAATTAAATGAGATCATATGTAAAGTGCTGAACATTTTGCCTGGAACATGGTAAGGACGTAATAGTGCCTTTCATTACCATCACTGCTTTGACTCACAGTAGCATGGGATGATGACAATAATTAATTTCGTCTTCAATGGAAAGATCTAAACATATCTGTGCTGATTTTTCTCAGCTGATTCTGAATTGAGCCTCAAAAATCAGCTCTAAATGGTGGGATATCTTCCATGTTTTTTTAATTAATTAATTAATTAATTATTTTAATTTTTTATTGTTATATTAATCACCATACATTACATCATTAGTTTTTGATATAGTGTTCCATGATTCATTGTTTGTGCATAACACCCAGTGCTCCACGCAGAACGTGCCCTCTTTAATACCCATCACCAGGCTAACCCATCCCCCCAACCCCCTCCCCTCTAGAACCCTCAGTTTGTTTTTCAGAGTCCATCGTCTCTCTCCATGTTTGTTTTTGCAGAGGGAGAGGTGGTCAGAAGGGTGGACAACCCAACATTGCTTGAAAGAGTGCAGCCTGGAATTCAACTGGATGGTCTGAGTATATGTATATTTTTCCCTTATTTATTTCTTTATTAATTTAATTTAATTTTTAGCATATTTATCTGAGTATATAGTTAGCCAAAATATAGATAAGTACATTTTGAGTGAATTCACAGACTTTTCAAAGTAAATGAGAGAGACTTGTTTTGATTGTGTCCACCCATATTTGATTTTCCACACATATTTGATTTTTATCTCAGGAAGAGATGTAGAAATAAGACAGAATTGTAGAACTTGGGACTCCTGGGTGGCTCAGTTGGTTAAGTGTCTGCCTTCGGCTCAGGTCATGATCCCAGGTTCCTGGGATCGAGTCCCACATCGAGCTCCTTGCTGAGCAAGGAGCCTGCTTCTCCCTCTGCCTGCCTCTGTCTCTTTCTCTCTGATAAATAAATAAAATCTTTAAAAAAAGAATTGTAGAACTTACTCTAGCAAAGTCTTTCATGCATCTGTCTTGTAAGTAAGAAGGTAAAATTAGACAGTCTAATTGTAGTGTGGATAAATCACAATTCATAATCATATGTGACTCATCTTATGCCCAAAATTTCCAGCTTAATGTTTTACGTGAATTGTTAAGATCCTATTGTCAGTTAATCTGTGGCAAGGACTTTTGCAGCTAGCCATCAGGACAGCAGTAACACTAGATGGAGGGCATATTTTGATATTCTTCCCACATTTTAGAGAAGGCTGTTCAGTGCTTATTTTCGAAGATAAATGTGTAATTAAGATAGTCACTTTCATCAAGTAGATATATGCCTAAAACAATTCAAGATGGATTCAAATGCAATATTTATTATAGATGATATTTTGAAACTTACCAAAAACTAAACTGCACTTTTAAAAACTAAAAATTTGAACAAAGTTTAGCATAAATCGTCACTTATATACCTATAGAGTTAATAATATATGCATATATGCCAGGCAATATGTTGCAGATTTTTATATATTATTTCATTGAATTTTAAAGACAATTTTATGAGGGTTATTATCCCCATTTGACATATGAGAAAACCAAAGGCTTAGTATACTAGATCAGTGGATTTCAAAATGTTGACTACGTACTATTTTATTATGTATGTAATAATTGATACATGCAAAACAAAAACACCAAAGATATAAAGTTTAAAGCATAACGAAAACCATAATCAAAACACACACTCATGATTGCGCACCATGAGCATCAGATCTAGAGCTTTATCGCTATTATCAAATATATCTACGTTCCTCCACTATTCTGTTCCTCTGCTTCCAGAGTTAATTACAATCCTAAACTTTGCTTTATTCTTACAGTTAGAAGTGTAGCTATTTTCCAAAGCCAGTCTAGACATTAATTTATTTGTAACATTGTTTTAGTTTGTATAAAAGTGCATCAGTGTTTCATCAATCATTGACTTAATATAAACACAGTAAGCATAATTCTTGGATTTTGTACTTCCTGCTCAGAATTCATCAATTGGTTTTGTGGTTTTCATTTAGTATTTACACATGATTTCTTGACAATCATTTACTTTGTACTGATTCAAAGGGGAAAATTCAATTTAGCTTACACTTTAAAATAATTTTCTTGAAACTCCAAAATTTGAGATTGAACAGGAGTAACATCAAATATGCCTTCTCGTAATTTTTTTAACCAGTTTATTATGTTGTCAACGGGAATATTGAAAATACAATAAACCACACACAAAAAATCCTGCTGCTTATATCTCAGAACTAGCAGATTGCAGAAAACTCTTTAGCTTTTACTTTGGCTACTCTTGCAATATACCTGCAACTTGCCAGGCACTGGCCACAGGATTTCTGCAGAGTATATCATTCCATATGTTTTTATCTGAACTGTTGATAGAATGGATAAAATGGCCCTTCCTTCCTTTTCCAGATCAAATATTTATCAAACACCCAATAAGTGCTGGAAACTATACCCAAATCTGGGGCTTCAAATGTGAAAGGATATGATCCATGATGACAGGGGACCACGCAGTATTAAGAGGACACGAGTGAATGTGCTTATTGTTAAATTAATTTAATAAAACATTTACGACAACAAATGGAATCCAGAATGTAATGAAATCTTAAGAAGTTTATGTGGGTGCTGTGGGTATCTGGAATTCTGGATGAAGTGTTGTGACACGCGGCTGCTGCCTTGAGCTGATGTCAGTGGAGGGGTAAATGCTGGGCATCTCCTCTCCCATGTCATCCTTTATGGTCAACAAGATCCACACAGCGAATCACACAGGTGCGCGGCACTTTAAGGAAGGCTTGAGAGCAGCTCAAGAAAAAGTATGGAGGGAGACTGGAATAACTGCTTACACGAGAAAGTAAGGAAGTGCTTAAAAACAGAGAGGGATTTGTTGAAAGGACAAAGGAGCCAGCTTGAGGAAGTTGTCCTCATGGGGAAGGGAAGGTGTGAGCAAAGATCTCAAGGAAGTGAGGGATTTAGCCAAGCAGATACCTGGTGGAAGAGAATTCCAGGCAGAATAGATAGTCGTACAATGGAAGTGTGGTGGCTAGTTGTTTAAGGAAGAGTAAGGAGCCCTGTGTGGCTGGAGTGAGTGAGCAAGGGGGAAAACACCGTCAAAAATGTGACCAGAGAAAGAACAAAAGACACAGCATGCAAAACCTCCTGACTCATTTCCAGGAACTTGGACATTAACTCTGAGAGAGGGGAGCTAATGATGGATTTAAACAGAGGAGAGTCCTGCTCTGGTATATTTTGAAAGAACCTTACTGGGAGTGCACCAAGAGTAGACATGCGTGAGCTTAAGGATACCAGTGAAGAGGTCACTGCAGTCATTCAAGTGGCTGAAGATGGTGGCCCAGGCCAGGAGGGTAACAGTGCACATGATTAAACTTTGAAAGTGAACCAAGATACCCTGTTGTAGTGGATTTGGAATGTGTGAGGGGAAAAAGAACAGCTGAGGATAACTTCCAAGTTGGTTTATAATAATATTCCAGGTGACAGATATATGGGTAGGGACAAGGCAGCTAGAGTGACCGGCAGGGATCCAAAAGCTATTGAGGGGTAAGATATATAAGAATTGGTGGTTAAATCATCCTTTTAACTTTAAAGGTATGTACTTCTCAGTGTAGGACATATTTTTTTTTGCAGCCTTTTACTTTATATCAAAAGCCTCCTTGTAATTAATCCCATCATGCAGATAACTCTGTACTAGCTGTCTGATTTCTCTTCCTCTGAGCCATCAATTTTTTCTGTGCATTTCTTGATATATTGCATGATAATTATAAAAGATAAATATATATAAATCCCAATTTTTAATATACTGGTAATTAAAAATGAAGGGGAAACTGGCTCAAACACTCATGTGTGTGAGGGGGTGTAGAAACGTATACACCTCTCTTTCACAACTTTTTAAAGTGAACCCCTTTCTTTTTCCAGTTGGGGACCTCGCACGACTGGGAAAACCTGGATGAATCAATAGGGAGAAGTTTGGTCATCTTTGTACTAACCTGGACATATTATTGTGAATTCACGAGGCAAAACTGCAAAGTCACAATTGTTAAACAATTTTTCTTTTTCTCACGTTTCTACCTTCACAAGCCTTTTGGTGTCCCCCCCACCCCAATTCCTTGCATCTACAGCTTTGTCACTGCTCTCTGGCAGACCAGATCCTGCCCTCCAGAGCCTCTACCTCTCCTTCCAAATAAAAATTACCCCCACTCCCCATGCCCTATCTCCACCCCCACCTCAGTGCTGTAGATAAAATAAGTCAGTGATCTGGTTATAGTGCTTGATGCTATGATGAATGAATAATCCAAAGCTAAGAGTAATGAACTTTAAAAAGAATTCGCAGAACTAAAAGCCATCTCTAAAAAGAAAATACATGGGGGTTATATTTCATTGCAGACTACCTCGTAACAACACTCTAACAACGCACAAACATGAGCCCTCCCCCCTGTACACACACTCATGCCAAAAGTAAAATGGCAAAAAATGAGCTTTGCAGCCACATGCAACCCTTTCTTCCCATACTCCTCCTCTCCCTCCCAACTTATGTTTTCATACCTAGAGCCTTAGTGTAGGATGGGTTTATATGTCCGTTTATGTGTGCTCCTAGGTGCCATTTTTCTCTTCTGGGAGTGTGCTGTAGATTCGGGCATTGTTTTATCCAAAGCAATGGTATCCTTGGTATTAATAGGCAACATAGTATTGATTTGATCAGAATGAGGTTCAGAAAGAGATGTGAAGAAGTAGTATATCATTCAGGACTTTAAGTGATTTTGTTTTTCTCACTTATAGTTTAATTTCCCTGTATCAGAATTCAATTATTAAATGAAAGTATGAAATATCATTCTTTCTTCTTTTGTAGTTGAAGCATATTTCCAACTATATCAAAATAAAAGTAACTAATAGAAATACTTTAGATTACAAACACAAGAAAGTACAGTGGAATTAGACCCATTCCTGATTTCAGTATCCAAGAGGCTCCCAGGTCTATTAACTCCGTTCCTTTTAGTCTGGAATACAGTTGAGCGCTGGCTGGCTCTGTTACAAATGGAAAGACTTGACTGGGGAGGGTAGGAGGTTTCTCAACATATTGAGTAGAATCATAAAAAGGAATCAAGGGTGTGTCACTCAGTCCAGTGTTTTCTAAAGGCAGACCACACTTAGATGTTTAAATTTGTAGCCGAAAATCTCCAAACCTCACAACTAACTGCAGGGACTGTGAAGAAGTCAGGTCCTTTGGGGAAAATGTGTAAGTGCTGTAAACTCTTGAGCAAGTGTTAAACAGATCCCAGAATTGCAGGCTCTCTGTTACAGTACTTTGTGTACTATAACAGAGAACTAAGGCAAGGGAGGGGCAGAGCACCAGAAGTTACACTACCACCGTCCTGAGATTAAACTAAGATGAGTGTTTTGGGATAACTTGGTATTTCCAAAAAGGGAAGACAACATAGGAACAAAGAAATGCTAACCAAAGACCATTAAAGTGAGCAACTAAATAATAAATAACTGGTTTTATAATCTATAGAATACTTAGAAAGACATGTATTTCTGTAGACAAAAAAAAAAAATTTGCACACTCCCTCTTTGAAAGAATTGCTATAATTTTCACTCTCCTAAAATCAGAACCTGAGACAAGGCCTTGGATGCTGGCAGTTCATCTGTGAACTGCTGATCCAGGAGCCCAGAACCAGTTGTGAGAGCTTAGTTATGAGTTCCAGAAGGACAAAATCTGCAAGTGGGTAGCTGGGTCTGGTGGTGGGAGAGGTCAGAACTCCTTCTCCCTATTTCCCCGATCCATGGATGTATCTACCAGATCCTGAAGACCAGTGCCCCAACCTTGGAGTGTCACCTCCGAGCTGGCCCATTCCAGCTAGAAAATAACGTTAGTACGTACCAAAATCTGTCTACGGTGTCACAGAGGAGAATCACCTGGTCTGGGTTTTTATCCATTTCACTATAAATTGTTACTGAATTGATATTTTAATTGAAAGTGTAGCCAGTATTAAATGATGTGCATTCCCTCCAACATTACCCACATTTCCTTAGTGCTCCAGAGACCCCAGGACTTACCACTCTCTGCCTGTGTGTTCGGGGGTGGGGGGTGGATGCCTCAGGTAACGAGTAGAGGGCAGAGGTTCTGCAGTTCCCAACACTTCTGTCTTCATGTGGAGTCCTTCTTTGAGGAAATTCTATTTTCCTTGACTCTTATATTACCTGATTTCATCTGACCATGGTGCCAAGTGAACTCTGTCTTTACAAAATCCGTGCCAACCTCCCAGAAGTCTCGACAGGTGATCTGATTACCTCCAGGCTAAGGTTGAGACTACATATTAAAACTCCCGGGAAGCCATAGGTCACCCTTGGCTTTAGGAAGCTCAAGTTTATCCCTGAAGTTCCTAATGGATATTTTCCAAAAGAGGTCTTTGCTGAATATATGACTTCTCTTTAAGCTTCTGTCTGACTGAGATCCTACACCATGTTTTTATTCATTGTGTAGATATAGGCATCTCCCCTTCCAGAGTAGGTCATTAACCTACCTCTGTATTACCTCTTGGTATTTCATTTACTAGTAGTTGGATATGTATCTTTATTTTATCTATTTTTTAATTTTTTAACTTTTTAAAAGATTATTTGTTTATTTGAGAGAGAGAGAGCTAGAGAGAGAGAGAGCAAGAGCAGGGCAAGGGGTAGAGAGAGAGAGGGAGAAGCAGATTTTCCCGTCCAATGCGGGCCTTGGTCCCAGGACTCTGGGATCATGACCTGAGCCAAAGGCCAACACTTAATCGACTGAGCCACCCAGGCACCCTACTTGTTTGTTTTTTAAGTAGGCTCCATGCCCAGTGTGTAGACCAAAATGAGGCTTGAACCCACGACCCTGAGAGCAAGACCTGAGCTGAGATCAAGTGTCAGATGCTTAACCAACTGAGCCATCCAGGCGCCCCTGTATATGTATCTTTAGCCTGCCAGGAAACGGGTATTTATATTCAAGATGACAGTCTTTGTTTATATATTTATGTCCTTATCAGTCAGCTTGACTTGTCTAGAGTCATATCTTTTAAATCATAATCCTTTGCTAAAATGTGCAGGACTTTCTACATTCCGTTATCTCTGACCATTCAATTTAGAATGTGAAATTGTTGGCCTATAGTGAATAATATTCCTACCAGTATGGCATCTTCTTTGAAGTTCTCAGGAGAGTGATGCATTAATTATGGAGCATTCTAATATGAAATATGTAACATATTTTATAAAGCCTCATTCTCCCTGCCCTCAATCTTTCTGTTATAGTACCAGAATCAACATTTGACTAACATTTATTTCAAAGTTATGTAAGATCCCTAAAACAGTTTAGCAAAAAGAAAGTGATATAAACATTGAGAGTGCTTGCAAATAACAATCAAAACCACTCTCTAAAGGAAAGGTTGCATGTTTATTTCAAAGGAGATGTTTCCTGGCAACCATTAGCATGGGTAGCTGCATCTTTAAACGAGGGTCACTTTGTATTACTGAAGAGCAAAAGTCTAAAGGAAATTAAAGGCTTTTCTAACAACTGGAATATAAAAACACATACCTGAACAACCACAGCATTTCCATAAGCCAGTAAAATGATGACTCAGAAAGTTAAATACCCAAGCCACGAACCACTTACATATGAATGTTTTAAAGTTATGTAGAAGTCCTATTTTTTAAATATGCATATAAACAGAAAAGAAATATATTGTGCCAAAGTCAATTAATCACTCACTCTTCCCTGAAATGTCTCAAGGAAATTCACTCATTTCAAAAAATACTATGCTGAAGGACATTGTAGAGTTCCAACAGATGTATTACGATGACAGTAAACATTCTTTGCCATTTGCTTTCTTTGATGTCCTAATGCAGAAGAGAATTTCAGATCAGACTTTTTGCTAGTACACATTCTAATGCATTGCTCGCAGTTCAGTGATGTGCAAATCCCAGTGTGTTTGACTTCAGCCATATCTGTGGCCACTTAACAAAATTCCTCAGACTGTGGCCTGGTCCCTGGTTATTTCTATCATCTAATGGCTCATTCAAATTTCTGCACATTTGAATTGATTAATTGTGTAGACATAGGCTTTGAGCAAAACCAGATGAATGGAATGAACTATGTTGTGGTTGATTCGGTGGGCTCATGAAAACAGCAGAAAGTGCCCAAAACACAATAAGCAGCAGAGATCCAAAGTAGCAGTATAATCCGTGACACCTAGCATATGATCTCTATTGAATTGTTATTTAATGCAAACTGATGAATGATCTTGATCATTACTATAAAACTTTGATCTCAAAATATGTATTGTAGATGGAGAAGATACAACTCGTCTGTTCCTTTGTAGCCATTGAAATCTTAAATGAAATGAATTTCTGCACTGAGGGTAGAACTAATTTCCATTCTTGGGGGCAGAGCGTTTCTCTTTAAAATATATTTATTGTAAAAACTAATGATGCAATATATGGTGATTAACATAACAATAAAAAAATGAAAAATATATATAGTTATTGTATATTTTCCATAAGCCAAGCAAACCTGGGAATACAAAGATCTGTCATTGAAGAGAGAGTTCAGAGTCTAGAGTGAAAGAGAAGTTTTATAATATAGATAGATATTAACAGAGTTTGAAGGAGCTCCGAAGTATCTCCAAACTACATTTTATATTCAGTAGCCTCCTTATATATAAAACAGAGAGAATTAATATTGTACAAATTAATATTGAATAGATTAATAATATTCCCCAACTCTTAAGGCTGTTGTGAGGATTAACTGCATTATTATAGATAAAATGCTCAAACTAGTGCTTGACACATATTAAATGTTAGCAATTATTAGCACTTATCATCGTGGAAACTCCACACTTCCCTTTCTTCTTTAGTTTCTGTAGTAGTAGCTGCCACTTGATGGATGCTTACTGTATACCACATATCTTTTTTTTTTATAAGATTTTGTTTATTTATTTGAGAGAGAGCACAAGAGGGGGAGAGGCAGAGGGAGAAGCAGACTCCCCGATGAGCAGGGAACCTGATGTGGGACTCGATCCCAGGACCCCGGGATTACTACCTGAGCCAAAGGCAGACCGATCAAATGATTGAGACACCCAGGTGCCCCCATGTCACATATCTTACTCCAAGTAATATTTCATTAGTCCTTCCTATAACTCTCTGAAGTAACTATTTATAATCCTAATTTATAGGTGGGAAATTTAGCATTCAGAAACTCAGTAATTTGCTTGATTTCAACTGTAGTAAATCCAGAGCTAAAATTTGATTCTATGCTTTTCTTCTAAACCACACCATAGAAAAAGGTCATTAATGGAGAACTGGGATTATACTGCTCAGGTCTCCAGGAGTTTTACTCTCTGGAGGTTTGGCCTTTTCCATCCACCCTGTGCTCCCTTTATGCTGAGATAGAGACCTACTATAACTTGCAGGGTACTGGAAAAAATATAGAAAGTGAATTCAATGAATTGTTCTAATATTTCCTCCCTTTCTACAGCAGACCTGTAGAGAAGATGGAGTTTGTGGCCCCCAGGGAATGAAGAAAAAGTATTTGAACATTAGACGTCCCATATTCAATGGTTTGTAGAAAAACCTCTACTTCTAGAAGAAAAATTTCTATAATGTCCCATCCATTTCCAAAGCACTGAGCAATCAGGAGAGGACTGAACAAATGTGATCCATGAGGAACAGGGATAAACAAGGTTACAGGGAAGAGGCACACTTTGCTTGGGCAGAGCCCACACTCACTGCCCTGACCAGCCTACCCTCTGTCAGGCTCCTCCCTAGGTCTTAAGCAAACTAAGTGTGATTAAAAGGGTTTTTTTTTTTAACAATACTCAACTGTCCTTTTATATTATCAGCTGTGTTTATTTTTATTGTTTTAAAACTTGAATATGTATGCTTGAGTAGGTGTGTGTACACACACACACACACACACAAACATGCGCGTGCATTTTCTTTTTTTTTTTAAGGTAATGAATGGCTAAAATTAATCAAACAGTTAACTATTTGCCAGGACTGTTCATGCAGTACATTATTTCATTTAATTAATTTCATTTAATAATTTACATTATTTCATTATTCTTTAAGGCAGCCTTATGAGGTAGTTATTATTATTATCCCATTTTCACAGATGAGGAAACTAAGGCCCCAAGAATTTTAAGTAAAATGCCCAAGATCACAAAGCTAGTAGAATATATGAGGTTGTAGGGCTAGTAAAAATGATAAGCCAGCTAGCTAAATGCAGATCTTGAGTTTTTTGCATTATGTCAGACTGCTTCCCATGGTCTTTAGAACATTTGGAAAATAATTAAAAAATAAATGTCACTCATAATTACATTGTTAAGAGATAATCATTCTATATTTTCATGCTTTTGTGCACGTACAGAATATTATGCCAGTGCAAAGTTTTCATTTTTTTCATTTGATACATCATAATGCATAATTTAAAATATTTTAAGTTGTTTTAATATTATGACTTCATTTTCTATGGTATATATTATTTATTGAATAATTTCCCTGTTTTTAAGAATTTACATAGCTCTCATTTTTAACCATAAAAGTATTACATTGATATCTTTGTGTTTAATGTTTTTTATTCAATTATTTAAGATTGTCTTTTGGGATATATTCCTAGAAGTATAATTCCTGTGTCAAAGACATGATTTTGTTTTAAAGCTCCAGATTCCTTTGAATGAAAATTTATTTAGAACTTCTCATGAGACTTTCTATTCTTTCTACCTGTTGACCCCTTATTTGCTTCTCTGTAGTGGCTCTTACCCCCGAAGAATTCCAAATTTCTAGTCATTTAGAAGACAAGTTGTTTTCCAAATGGGAGCCAGCTATTTACTTCAACTGATATTAGTTTAACAAGTTAAAGTAGTGTTTGCAACTCTTATACTGTGTTTCCCAAGTCAACCATTTTACTCCTTAAACATATGCTTTGGAGTCTTTAGTGCTTTCCCGAAAGTTCTGGAGAATTCTGTCTGTGCTGCCACTTACTCTAGAAAGACCAGGTCTTCTTGGAGTCTTTCCAGTCTCTCTCCTCCAGGCTTTCCTATTCTCTCTGCCTCACAATAGTATTCAAAGGTGGCTTCTACTTCCTCATTTCAGCTAGATCTATTGCTTTCCTAGTTTCTCTGGTGGCTGGAAGCTTCTTGTACTTTGTTTTTTTTGAGCCGCCATATTTTGCATTTGAGGACAGCTGCATGTCCTGCCAAGTCCCCTGACTTCCTCTGGGTGCTGGGTTCTGCAGCCAGGCTTTTTCGTGGGATTGTGTAACATATCATCTCTAGGCAGGAGGGAAAGAGATAATCTTCCAATCCACAAAATGTCTCTCAGGCATGACCTAAGAAGAATTCAAGATCCTGGACATAAGTAGAACTATGATTATTCTCAACACTGTAAGTCAACACTTATCAAATTCACTATGAAGAAATAAGCTCCACTTTTCATTTGCACACTTGGGGCTAAATCCACACTGCAAACAAAAGATAGGTTAACACAAGTTAGTTGGCTGGTAAGCAAATCTCACCTTTTTAATGAAAGGATCAAGAAGTGCTCTGTGAGTTGCAAAGATGACTATGGGAGCCTACAGAAGACCAGGAAAGACTAACTCTATCGTCCATGACAGCTTTCTATTTCGATGAGTACTGGTATTGGCCTTATAGAAATAGAGATCAGATGAGTAGAGTCCCGTGTATTTAGCTGAGGACTAGGAGATAGAAATCAGAAAATTTGGGGTCTAATCCCAGCCATGACAATGACTTATACTTGGATAAGTCATTTTGACTTTTGTTTCTCAACAGTAAGTACTAATTTGAGGGACATGACATTACAATATCAAGTGTGAACTGTGAGGAAAATTACAAAACAATCCATCTAGTCAATTCTTCATCTAGAGAAGAAGTAGGACTAGACAGAAGTCACTGCTCAACTTGCAGCCCATGCCATCTTTTAAGTGTGTGTGCTGCAACATTCATATTTACAAGGTTTTTTGAAATAATAAAATAATACTTAACTAGAATATAATAATTGAAACAATTCTGGGGCTCCTAGGTGGCTCAGATGGTTAAGCATCTGCCTTTGGCTCAGGTCATGATCCCAGGGTCCTGGGATTGAGCCCCACATCGGGATCCCTGCTTGGGGGGAGCCTGCTTCCCCCTCACCCTCCTACTGTTCCCCCAGCTTGTGCTCTCTTGCTCTCTCTGTCAAATAAATAAATAAAATCTTAAAAAAAAAAAACAACTGAAACCATTCTAAAATGTTGGCCAAGTGGTAGTGGCAGTGACGGAAATCAAAGCCTTGTAAAAATAAGACCTGGCAACTTTGCATCTCTTAGATTTTTTCATTTCCCAAAACTGGCTCATTCTGTCAACTACATGTTGACGGATTTTTAGAAACATGGACAAAAGAGAGTCCATCTTTTTCAAAACACTTTTTAATATTAACTCTCATGGTTAATGAAATTTCTTAGCAAAGAAAGTATCTTAGCTACGCAAGGGGTCAGGGGACACAGCAGAGAGGTGATGGAATATTTTAGGGACAGACAGCCAAGGGCTTGGAAGACTTAAAGACCACTGAAACAAATATGGCTTGATTGTCTAGGACCAAACACTCGATCTTAGATAAGAAAAACTAGACCCGGGGTGCCTGGGTAGCTCAGTCGGTTAAGCGTCTGACTCTTGATTTCAGCTTGAGTCATGGTCTCAGGGTAGTGGGATCGAGCCCTGAGTCCAGCTCTGCACTGAGCATGGAGCCTGCTTAGGATTCTCTCTCCCTCTGCCCCTCCCTTGCCCCCCACTCACTCATGCTCTCTCTTGAAAAAAAAAAAAAGGTGAGAGAAAAATAATTATAACTTCCTCATAGTGTGGTTGGTTAACTTCCTCATAGGGTGGTTGGTTGTGAGCATGATGTAAGGCAAGGTAAGTGAAAGTTCTTTTTACATTGCTATATCCTACAGAATGTTAGTTACTAATGTACTCTAGTGCTCTATGGTTCAGCTACTCTCTGGATTAAATCTCCCTTTATAAATGATGTGGAAAACAAATGCTATTTAAAATGTTTCTATAGAGGAAAGTGCATAGTGTTTCAAGATAGGCTACAGTAGGTCAGGAACTAACTCCCCCAGCTGTGGTGTTGACAGCCAGCCATCTGGCCAACAGAAATATTTCTTCACTGTCTCCCCTCCCTTTCCCAGCTGTAGGGATCGCTGCTTCCCAGAAAGCCATGTCTGTCCGTTCTCCCTCTTTGGTGGGCCCTTGTCCTGTGTTTACCATATTATCCTCCCTATTTTCATAACTTCCATTAAAACTGTCATGAAAGTTTCATAACTCTCTATTCTCTAGTTATTTCATGCATATGAGATTTGTTTCTTCCATTATTCTAAACCACTGGGAGGCCAAGACCCACCTTCGCATCTGTAGATCAGAGTATCCAGCACAAGTCTAGGCACAAAACTTGTGCTTGGCAAATGCTAAGTAAAGAACAGGAGGGCATTTTCCAGGTGATGAGAATGCTATCATAAAGCCAGAAGGTGAAATGGCCTTGTTGCCTTTAATGGGTATAATCTAGATTATAATGAGCACATTGAGAAAGAAGGAAAGGCAGAAAGATGCAAACCACAGGGATGAGTGGAAAGAACTAAATAAAAGATCTATGAGCAATAGTCAATCCTGAAGGCACTTGAGAAGCAAGTCACTTGATGACAATTTTTAGTAATAGCAATTTCTCAAGAAACAAAGAAGTGCCATTTGTCAGAAGCTTATAAAAAGAAAATCTTTTAAAAAATGGGAAAAGAAGATGAAATTGAGAAGGAAAATCATTTTCAGGAGAGTGACTGTAGGTTAATGGCATACTGAATAAATCTATAGAATTAGATAGTTCAGGCTGCCAGGTAGGTGTCTAACTCATCTTGTCATTTGCACCACCTACAATAGATAGATAATCACCTCTGCCTTCCTTATTGTGAATTGCATTGAATTTGCTAAAATATTAAATCATGATTATAAAAATCAAATATTTTTAACACATACTATATGCCAAATCCATTTCACCTGCTTTAAATAGATTATTATATTTAATTATTGCATTAATGTAATGATTTAGGAGCTACTGGGGAAACCAACTCAGAAGTGTTAAATAACTTGCCCACTGAATTACTGAATTACACTGGCTTACACTGCTCACAAGTGGTGGGTCCAAGGGTTAAACTCAACAATCACTATTCTTAAGCAGCTCTCTTAACCACTTAACACCTCTTAATGGTAATACCCCCCAATATGAAGAAAGCTTATTCACTTGGGGTGGTCTAATTCTGTGTATTTTCATGTGAAAAAAAAATACCCCTTCCTCCAAACTAATGTATATGTTGTCCTCTGTCCCAGTGTCATGATGATCATCATTTATACTTTCAACCCCCAACTATCTGTTGGCCCTTCCTTCTTTCCAATTTTCCACACTGTATCCAACCGAAAACATTGCACAATGGTTCATTGGCTCATTAGTGGTCTGTGGTTAATTTCGGTTAGACATCAGTGGGAGTCAGATAGCAAGAGGTTTGGCAAGTGAAGGGGTTGGGTTAGTTTGGTTCTACTTTGTCTTTCTCTGAGACCCATAATTCATGATCCAGAATAATGATTAATCTTCGGCCTGGCTTGTTGGCCATGATTGTCTTTGAGGCCGAGCATGAGGCTGAGGTCAGGGAGTGTGGCTTTTCCTCTTTCAGGGCAGATGTGGGAGGGAGCTACAAAAAGACGGGGGTGGGGGGAGGCAATGGCTGGTGTGTGCTTAGTGTGCACCAGTCTAGCTACTTTACATAAATTATTTCTGATCTTCACAGTAACCTTTTGAGATGGGAAGCATTCTGATGATCTTAGTAGGAAACCGGGTGGCCTTCATTGTAGAAAAATGCCCACATTCACGCTGCTCTAAATGACAGAACAAGAATTCATTTCAGGTTCACCTGAAATGAAAGTCTGCTCTCTGCCCTCCAAGGGCTGGGAGTTTACCTGGGGTAAGGAGTTCTGGGATTATAAGCTCCTTGCACATACTTTCTGATAATGAAACTATCCTTTTGTGAGTGATCACTAGGTGCCAGGCTCTTTGCTGAGCACCTTCCGTGTGTTATCTAAATTAATTCCTCACAACTCTATGAAATATGTACTGTTGTTGCTTCTAATTTACAGAGAAGGAACAAGAGTCTTAGGAAGATTAAGAAGAAGTTTACCTGGGATTGGACACCAGGATATCTGGTCACAGACATCTTACTCCCATCTCTCAAGGGCCCTTTATAGGCCTAGCACAAACTAGATGGTTTTTTTTTTACCACCTTGTCACCGTTTCTCTCGAAGGTATATGTCGTTGTGTGTATATAAGTATTTATGTAGTGCTTATTAAATGTCAGGCACTGTTTAAACCTTGGGTGGGGATTTCTTAGTTTAATCTTCACAACAATCCTGGGAAGTAGTTATCACTATCGTCCCTGTTTTACAGATAAGGAAAATCAGGCACGGTGTGGGTCAATCATTTGCCCAATGTCACACAGCTATCAAGCGGCAGGGTTCTCTGCAGAGACCATGCTTCCATGCTCACTGAGCTCAGCTGCCCGTTATCATTCATACTGTTGCCAGAGCTCTGTTCCTAACACTTGGATCCAGTCTTGTCCATCCCCATCTTAAAGACCGGCAATTTCCCATTATTTATGACACAAATTCAAAAACATTTTGCTCAGCACTCAAGGCTCTTCGCAATTCGGCTCTCTCTTGCCATTCTGCCTTCATTTCTCCTTTTGATTAGCTTGCTCCATCTACTCTAGATCAATTGCCACCCTTAAACTAGCCTGGCCAATCGTATTCAATGACTCATGATTTTCTTCTCAGACTGGGAGTTTCTTCTTTGCTTTTCAAAATCCAAATCAATGTTCAAATTCTCTTAATAACTCTCTTCTCACTAAGCTTTCCTTGTCTCCTCTTCACAGAGCGATACTTTTTGCCTTCTGGACTTACGTACCCCTACATACTATCATGTCTTTCACTCTGTCCTGCTATTATTCTGTGGTGTTTGTTCTTCTCCCATTCAGATGAGACCCTGGATCCCTTTAAGTCAAGGGCTGTGTCTTATTGACATCCCCTAACAGTTCCTTGTATTTCGTGCAGATCATTGGCATTTGTGAACACTGCTGAATGAGTAAATGTATGTGTAAGTGAATGGAAGTGTTGAACATGTTTTAAGCTTTGAGGGAAAAACAGTAGAACTTTTAAGTGCTGTGGAACTAGATGAACTTTCAGAGTTAATCAAAATTATCTCTGTGTTGCATGCATTTTTCAGATAAGAGTACAGCAATATTTTCTGGTTTCCATAGAACCAGCACATCAGAGTTGCTAACTTGTTCAACAAGACTTTGATGCAAAGGTTGTTCCTTAGTTGGAGAGATGAATAAAGTTGGTCTTCTGATGTTAGGTGGAGATAGAGAGCACTGTTTTTTCAAACTTTGTTTTAAAAATATAACTCAAGAAGTTGATACTACATTTTAACCCCATGATTTTTTGTTACCCTCCTTTCTAGCTGCCTTACTACCAGTGTAGGATTTATCTTTGGATCCAATTTAAGAGTAGCAGAGGCAAATGCTTTCTGTTAATGCTTTAAGCCATAACTAACTCTTACCACTCTTAGGAAACACCCTATATATTTCTTGGCTCCTTGCCTTTGCTCTGTCCAAGTGTTCATTTCCCTGCCATGTCCCCACCCATCATCTCATGCCCAAATTCTTAGTCACAGAGGTCCATCTAAAATGTTCCACTCTCCATAAACTGTCTAGAGAAAAATTAATCTACCCCTCTCCCACCAAAACATGGTGTTTTTGTAATTATAATAACATTAATCATGTTTTCTTACTTCTCTCCTAGTGGCTTGTGAGCTGATTGCAAGTGGGGATCCTGGCATTTAGTGTCATGTTACCCCACTTTCTCCAAGCTGTCCTAGCTTCCATCCAGCTCTCTTAGCATGCCAAACTCTTCCCAATGTTAGGGCTTTAGAGTTTTGAATTTCTCTGCCTGTGTGTTAGACACCTAGGGGAAACCACAATTTCTTTTCTCTTTTACTCAGAATATGCCTACTAAGTAAGAGACTACATTTCTTACTTGGCTTTCATCTAGGTGTGGCCATATTACAAAACCATCTGGCACCAACAGGATATGAGTGTAAGTAATTATCTCCAACATATGGAGAAGGCACTGATATTATCATTATCCCACTTCACAGGGAAGATATAGTCTCACAGAGGTTCAGTAACTCCGTTAATTAAAGGCTTATACTTTCAAGGTGAGACTTTTCTATGCTCATGTATCATGTATCTGTTGTGAGTTTGGTTTGCAAGAGTTGTAGGATATCTGTAATTGCCATCCAGATCCTAGTGAATGATGACCACACCAAGGCAGGCCAGTTAGTTCCATGATAGCCTATCTGAATACCTGAACATCCAGCCAAACTTCCTGTACAAGCGAAACGTTCCAGTCATCTGTTTAAAGAAGTTCTTCAAGATGGCCATCTCCCCTTCCTTCCTGCTGGCTGGAAGCAACTGTAGAAGTCACAAGGAGGATGACAGAACTGCCTTTCTCAGCCTGGATCCCTAGATGACTTTACAGAGCAGAGCTTGACTGCCAACGCTGGACTGTTATGTGAAAGAGAAATAAACTTTTGTTTTGTTTAGCCATTAAATTTCAGAATCTATGTATTAACCATTACCGCCAACTAATATGCCCCAGAACCCAGAATACCAGTAGTAAATCCTACTGGTATTTCAGGTCTCTGCTTAAATACTCCTTTCTCAAAGAGGTCTTTCCCAGCCTCTCAATAAACAGTTTTCCCTTATATGTCCTATCTTTTGATCCAGCTCTTTTCTAGTAGAAAGATCAGTGTCATCTAGAGCCCTCTTTATTGATGTGGATTGTTGATCTCAGTGACATTGAGATATGATATTCAATGATATTCACTGTGGGTTTTTCATAGATGGCTTTTATGATATTGAGGTATGTACCCTCTATCCCTATACTCTGAAGAGTTTTGATCAAGAAAGGATGCTGTACTTTGTCAAATGCTTTTTCTGCATCTATTGAGAGGATCATATGACTCTTGTTCTTTCTTTTGTTAATGTATTGTATCACGTTGATTGATTTGCGGATGTTGAACCAACCTTGCAGCCCAGGGATAAATCCCACTTGGTCGTGGTGAATAATCCTTTTAATGTACTGTTGGATCCTATTGGCTAGTATTTTAGTGAGAATTTTGGCATCCATGTTCATCAAGGATATTGGTCTGTAATTCTCCTTTTGGATGGGGTCTTTGTCTGGTTTTGGGATCAAGGT
This sequence comes from Callorhinus ursinus, assembly GCF_003265705.2. Taxonomy (NCBI): domain Eukaryota; kingdom Metazoa; phylum Chordata; class Mammalia; order Carnivora; family Otariidae; genus Callorhinus; species Callorhinus ursinus. The sequence continues at coordinate 58,901,111 of NW_027397066.1, read as the reverse complement.
AATGGTGGCCTCATAAAATGAGTTTGGAAGTTTTCCTTCCATTTCTATTTTTGGGAACAGTTTCAGAAGAATAGGTATTAATTCTTCTTTAAATGTTTGATAGAATTCCCCTGGGAAGCCATCTGGCCCTGGGCTTTTGTTTGTTGGGAGATTTTTGATGACTGCTTCAATTTCCTTAGGGGTTATAGGTCTGTTCAGGTTTTCTATTTCTTCCTGATTCAGTTTTGGTAGTTGATACATCTCTAGGAATGCACCCATATCTTCCAGGTTATCTAATTTGCTGGCATAGAGTTGCTCATAATATATTCTTATAATTGTTTGTATTTCTTGGGTGTTGGTTGTGATCTGTCCTCTTTCATTCATGATTTTGTTGATTTGGGTCATTTCTCTTTTCTTTTTGATAAGTCTGGGCAGCGGTTTATCAATTTTGTTAATTCTTTCAAAGAACCAGCTCCTAGTCTCGTTGATCTGTTCTACTGTTCTTTTGGTTCCTGTTTCATTGATTTCTGCCCTGATCTTTATTATTTCTCTTCTCCTGCTGGGTTTAGGCTTTATTTGCTGTTCTTTCTCTAGCTCCTTTAGGTGTAGGGTTAGGTTGTGTATTTGAGACCTTTCTTGTTTCTTGAGAAAGGCTTGTATTGCTATATACTTTCCTCTCAGGACTGCCTTTGCTGTATCCCAAAGATTTTGAACAGTTGTGTGTTCATTTTCATTGGTTTCCATGAATTTTTTTAATTCTTCTTTAATTTCCTGGTTGACCCATTCATTCTTTAGTAGGATGCTCTTTAGCCTCCATGTATTTGAGTTCTTTCCGACTTTCCTCTTGTGATTGAGTTCTAGTTTCAAAGCATTGTGGTCTGAAAATATGCAGGGAATAATCCCAATCTTTTGGTATCAGTTGAGACCTGATTTGTGACCTAGGATGTGATCCATTCTGGAGAATGTTCCATGGGCACTAGAGAAGAATGTGTATTCTGTTGCTTTGGGATGGAATGTTCTGAATACATCTGTGAAGTACATTTGGTCCAGTATGTCATTTAAAGTCTTTATTTCCTTGTTGATCTTTTGCTTAGATGATCTGTCCATTTCAGTCAGGGGGGTGTTAAAGTCCCCCACTATTATTGTATTGTTGTCAATGTGTTTCTTTGCTTTTGTTATTAATTGCCTTATAAAAGTGGCTGCTCCCATGTTAGGGGCATAGATATTTACAATTGTTAGATCTTCTTGTTGGATAGACCCTTTAAGTAAGATATAGTGTCCTTCTTCATCTCTTATTACAGTCTTTGTTTTAAAATCTAATTTGTCTGATATAAGAATTGCCACCCCAGCTTTCTTTTGGTGTCCATTAGCATGGTAAATGGGTTTCCACCCCCTCACTTTCAATCTGGGGGTGTCTTTGGGTCTAAAATGAGTCTCTTGCAGACAGCATATTGATGGGTCTTGTTTTTTAATCCAATCTGATAGCCTGTGTCTTTTGATTGGGGCATTTAGCCCATTTACATTCAGGGTAACTATTGAAAGATAGGAATTTAGTGCCATTGTATTGCCTGTAAGGTGACTGTGACTGTAAATTGTCTGTGTTCCTTTCTGATCTATGCTGCTTTTAGGCTCTCTCTTTGCTTAGAGGACCCCTTTCAATATTTCTTGGAGGGCTGGTTTCGTGTTTGCAAATTCCTTTAGTTTTTGTTTGTCCTGGAAGGTTTTTACCTCTCCTTCTATTTTCAATGACAGCCTTGCTGGATATAGTATTCTTGGCTGCATATTTTTCTCGTTTAGTGCTCTAAAGATATCATGCCAGTCCTTTCTGGCCTGCCAGGTCTCTGTGGATAGGTCTGTTGCCAATCTTATGTTTCTACCATTGTAGGTTACATATCTCTTCTCCCGAGCTGCTTTCAGGATTTTCTCTTTGTCTCTGAGACTTGTAAGTTTTACTATTAGATGTCGGGGTGTTGACCTATTTTTATTGATTTTGAGAGGGGTTCTCTGTGCCTCCTGGATTTTGATGCCTGTTTCCTTCCCCACATTAGGGAAGTTCTCTGCTAAAATTTGCTCCAATATACCTTCTGCCCCTCTCTCTCTTTCTTCTTCCTCTGGGATCCCAATTATTCTGTTTCGTCTTATCATATCGCTTATCTCTCGAATTCTGCCCTCGTGATCCTGTAGTTGTTTATCTCTCTTTTTCTCAGCCTCTTTATTTTCCATCATTTGGTCTTCTGTATCGCTGATTCTCTCTTCTGCCTCATTTATCCTAGCAGTTAGTGCCCCCATTTTTTATTGCCCCTCATTAACAGCCTTTTTGATTTCGACTTGGTTAGATTTTAGTTCTTTTATTTCTCCAGAAAGGGTTTCTCTAATAACTTCCACGCTTTTTTCAAGCCCAGCTAGTATCTTCCACGCTTTTTTCAAGCCCATGATTCTGAACTCTAGGTCCGACATCGTACTAATGTCCGTATTGAGTAGGTCCCTGGCAGACGGTACTACTTGTTCTTTTTGCTGAGGTGATTTTTTTCATCTTGTCATTTTGTTCAGAGGAGAACAGATAAATGAGAGAACAAAATGCTAACAGGTTAACAACGTCCCCAGCAAATATACTCTATACAAATCAGAAAAGACCTGAAACCAGGAGAAAAGAAAGGGAAAGAAAGAAAAAAGAAAGAGAAAAAAAAGAAAAAGATAAAGATAAAAACAAACAAAAACGGAACAAAACAACAACAAAAAAACCAGAATATGATCAAATATGATCAGGCTAGTGCCTAGATCAGTGCCACACACTAGATTTTGGGTGTATTTGGTCTGTTAGAAGAAAGTGCCTCCCAAAATTTTAAAGGAAGAAAGACTTATATATGTACAAAATAAGGGTTGATACCATGAAGGGATGGAAGATGACTGTAAAGATGAAACTTATAAAAGCTTTTATAAACGGAATTGTTAAGAAGTTGTTTGAAAGAAGAAGGAAGAAGATTTAAAAAAAGAAAAAAGAAAAGAAAAAAAAATGGGAGAGACTGTGATCAGGCAGGAGACTAGAACAAAGCCATACACTAGTGATTTAGGGTATATTTTGATCTGTTAGAAGAAACTGTATCTCAAAATTTTAAAGAGAGAAGAACATATATATATGCCAAAAATAAGGGTAACTACTATGAAGGGATAAAATATGACTCTAAAAATGAAAAATAAAAAATGTTTTTTTAAAAAAGGAATTGATAAGATGTTGGTTGAAAAAGGGAAAAAGAAAAATTCAAAAAAAAACCCCACAAAAAACAGTTAAAAAAATTAACTTTGAAAAACTAATGAATCATGGTAAAAAAGCCATGAATTCTATGTTCAGTATTCCCCTAGCGCTGGAGTTCTCCCGTTCTCCTTCATCGGTAAACTTGGTCTTGGCTTGCTGGCTGTTCTTGCTGATCTTCTGGGGGAGGGGCCTGTTGCCGTGGTTCCCAAATGTCTTTGCCGGAGGCGGAATTGCCCCGCCCTTGTGGGTCCGGGCTAAGCAAGCTGCTCGGGTTTGCTCTCAGGAGCTTGTGTTCCCTGCAAGCTCTCGGTACAGCTTTGGAGGACCAGGGTGAAAATGGTGGCCTCCCACTCTCTGCCGGGAGGAGCTGGGAACTCGGGGCCCTGCTCCTCAGTGCGCCCCCAGAGAAAAGCAGTCAATCACTCCTGTCTCCCCGGTCTCCGGCCGCACTCCGTGCTCATCCGGCCTGTGACCGATTGTTTCTATCTCTGGCACCCGACCCCGTGTGGAGTCTCCAAACCCAGCAGATCCCTGCGGAGCGCTCCTGCGCCGCTCCTCCCAGGGGAAGGAGGGGAGTCTCCCCGGCTCTGCCACTTGCTGGGTCCCTGCTGGAGGCGCAGTGGCCTGACTGGCCCGCGGATCACAGTTTATGGCCACCCCGAGCTGCGAGTCCGCCTCTCGGCTCTGTCTCTGCATCCGGCTTCCCCGCTCCGATACCTGGGAGCTCTGCCGCACTCAGGCACCCCCGGTCTTTCTGTGACCCCGAGGGTCCTGAGACCACACTGTCCCGCGAGGGTTCCACCCCCTGCTTAGCCACTGGAGCGACGTCCCTCAGTGGAGCCGACTTCTAAAAGTTCCGATTTTGTGCTCCGCGGCTCTATCACTTGCCAGAAGCGGCCGATGGAGGCCCCCTCCCGCGCCGTCTATCCTCCCGAATTTCGCCTCAGATTCACTTCTCCGCATGTCCTACCTTCCAGAAAGTGGTCGCTTCTCTGTTCAGAGAGTTGTTGCTACTCTCTTCTTCGATCTCCTGTTGAGTTCATAGGTGTTCAGAATGGTTTGATCCCTATTCAGCTGAATTCCTGAGACCAGACGAAATCCAGGTCTCCTACTCCTCCGTCATCTTGCTCCGCCCCCCAAAACAGGATCTTTTCTGGGAATTTGTTAATCTCCGTTCTGGTAATGATCTGAATTTGGATGGTCTTAATTATAACAACTCAAGAAAGAGTCCATAGATTTTATTAGTATCCATGATCCAAGTTGTCCCTTGTTAGGATGTCTCTTTATGTAAGTGCATGATGTCTGAGATACATAAGGAGAGGAAACAGGAAAGGAACAAATCCCGCTGCAGTGGTAAAATGTAAAACCAGGTTGGTGAAACACATCACCCAGCGAAGTTGTTGCCCCTTGTCCTCTGATGATTCTCTGCTAGTTCTTGACAAGAGAGAAGTTACTCACAAATAATCTCTTTACTCTGTCAGTGACCAAGTCTTGTTTCTTTCTCTTCTTTCTAGGTGGTACCAGTTTACCCTTCAAACCCTTCAAAGACATTTTTTAGGTAAGCCGAGTGTGTACTCTGAATAAGTGTGAACTTTGAGGTCACCAAGGCAAGTTTCTTGAGTGATGCTGTTTGGATGGGCTGCTGGGTTGATGTGCACTTGATCTTTGCCAAAAGGCCGAGAAGCGATGCTGCTGCTGGGTTGATCTGGATTCACATATAGCTACTTTAAGTGCTTGAGCCCGAGTTACCACTGAAGGCATCAGTATGAGGGAACCTTCTTCATATATAACCCGAAGAGAATCACCTCTGTAGATTCAGAACAGTCTGACTCCTTCTTCACTGTAACCCATCCTCAGATAGAACGAGGAATAGTCATAATTATTCTGTTACTGATCTGGACCTCATCTAGTTACTTCTCCAACTTTGCTTTGGAAATGTATCACTTCTGAAAACCTCACAAATGTATATTCTGTTGTGCTTGGCATCATATGGTAGTGTGACCCTTTTGACTTGAAAAGAAAGAGGAGAGGCTTTGTGAATTAAGTTACCTACTGAACAATCATATCACTGCAAATTATAATGTCTAGATAGCACGTTGTAATGGATTAAATCCAAAAGTACTGTAAACATTCTAAAACACTCTAAACCAGTATTTAAAAAATCATTGCAAGTGGAGTCTGCCTTAGGCTAAATTTTGTATTCAGTATGCACTGAGTCTTTCTTTTGCTTCCTAACTGCATTCTCTCTCTCTGGTTGATGATGATAACATCCTTTTATGTTAAAGAGTTATATAAACATCCTCCCATCAGGGCCAAGGGCCTTTCTCTGTAAATATGTCAGATCAAAGTTAGTACAAACTCATTTGACCATTTCCTGCTGCATCGTTCCAAGTTCACTAGCCCCAAATGCTGGTCTATCCTCTTGGGGAAGTCCATGTTTTATCATGTTCCTTCTGATCTTCAGGGATGGGACCTTTATAGCTTGTTCCAGGTGCAGAGGCAGTGACAGGGCCCAGTGTAGGTATACCTCAGAATTATCTGCCCTAGGGAAAGAAACAGGGAGAATTCACCACCAGTATCCTCCAGGACCCACTGGTGGCAATGAGAGAGTTAACCATCTCTCACTTCTGGGTGCTCCCATGTCATAAAAGTTCCAGGGTGTAAAGCAAGAGACATTCTGTGTAGCTGAGTCCAAGTATTGTTGGGTAATACCGACTCAGAGCTGTTTACTGCATGAATGCCTGGGTAGAGGGTGAGCCCAGAGGATGTGAGACAGGGCACAACCAAGTAAAATAATTACAAATAGTAATAAGTAATACAAAAGTCTATGGACTGTGTGGGAATGTTTTGTCTTGGTGCAGAAAACAAAACGTAAGCATTCTGGCTGCATTTTTCTGGCAGAAACGTGATTGATTTGTCTGGGTACAGAATATATGCAAGGAAGTCAATTGAGCATAGAGCTGGGCAAGATTCCTCCAGTTCAATGTCCTGACTGTTCTCACATTCTACCTCTTGGTACCCCTGAACAACTGCCTTTGTTCCCAGTTTGTTGGTCTCTGAGAATGTGGCCAAGCAAAGTAGGTTGTGGTTTTACTGATAAAGTTTCTTATTCTCCTAATCTGGTGGCTCACAATGAGTCAATATGTGCTTTGGCTGGGCCTTTAGGTAATACTGCTGCCACTCTGACAGACTACAGCTGCCCGCACTTTGGTTGGCTTGGATCAGTGTCTGGGTTGCTCTTCTGCTCACTAGTGGTAAAGGGAGGTCAGCCAAGTCCATCATGGGTCAGAAGTAAGGCCCGAGACAGCATTGTTTGATGGGGGGAAGCTAAGAGAAGCCAGAGGAATAGGAGGAGAAAGGAGTGGCCCTCTTCCTGAGAAATAGCACACTCAGATGTGGGCTGGGGTTCTAACCGTGACTGTGCCAAACAGGATGAGGAAGGGCTGGTTACATGATGAACTGGATTTCCCAATGGCACCTTGATGGGCCAACCTTTATCATAGTTTTGTGTTCTAGTGCAGATGTCTGCTGCTCATCAGAGTCAAGGTCAGGTATGCTAGTTGGTCTTTAAGGGAACCTCCAAGTAGTGCTCCTTACAACTTCCTGGATTATGAGTCTTGATTCAATTAAGATAAGAAAAAATAAGTTAGATAAAAGACCAAAATACCACCCTTACTACTAATAAAGCTGATATTAAAGATCACAGTTTATATCTATGGGTAGATGAACTCCTTAATGCTGAACCTCAGAATTAGGCAGATTTATCTATGTAGTCACAAGTCAGGTCGGAAAATTACGGACATCCCCTGTGGGGTAAGCTACTTTCACACATGACAGAGAACAGAGCAGATCACTTACCATAGGTGTGCAGGTGGCTCCCATGAGGAAGGTAAGAGGAAGATGTTATGTTATGCAGATCCACTTGGTTTATTACAAACTCATCCATCTAAATAATCCTTTTTTTTTTTTTTGAGAGAGAGAGAGAGAGAGAGTGCGTGCAAGCAGAGGGAGCAGGGACAGAAGGAGAGGGAGGTAGAGAATCTTAAGCAGGGTCCACAAAGGTGCCCCTCCATCTAAATAACCTTAATCCTCCTCTCAGAAGCAGAGAGACCAGATTAATAAACTTTTTAATACACCGTCTTTTCCATAGGTAGATATATCATGAGGGAGTAGAAGCAGGTAAGTTTACAGGCAAAATGCCTGCTTTTCCTAAGTGGTACAACCAGCAGGTCAACTTGCATACCCCCGCCCCCCTCCCCATCTCTTCTTTGTGGGTAGGCTTGCTGCCGGATCCTTTACCTTCACACTATGGGTCATTCTGCCGCTGTAGATTTTGACTTCCCCGGGTCAATACTGAGACTGATAAAGAAAGATGACAAAGAAACTAAAATGTATGAAGAAAGTCTTTTTATACCCATTTATTTACCCAACAGAGAAAGAAAGCTTCAAAGATAATAAGATACATGCTATTTCAATGATTCTAAGACTCATATTTGATTACGTTTTAACATCTCCGAAGTCATGATATACTTACCAGTAATGGGGACCACAGATTATTTGACTGATATTTCTCCTTCTAAATGGTATGTAAAATAATGATGACTTACAATCTGTAGTGTCTAAGAATGAATAAGTAGCTAATAAATGATGAGCCCCAAATTTGTCACTTAGGTTGTGTGATTTCAAACTTCAGAATATTTTTTGGCCCACACTTTTCCCCCGAAATAGCCAGGCAATTAAGGCAACACACGTGTTTCATGTTCTATGCAAATGATTTCCTTCCTTCCCCACATCATTTCACATATTGTTATGCAGTTTGGCATTCAGTCTTGTTTGACCACATCTGTACAGAATTATGCTCCTGGGGGAGCCAAATTCCTTCTTTTGTGAACGGAGACTTCTCAATGAGTTTTATGAAGTGGACTGATGAAACATGTTCATTATCACAAGTTGAACTAACGGTGATTGAATGTTCCAGCAGCTGGGCCTTGTTAGAAGAATAAACTGGGGCTGACACTCTATGTAAACTCAAGTGGAATGTGAAGGAAAAGGCTAGGGAACTTTTCTTATTGCTCAAGACTCTTCCCTTTTGCAATCAAGAAATGTGGGAAATAACTGTAGTGATTATTTCATAGCTGATTTCTCAAGCAATGCTTTGAAATTTTTTCAATTAAATAAATCTTAAGTGTCTCCTCTGTGCAAAGCATGAACTGGTTGCTTCAGGAGTTAAGACACGCCATCTGCCATTGAGAGGCTAACATGACACAAAAAGGGACTGCACTCATGACTAATAGGAGAATGAGAGGGTCAGACAGGTGATATGGGGTTTTGAAGAAGGAAGAAATCACGTATGTATAAGAGAATCAAGAGAAGCATCATTGAAGCAATGGCAGAGCTTCAAAAACTTGGGTGAAATTTTCTCAACTAGAGATGTGATTGAGACTTCTGGTCGCCAATAATCTAGGTCATCTGGAGTCCCACTCTCACAGGAAACAAATAAAAAGGGTAGATAAAATATTTTTTAAAGCTCTTTTAAAAGCTGAAAAGCCAAAGCAATAAAGAATTATTAGATCAAGATTTGAAGAAAATCAGGAAATCAGATAACTAAGTTGGAGTATAAAAGGGCCTTTTGTCCCTAAGGAGATTCCCTCATTCCCCCAAATCTGAACTCTAATTTTGATGACCCATATATAATGGCCAGTTTAATAGAAGACAGCCGTCAATGAGTTCATAATGCAGGAGACTGCACAGATAGGCTAAAGAAGACCCAGGTGTAAGCCAGCCCTCAAACCTATTTTTTTTTTTTTGCTTTAAAATATTTTATTGGAATTCTTTTGATAAAAACAAGTATTTGTGTTAAAGAAGTCTAAATGATCTAAAAATACTTAAGCATCTCAAAATTTCTGGGCAGTTTCTTTCCTCCAGTTGACAGCTGCTCATACGGGTTAATGCAGGAAAGCTAGATGGAAGCTCCTAGGATCTGCCCCACACCAGATAGGAGATACCCTCTGCGTTGACAAAACCCACAGTAGCCAGGGAGAAAGGACACAGCTCTTCACTTCTCATCACAGCCTATAGGTTCAAGTGGCAGGAGCCGTTACCTAGCCGTTACCTACTCAAACATATTTCACGCTGAATGGCTAAGTCCAGGTAATATTAAACTTCAGACTTTAAGATTTGAGGTAGTCCTGGCCCGACAGAGATTTGGAACACAAATCAACATGGGGAAAGGCAATGAACGGCACGTGGGCATACACCATCTTCAAATTCAATATACTTTGTTTGCTGCTGGTAAGGATAGGACCACATTGATGCAGACACTGACATTACTAACATTGTGTAAGGGTGTGTGTGTGTGTGTGTGTGTTGATTACACTATAAATTCCCACATTTTAAAACTGGTATCTTTAATGACAAAGAATCTTCCTGCATTTGTGATTTTCTCAAATTATGATACTGGGTGAATATTTAAGTAAAGAATATCCAGCTCAATATTTTACCTGGACTACATATCTTTCTTGCCCACCAGATATTCACATGACTTGCTCCCACATTTTATTTGGTTTCTTGTTCAATTGTCCTCTCCTCAAAAAAATCCTTCTGGGCCATCCTAGCAATTTCCTTGACCACTTATTTTTTTCCTTGTCCTATCTAATTTTTCTGATATAAATCTCGGAATATATAATAATATAACCTGATATTATGTGATATAATTGTTTGTTATTGTTTTGTATCCCACACTATGATATAAGCTCCATGAAGACAGAGCTTTACTGCATCCTTGGTTTCTGAAAATAAGCCAGGATATGGAGGCACTCAACACATCTGTTGAATTATTAAGTGAATGAATGGATGAACACCAGTATGCCAGGCTCTTAGATTACCTGGAAAGGGGTTTACACTTACTAACAGGCTTAAAGATAACTTGGCCCAAGACAATGAAAGATTCTCCTTACTCTCCATTTTCTAGAATCTGGCCTTGGAAACTGGTTAAATTTAAATAAACAGTTCTTTGTTCATTCCAGATAACAAGATTTTTTTTTTTAAGAGAGCACGTGTTGTGGGGGAGGAGTAGAGGGAGAGGGAGAGAGAATCTTAAGCAGACTCCAAGCTCAGTGCAGAGCCTGATGCCTAATGGAGCCCGATGTGGGGCTCGAAGTGGGGCTCGATCTCATGACTCTGAGATCATGTGACCTGAGCTGAAATCAAAAGTTGGACACTTAACCAAATGAGCTACCCATGTGTCCCTACATAAGAGGATTATTAAATCTCTTATCCCATTGTATCTGCTTCTGCGGATAGTAACAGTGCTTACATCATAAGACTGTTGTGGAAATTAAATAACTTAAAGAAAAAAGTGTTTTAAGGTGGCTGGCATATAATAAGTGCTCAATAAGTACTATCTGTTGCCATTAATATTATTGTTACTACTTTAGAGTTTCCTTCTTAACCATTAATGAATTATTCTTATTCTCTGTATCCTGCATTCATTAATGTTACTATAATATTTACTGTGTCTGATATAGGCGGTTCTGTCCTCACTTTACACAGAGGTGTAGGGCCCAAAATGACTGTTTAAGAAACTTGTGCATATTGGAACCAGAATCATGCAAATGCAAGAACTGCCAGTACATTAGGCTAATACTTGTGATAGCATTTCCTTTTTTGCCAGAATTGTGAGTCAAAAGAATATATTCCTGTGCTGTACCCATTTTACTCTTCATTGTCTACATGCTACACTTGTTTTTGTGTCAGTATAATTGGGAAAGAGCTTTTTATGGTGTCTGCTTTTTTTTTTTTGCCTTTGCTATATTCCATAAAGATAAAATGATCTTTTTACTTCTCTTCTTTCATTTCTGATTTTATTTGGTTTCTCTTTTTTTCTTGATGAGTCTGGCTGAAGGTTTATCAATTTTGTTTATTTAATTTTTTTGTATTTGCATTCCTTTTTAAAATTTTTTTAAATTTAATTTTATTATGTTATGTTAATCACCATACATTACATCATTAGTTTTTTTCTTTAAATTTTTTATTGTTATGTTAATCACCATACATTACATCATTAGTTTTTGATGTAGTGTTCCATGATTCATTGTTTGCATATAACACCCAGTTCTCCATTCAGTACGTGCCCTCTTTAATACCCATCACCGGGCTAACCCATCCCCCCACCCCCCTCCCCTCTAGAACCCTCAGTTTGTTTCTCAGAGTCCATAGTCTCTCATGGTTCATCTCCCCCTCCGATTTCCACCCCCTTCATTTTTCCCTTCCTACTATCTTCTTCTTCTTCTTCTTCTTCTTTTTTTTTTTAACATGTAATGTATTATTTGTTTCAGAGGTACAGGTCCGTGATTCAACAGTCTTACACAATTCACAGCACTCACCATGGCACATACCCTCCCCAATGTCTATCACCCAGCCACCCCATCCCTCCCACCCCCCACCACTCCAGCAACCCTCAGTTTATTTCATGACTTTAAGAATTCCTCATATCAGTGAGGTCATATGATACATGTCTTTCTCTGATTGACTTATTTCACTCAGCATAACACCCTCTAGTTCCATCCAGGTCGTCGCAACTTCTTCCTAGTAATGTCACCAAAGGCAAGGGAAGCAAGGGCAAAAATGAACTATTGGGACTTCATCGAGATAAAAAGCTTTTGCACAGCAAAAGAAACAGTCCACAAGACCAAAAGACAACCGACAGAATGGGAGAAGATATTTGCAAATGACATATCTGATAAAGGTTAGTATCCAAAATCTATAAAGAACTTACCAAATTCAACACCCAAAGAACAAATAATCCAATCAAGAAATGGGCAGAAGACATGAACATTTTTCCAAAGAAGACATCCAAATGGCCGACACACACATGAAAAAGTGCTCAACATCGCTTGGCATCAGGGAAATCCAAATCGAAACCTCAATGAGATACCACCTCACACCTATCAGAATGGCTAAAATTAACAAGTCAGGAAATGACAGATATTGGCGAGGAGGCAGAGAAAGGGGAACCCTCCTACACTGTTGGTGGGAATGCAAGCTGGTGCAGCCACTCTGGAAAACAGTATGGAGGTTCCTCAAAAAGTTGAAAATAGAGCTACTGTACGACCCAGCAATTGCACTACTGGGTATTTTCCCCAAAGATACAAATGTAGTGATCTGAAGGGCTATGTGCGCCCCAATGTTTATAGCAGCAATGTGCACAATAGCCAAACTATGGAAGGAGCCAAGGTGTCCATCAACAGATGAATGGATAAAGAAGATGTGGTATATATATGCAATGGAATATTATGCAGCATTCCTTTTATTTTTTAATTATTATTTTTTCTTTTTTTTCAAATTTTTATTTAAATTCTAGTTAGCTAACATATATTGTAATATTGGTTTCAGGAGTAGAATTTAGTGATTCATCACTTACATACAACACCCAGTGCTCATTACAACAAGTGCCGTCCTTAATCCCCATCACCATTTAGCCCATCCCCCAAGCCACCTCCAATTTTGTTTATTTTTTTAAAGAACCAGCTCTTGGTTTTATTAAATAATCTCACATTGGAATTTGAGAGAGGCAACTCTCTTGTGCTCCTTCTCTGTGAACCTGTTTAGTCCCCCATGAACCCTTTGGGGATATCCCATCAGTATGTCCAACAGTGGGTTTTTGTAAAATGTAAATTAGCTGTGGGAGATTTGGGTATTGGGCACTGATTCTCCATTTTTTGAAGCAGTGGTTCTCAATATTAGTATTACTATGGTTATTATTGCTAAATATTACCTGTTATTATCATCACCCTTCCTTCTGCAAAGAGCATTTTGAAACATGATTTTTCTAATCAATCACCTCTCCTCCATAAAATTTTAAAACCATAGACATACTGTATATCTGTTCATGTACTGTGGCCCTTTGGAAGGCCAAGAACCAGTGTAATGTCTAAGATTATTCTACTTTCTAAAACCAATATTTTTGTCTCATTAGGGATAATTATCACCCTCACTAAGGATGCAAATCTTCTATAACTCCAGGTTGTATACTCAGTTCTCATTAGTTCTCTCTCTATATAAACTTTAACCAAAGAAAGTAGGTGGTTAAAGAGAGAGTTGCATAAATTTCCATCTAAGCCAGTCTGGGGAAACATTTCCTAACATAAGTGATGTAAAGGGATTTTGTTGTTCTTGGATTTAGAGAATAGCAGAGCATGATTGACTGACTGATTGATTGATTGATCAGATATTTATAAAGTGCTTCCTATGTACCAAGCACTATTTGTGGACTGAGGATGGGCTCAATGTTTTAAGACATAGAAAACTTCTCAGGTGTTGTTCTGCAGTGATATGCACAGATAGTAAATAGTGGCCGATAAAGTAACACTTGCTGCTTTCTTTCTATCTCTAGGACACCATCCACCTTTCTCCTGTGTGTGTGTGTTTTCCTGTCCAGTTTTGGATTTCTAAACTTGCAGTCTCAAATCTCAGAGGGCATGAGTCATCTGCTGCACCTAGCCTCAATTTACCTTGAGAGAAGTATTAGATTAAACAATGGCCTACTGGATCTCTAGTTCTCAAACGTTACTGTGCCTAGGAAACATCTTGGATATTTGCATATCATATAGATTCTTGGCCCCTGGATACCCCCTTCCACACTAAGAATTTGATTGAATTTAGAGGGTGGTAAATCAAATGTGGCATTTTTACAAATAGAGAACACATTTTGAGAAACAGGGCACCAGACTAAATAAATTTTTTGAGGGCAAGATCTTTGTTTCATTCACTACAAACATCTCCAATGTCAAAGCCAATGGTTGAATTTGCTATTTTATCATAATAAATTATCTTTAAGTATATATCTTTTAATGTATCTTCCTTTTGTGATGTACCTATATTTATATATCTACTTATTATTTTTGCCTTACCTGTGTTTTTAATATTTTTCCTTAGACATATATTTTACTGTCTAAATACATAAAAATTAGGTATATCAGCTTTTTCCCATTTTGCATACAAGCAGTATGCTTCTCTGTCACATTCACTGTCTTCACCGCACCACTCCCTAAGATTAGTTTTTTGTTAAAAACTGGTTTATATAATTTTCTTAGAAATTATCCCAAAGGCCAATGAAGATTAAAAGAAAATCCCAGACAGGTGATCTTTCGTAATAGGCCAACGCTGAACCAAGTCTTCCTTCCTAGTCTTTGAACATAACGATTTTTCTGTGCCATTTTCTCAAGTTTGTTAAAACAAAGTTTGTCATGCAACAAAATTGTTATTGTCCAAGTGAATCATGTCAATATAGGTAAATAGAATCTTTTTCTTTTTAGATAATAGAGAGAGAAATTCATTATGTACTGTTTATACTGAGGCTTCCCAGGTATCTCAGGCTGTTTTCTGTCCCTATCACCTCTCTCCAATGGGGTCCCAAACAACTTCTCAAGCAAGAGACAGAGGACATTAATCTTCTCTCCTGGCTTTGTTTTCTATATTCCCTCCTTCTCTCCTTCCAGGCCATCCCCCTCTGCCACCCAAAAAAGATATCCATAATCAGTTAAAGCAAGGTGAAAAATGTCAGCTGTACAAATAGCCTCACAGACTTTAAAATCCAGCTGGGCCTTGACTAGAACACCTTGCTACAGCTACTTAACAGATGGAAGAGGTATTTTTCCTAGAAACATGATGACATTGCATATATACATATGAAAACAGGATCCCTAAATGTAAGAAATAGTTGCCTAGAGAGTTGACAGTCACCCACTTTGAGTGTAAGGTAAGGAATGGAGAAGAAATGCAGTCAGAGAGCAAACTTGACTTGCCTTGAGATGACCATGGTTTGAATAGTACTTACCTCTCAAATGTGAAGAAAGCTGGTCATTTTCGAGATCCCAGTTGGATTAAATAGTGCACCACTTCATTGACCCATCAGCAAGATTAGAAAGAAGTCTGTTCATAGTTGTTAAAGTATAGATATTCGGGAATATATTTCTTAAGACAATTCCCACATAAAGGACAGAAGTTAACAATAGCAAAGTCGGATGAGGTGACATTCCATTATTTAAACTAACAAGCTAAGGACAAACCTTCATGAAATATAGTCCCCTAACCAGGCAGAATCCTATCTGCCCAAGTAGAGGAAGACCAACCTTTCTCTTATTTCTTTCCCTTAATTCTCCACCTGCTCCTAAATTTCTGCCTCACTGCTCTATCGTAATGCCTGAGATTCCACTATTGCATTCATTTTGGGATGGGCTAAGGCGTATTTGGTTTTCAAAGCCCATTCACTACTAAACACCTATTTTATCAAGCTCCCACTTGCCTTTTAGTCTTAGCTTATGTGTGGCCTCCTCTCTGAATCCCACCCCCACCCTGTCCCGGGGGCAATGGCAGCCACTCTGACCAGGCTTTCACGGCCCTCACCTGCCTGTCTGAGTTCCCACGATATGACCAGCTCCTTGTAAAGTATCTTAGAAGGTTTGATGGAACAGCAAAAAAGAGACAGCAGGATAAGGAGACCCAAGGGTGCTGGTGAGGGTAAGTAGCAATTGTAAATAAGCTGATTGGGGTAGGCTTATTTGAGAAGCTGATATTTGAACAAAGACTTGAAGAGGAAACAACCGGTGCAAAGGCCCTCAGGCAGGCATATGTGTGAGTTGTTTAAGGGTCATTAAGCAGGTCAATGTGCATGAAGAGAGTGAGCAACAGGACCTAGTAGAAGGTGAGGTCCTATTATTAGTGATGGTATTATGGACTGAATGTTTGTATCCTCCCAATACTCAAATGTTGAAGCCCTAACCCTCAATGCTTATTTGGAAATAAGACCTTTATGAAAGTAATTAGGATTAATGAAGACATAAGGGTAGGACCCTGATCCAATAGGATTAGTGTTTTTTTTTAAATTTTTTATTGTTCTGTTAATCACCATACATTACATCATTAGTTTTTGATGCAGTGTTCCATGATTCGTTGTTTGTCCATAACACCCAGTGCTCCACGCAGAATGTGCCCTTTTTAATACCCATCACCAGGCTAACCCATCCCCACACACCCCTCTCCTCTAGAACCCTCAGTTTGTTTCTCAGAGTCCATCCTCTCTCATGGTTCGTCTCCCCCTCCGACTTAACTCCCTTTCATTCTTCCCCTCCTGCTATCTTCTTCTTTTTTTTTCTTAACATATATTGCATTATTTGTTTCAGAAGCACAGATCTGTGATTCAACAGTCTTGCACAATTCACAGCGCTCACCATAGCACATACCCTCCCCAATGTCTATCACCCAGCCACCCCATCCCTCCCACCCCCCACCACTCCAGCAACACTCAGTTTGTTTCCTGAGATTAAGAATTCCTCATATCAGTGAGGTCATATGATACATGTCTTTCTCAGATTGACTTATTTCACTCAGCATAATACCCTCTAGTTCCATCCACGTCGTTGCAAATGGCAAGATCTCATTCCTTTTGATGGCTGCATAATATTCCATTGTGTATCTATACCACATCTTCTTTATCCATTCATCTGTGGATGGACATCTTGGCTCTTTCCATAGTTTGGCTATTGTGGACATTGCTGCTATAAACATTGGGGTGCACGTACCCCTTCGGGTCCCTACATTTGTATATTTGGGGTAAACACCCAGTAGTGCAATTGCTGGATCATATGGTAGCTCTATTTTCAACTGTTTGAGGAACCTCCATACTGTTTTCCAGAGTGGTTGCACCAGCTTGCATTCCCACCAACAGGAGGCTCCAGCCTCCAGAATGGTGAGAAAAGACATGTCTGTTGTTTAAGCCACCCAGTCTATGTTCTGTTATAGAAGCTCAAGCAGACTGAAGCTGGGGGGAGAGGTGGGGGGGGTGGCGTGGGGCAGACATAAGGCTTTGTTGGCTATTCTAAAGAACTAGGGCTTTTTTGTGAGTGAGTCAGTGAGTGAGATGGGAAGTGATCGAAATGAAAGTTTTGAATAAAAAAATGACATTATCTGATCTATGTCTTAAAAAACACCATGATGGCTACCATTTTGAAACAAACTGTGGAGGTGAGGATGACAAGTATAGAAGCAAAAATCAATTTGGAGATGATGGCATCCCCGGGTGAGAAAGAAGGCTGGCTCAAACCAGGGAGGAGTACCTGAGGTGGTGAGAAGTGATCAGAGTCTAGATACACTTTGCAGGTAGATTCAACAGGGTTTTCTGACAAAAATAATATCTAATGCATGGGTAAAAAAAAGTCAAGAAAAACCTCAAGTTTTTTGGCCTGGACCATTGGGAGGATAAAGTTGCCATCCACGATAATGGAGACTTGCAGGTAGACCAGATTGTTGGGAGTGACCAAGAGTTCCATTTTGGTTATATTAACTGTGAAATAGCTGTTAGAGACTGAAGTGTGATGTTCAGTAGGAAGATGCACAAGTCTGGAGTTCAGGAGAGGGTTTAAGGGTGGATTTTGAAGTCTGGGCATCACTGGCACATAGATGACATTTAGTCATAAGACTGGGTGAAATCACTAGGGTCTGTTCTTTTCTCCTTCTCTACTTGAAAATTCTTTTTTCTTCTTCCCTACTCATTGTACTGCTTCTACATTTTCTAGGGTCAGAACAAAGGTAGTGGGATACAGAGGAAGATGGCATTTTTTTTAAAGGGCTTTTTTTTTAAGATTTTATTTATTTGAGATATTGAGAGAGAGAGAGAGCGAGAGAGCTCAAGCAACAGGGAAGGGCAGAGGGAGAGGGAGAAGCAGGCTCCCCACTGAGCAGGGAGCCCGATGCGGGGCTCCATCCCAGGACCCTGGGATCATGACCTGAGCCGAAGGCAGATGCTTAACCGCCCGAGCCAACCAGGCGCCTCAGGGAAATTTTTCTTTTTAACTTAATTGGTACTGTTTGTGGTTCTTTCTTGGGTAACTGGCTGGTTTTGCATTATTTTATAGCAGGTTACACATGCTACCTTTTTATGGACCTATTGGTTAGTTCTCCAGCTATTCTTACACGAAGTACTCTGCATCTTTCTGTTCCCTGATTCAGGGGTGGGCTAGGATGAGATGCAGGCCTCACCTAACTTCTTATGAACCCTTCCCCTTAACTTCTGCTTCTAAGGCACTATACCCCTAGTTTCCTTCTGCTTGTGTTTCTTTGATCTAACAGGAGACTCCTTTATAGTGTCCCCTAAAGGTGACTTAGCCATTATACTTAGAACTGTATAGAAAACAGACTGAATGGAGATGTACTAAATAATGGCAGTAATTATGTTAATATAGGGGGAACTGAGTAATTACTTTCTCATCTATTATCCAAAATATATTATAATGTGGTTAAATTTCTTTTTCGGTGAAAAACATATATATATATATATATATAATTTTTGTATGCAAATATATTAGTATATTGTGTATATAAGTATGTATGTAGTATTTTTGTATAATATACAAAATGTTTATGCACATATATTCAATATAAAAATACTATATAGTTTTTACTGAATATTTATACATGCACACACACATACACTTCTCTTTGTGTGTATCAATGTGCACACACGCACACACACACACACACATATCTATGTTTAAAGCTTAAACTTACCTTTGTTCTTTCCAGAAGATGACATTGTTGCAATGTATTGGTTCATTTTAAGACATGAACTACTTTTAAATATTCTAGATTAACAAGATCTTTTAAATGTAAGTTCATTATTCTTAGCTATGATGTCTGTGACCCACCCATTAAGAAGCCTGTTTTCCAGCAGTCCTAATTTAGAGAATATCTATTTTGGAGAGTGGTTGGTTCAAACCTCTCAATTTGAGCAAACTGAGTTTCAAGATAGAGAAGTGCTATGACAGCAAAACACAAACTCCAGGTACCATTAAGAACAAATTTAGTGAATTAACTACACTAAAATAATACTTTTTCCATGGGGGAAAAGCCAAAAGAAAACAAAAACACAAATGGAAAATACAAAATAAATACTTTGCAATTTATTTTGCAGAAAAATGTTTATTTTCTTAATGTATACATGTAGCTTAGAAATAAATAAGACCAATAATGAAAAAAAATTTTCCAGAAAGCAAAATATAAATGGCTGCAAAAAACAAAAAAAGAAAAGTCAAGAAGCCCAACATCACTCTTTTTAGAGAAATATAGACTCAAACAATGAGTTAGTACTTTTTGCCCATCAGTCTGGCAAAGATAAAAAAGTTTGACAAAGCACTATCATCACCAGTACATTTCATTTTCTTAGTCTAATAGAGGGAGTTTAAATTAGTGCCAATTCTTTGGAACTGTTTTGACAATGTTTATCAAAATGTAAAACGCACGTACCCTTTGATTCAGGCACTCCTGTTCTATATATTTATACTACAGGTATACATGCATAACTTATATACACAGAAGATAAATACATAAATGTTCACTAAAGCATTATTTCACATAAAACAGAGTCTGGAAAGACCTAAATAGGGGCACCTGGGTAGCTCAGTCTGTTAAGTGTCTGCCTTGGGCTCACGTCATGATCTTCGAGCCCCCCAATTGGGCTTCCCGCTCAGTGGGGAGCCTGGTTCTCCCTCTCCCTCTACTCTTCCCTCTGCTCATGCTCTCTCTCTCTTGCACACTCTCTCTCTCATAAATAAATAAAATCTTAAAATAAAAAAAGACCTAAATATCCATCAGAAGAGACTGGTAAGCTGAACAATGGTACATACCTGCAATAAAATATTTTATACCCACTCCCCATCCTGAGCAAGTAAATAAATAAGTAAATGTACTGAAATGAGACAATGCTCTCATTTATGTCATCAAATATGCTGGTACATGTAGAGAACATTTCTGGGAATATATACCCACGAAAATTGGTAAAAATCATTATTACACCGAGGGATGGAAACCAGACAACTCAGGATTTGGGGTGGGGGAAAATTTATTTTTTCCTTGAAAAAAAAGGATATAACCCCTTACGCTGTTTAAATTTTTACCATAAATGTTTTCTTTCAATAAATATAACACACATAGCTATTTGCTGATGTAAACTTTGGCCCATGGGTAAGAAATGATGATTGGCCTGCCTCATAGGTGAGGGATTCTTCTTTTGTGCTGATAGTCGTGTTTTAGAACAGTCACTTTGTGGTGAATCAGACTGTTTGGAATGGAACCGACTGGAGTCATGTATACTAGTTAGAAGGCTGTTCCAGGGAAACTGTTGAAAGTTTGAGAAGGCCAGAACTAAGACATTGGGAAGGGGCAGAGGGAGGAGGGCTGAATGAGGGTGGAAAAAGGGTGGAGAAGGGTCAGGACCTAGAGCCTGGCTGGATGTGGGGCAGAAGGGGGAGGGCAGTCTATGACGATCCCTAAATCCCTGGCTTAGGCGACTGGATGAACGGTGTAATAAAATAGAAAGAGTGTAATAAAATAGAAAAATAGAGGAACAGTGAGTTCGGGGAAAATAACAAATGTCTCTCCTTCACCTTGAACTCCCTGTCCCAGGGGGTAGGGCATAGTCATGGGTAATAAATGTGTGTTTCAGGATAGGAGGGGGGTGCAAGCTAGGGGGACCGTTCTTTTTAGCAGTGACAATAATTGAATCTCAAGAGAAGAGAAAAATCCCTGTGTGAATGATGAGTTCTGGAAGGAGGTTTGGCTAAATTCAAAAGATATCATATTTTTGTTGGCACCAAGAAGAAAATGCAGAAACAGGTATCAGTCCAGACCAAGATGATAGCATCTGATGATCCAGTGGGGGAAGGCTGGTTTTGCTGGAGGGAGTAGCCTTCAGGATGTCTTAGATAGCCTGATGAGTTACTGTGTCATGGGGAAGAAATGTTCCTCACCCAGAAACACACAGAGGGTCTCTTTCTGGAGGTTTTATGTCTCAGCATCCCACAGTCTGGGTGTAACCAGGGTGGAACTGGTTCTGCTAACCAAAGCAGAAGTAATGGAGATAATAGAGTAATGGAGGATAAAAATCAGGATTCTTGGTGTACTGCCTTGGGTCTGCCACTATCTGGTTTTATAATCTTTGGCAAGTCAGTTGTTTGTGTTTATTTAAAAGCTTCTCCTGGGGGTGCCTGGGTGGCTCGTTTGCCTTTGGCTCAGGTCATGGTCCCGGGGTCCTGGATCCAGCCCTGCATTGGGCTCCCTGCTCAGCGGGGAGTCTGCTTCTCCCTCTCCTGCTCCCCCTGCTTGTGTTCCCTCTCTCGCTGTCAAATAAATAAATAAAATATTTAAAAAAATAAACTTTATAAAACAAAATAAATAAAAGCTTCCCCTGTGAAATGAGATAAAGTGCGAAGCAAATGTAATTTTGACAGTTTATATAGACATGGGGCCACTAACCCAGACTTAAGAGGTATGGGAAGGCCTCCCGGAGGAGGTGATATACAAACTAAGACCATTCCTCAAATCTTAGTTCCTTTATATGTTAGGTCAGGTGCGGAGGAAGGAGGCAGGGCAAGGGGAACCGATTTAGGTGGAGGGAATGGTATGAAAACAAGCTTTAAGCCAAGAAATGGATAGTACCTATGGTGATTAACATAACATAATAAAAAATAAAAATAAATTAAAAAAAAGAGAAATGGATAGTACCATCAAAAAGACAATGAGTAATTGAATGTGGCTCCTAGAGCATAAAGAGTTGAAAGGCATTCACTTCTTTAGTTCTTTCACTCACTTTTTAAAGTAAATATGAGTGTTGACATTTTATAGAAGAAAGTGAAATTCAGAATTGTTACTTGCCTGAAATCACTTACTCTGTAAATGGTAGAACGAATAGGATCTGTTTGCCTCAAATCCTCTTTTAACCATTACTTTTTACCACTTCCCCACGTTAACACGTTAAGATGGGGGGGCAGGGGGGGTGAGGGATGAAGGTATACCTTTCTCAATACATCCAGCACGTTACATTTTGAAAATCCCTTTGAACCTAAAGGAAAGGATCAGAGTGAAAAACGGTAAAATGTGTGAGCTGGTTTCAAACCACAAACATAAGGAAGCAAAAGATTTCCAGTAAAATTAGTTAAATAAATAAATGAATCACTAACCCTGGTTTCTTCTTGGTAGCTTACTGTATCCTTTAGAAACTGGCTCGCATTTAGGCGTCATTGACACAAGCTAAATTTGGTGACCTTGATTCTTCGTTATAAATGTGCACAGAAAGCCACAGCAACTTGCTCTTCTTTTACAACTAATTCATCCTCAGCAATTCCGTTTTAGAAAAAACACGTGTGTATTCCAGAGACCGAACGCAGGCGTGACCTTTCCTTGAGCCCTCCTTCTCAAAGCACTTGCACACAGTGTAGGTCATGCTTATTCATTCTAAGGTCTTTCTCTGCATTTGGGATCTTGCAGGTTCGTTATGATGTCGTTGGGTATGAATTTTATTTTGCTATCATGCTTAGAATTTGTTGAGCTTCTGAATATGGGGATTTCATCTGTCTACAACATTCTTAGTCATTATCCTTTAAACATTACTTTTCATCCATTCTCCCTCTTCTTATTGTCTGGCATTCCTTTCAGAAATAAGTCAGATATTCTCAATACTATTCTTGAAAGCTCAGCCTTCTTTTTGCATATTCTATATTTTCATCTCTCTTTTTTTTTTAAAGATTTTATTTATTTATATATTTTCATCTCTCTGGTGCATCCTAGACTCATCTAAAATGATGATCTCTCTAGCTGAATCTAACCTATTGCTTAAGCCCCACGGAGTTGTCTACCGGCAACTCTGGAAATGGCCTGCTTCATCCTGCGATGGCTGCTGGCCATGTCTCTTGAGGTGTTTCCACCCTCCTGGCCTAGGGTGCTAGACTGTGAGTGGGTGCATGACACAAACTGTGTCAGCTTGATCCCTTTCTCTTGAAATTTGGAAATTTTATATTCTCAAATATTCAGTCTTGTACCTGTGGTCCTGAGAGAGTTTTTGCCTCAAGCCCAAACTCGGAGCTAATTGTTAGTGTATAGCTTAATAACATGTTTTTGCCACCATCCACAGCAGTAAAACTTGCCACCTGCTTCAGACAGCTTAGAGGCTTGTGGGTAGAATTGTGGATAAGACAATGTGAATAAGCATCATAAAACTGGCTTTCTTAAGTACTAATTGGGGACTGACTTTATCATTTTAATAATAATAATAATGATAATACTATATGATTTTTCATGCTTACTTTCTTTTTTTTATTTTTAAAGATCTTATTTACTTATTTGACAGAGAGCACAAGCAGGGGGAGAGGGAGAGGGAGAAGCAGACTCCCCGCTGAGCAGGGAGCCCAATGCAGGACTCGACCCCAGGACCCTGGGATCATGACCTGAGCTGAAGGCAGACGCTTAACAAACTGAGCCACCCAGGCACCCCTCACGTTTATTTCAAAGCAATTTTTATCTTATTATCTCCTCTTAACAATTCTGTGAGGAATGCAGGTTCTTTGTTTTCTTTTGTTTTGTTTGCCATGTTTTCACATTTACAAAAGAGTACAGAGAAGTTAAGATACTTGCTCAGAATTGCAGAGCCTAGATCTCTGGACCTTTTGCCAAGAAGGGATCTTTCAATACATGCATGTCACCTCTTGAAAGTACAATAATTTTGGGATGCCTGGGTGGCTCAGATGGTTAAGCATCTGCCTTCGGCTCAGGTCATGATCCCAGGGTCCTGGGATCGAGCCCCACATCGGGCTCTGTGCTCAGCAGGGAGCCGGCTTCTCCCTCTCCCTCTGCCTGCCTGTCTGCCTACTTGTGATCTCTCTCTTTCTCTCTCTGTCAAATAAATAAATAGAATCTTAAAAAAAAAGTACAATAGTTTCTCCTGAGGAAATACGTTTTCTCTTTCGCCTTTCTTTTCCCATTATCACACGTGAAGATACACATGTAGTGATAGAATCCTTCGAAAGATTCAATTCATAAGAAACTCTCACTTAGCTGTTTGTTCATCCTACAGTGGTAAGTCTCAGATGGCCTTGTCTGTATCCCTTGGCCACAGTTGATGGGACCTGTGTGGACACCTGAATCAATATAGCCTATAAGGTCTTCTCTCCCAGGAATTGGAAATTGAATCTGAGAGAAAGTATGTTACTTTTTGTGGATGACTTGTCACAGAGACCCAAAAATCAGAGAGAAGAGAGAAACCCCAGGTCAACAGAGAGAGACAAAGACACAGCAGATGACAAGAGAAAGTCCTCAGGGCTCCAGTGTCTATGAACTGAATCCCTTTCTGCTACAGATGGAATATTTGTGTCGCTCCAAAGTTCATATGTTGAAACCCTAATCCCCATATGATGGTATTTGGAGGGGGGGGACTCTAAAAGTAATTGGGTCATGAGAGAAGAACCCCCATGTATGATATTAGTAGCCATATATATATATATATATAAAGAAACTAGAGAGCTAGCTCATTTTCCACCAAGTGAAGGCACAGCAAGGAAATGGCCATCTATAAACCAGGACCTTCCAAGAACTTGACCATGCTGGCACCCTGACCTTGGACTCCTGGCTTCCAGAACTGTGTTGTTTAAGCCAACAATTTGGTCTAATTTGTTAGCACTTTGGTAATTTGTTAGCAGCCCCAACTGACTAAGACATTTTCTGAAACAGCATTCCTATTCATTGGCTCCATGAGAACATCACTTATCTGTTAACACATTTTTTTTTCCTTCAGAAACAGTAAAAAAAAAAAGAGAGAGAGAGAGAGATTTTATTCACTCAATATGGTGTTGTTAATGCAAAAATTCTACCTGGGAGAAGTTAAATGATTAGAACACAACTTTAGCTCTGTGTTTTCCATTTCATCTTTCTGAGGCATCATCCTCATGAACTTCCCTGGGTCTTGATGGTCTTAAATTTCCTCCCCTCCTCTTCCAACCCAATGACTTTATAGTCATTCCCACACAAGTAGCCAATCACCTGGCTGAAAACAATGTTTAGGTTGTGAGAATGAGCAAAGAGGGCAGTTCAATGTAGTCATAAATTAGCATAAGTTGGTGCTACCTCCAGAGAAAACTCTGGAGGATGTCCAAGCTCACAATGATACCAAGGGTTCTCGATACATCTTAGGATGTGACGTTCCTTGTGTGACCATCAGTTAGGAGCACTACAACACAATCAGAGCGGCACGTAACTACACAGATACACAGGACTGCCCATGTGTGGTGCCTTGTAAGAAAAAAGAAAAAACCCTGAGGAATAAAGACAAAAGCCCATGTATTTGGTAAGCTGAAGACTAATAATAGCCATAATTAACCACTTTACATGTATTATCTCTACTTCTCCCATGACAGAGCAAAGTAAGAACAAATGAAATCATGTCAATCCCAATGTTCAGTGAATTAACCAAAATGGCATAACTTTTAGCTGTGGATCTGGAACACTAAGCCATAGCTATACAATTCCCAAACCCAAGCTCTTCCCACCACTTTATACCCCTCAACTGCCAAGGTGATCCTCTGGTGAATCATAGCTCTGCATACCCTTAATTTGTTTTCCTGTTTATTGTTCAACTAAAAAACCCCACAAAATTTAGTTTTTCCATTATGACTGGTCACCTCTCTCTTCTTACACACTGCTGTGGCTTAAAAATCCCCCCCAAAGCCCTAGTTTGATTTTTTTTTTTCCAGAAGTTAATCCAAATACACTCCTGCTTGTCCTTAGTGTATCTTCTCCATTCACCAGTTGGCAAATTCTATTTGGAGTCTAGTTTCTAGAAATGTTGTGCTGGAGATAGATTTTTTTCACAGGGGAATTTTTTTCTTAAAATTTCTTTCATCAAATGTGTCTATTGCCTGCCTACCTGATCTGCATAAGACAGCTTCTAGCAATTTTAGATCATTTTTATATTCATTGGGGATGTTTATAACACAGTTCGATTTGGATGGTATTTAAAATAGAATGCATGCACCGATGGTTCTCAAACTTGGTCATGCATCAGAATCATCTGGGAGGCTTATTAAAACACAGAGTGTTGGGTCCCACCCCCAGAATTTCTGATCCAGTAAGTCTGAGATGAAGCCTAAGAATCTGGATTTCTAACAAGTTCCTAGGTGATGGTAATTCTGCCAGTCTTGTGCCCACACTTTTGGATTTTCTGGTATAGACTTATTCTGATCTTACTGTAATTTTATTCTAACCTACAGCAGAGTCTGTATATATTCATAAATATCTTTAATTAAAAGACAAGAGGGAGTCTGAATATGAGAATCCTTGGCATTAATTATACCTGTTGATAATCTGTTTGATAATAATCATCACCCATTCAGCCTCAGGATCCAAACCAATTAATGTCCCATCTTTCAGTGTGACTCTGAAAAAAAAAAAAAAAAAGAGCGTTTTGGTTAAATGATAATTGTATGTAATTCAATAATGCTTTAAATTTATTGATTAAAATTTCAGCAACATGAAATTTAATGCTTAAAATGAACATATGGATTTATTTCTCAAGCTACATTAATCATATTATTGGAATATGACTTTCAGTCATACCAGTGTACATAATGAAATTTTAAAAATCAACTAAAGAATAGTTTTTTTTCTTAGAATTTTTGAGATATCAACTAATCAACAAACATTTATTGGACTTAAGCTACCCAGGTGTTAGACTCTGGGAAATGTACATAAAGGTCATATCTTCCAGGCTTCCGGTTATCAACCACTTACTATACATTCTTTATCATCATACCTGCGCTAACTAGTGGGACTCAGTAAAGCCTCATTTATTATTGGGAGAGGGAAGGAGAACATAAATTGCTTATTTATATTAATTCTGTAGTTTAAATTACTTCTATAGTTTTCAACTTTACTTCACAGAACCACAAATCTCTACCTCTTTGAAGTTCATTACATGAAGACCAGATCATAATAAAAATGATAATGATAATAATGTAATAATAACCCTTGAGCAAATTGCCAATACAAAGCTGGCCACAAAACATCAAACATAATAGCGAAAACTTGAAAGTATTCCATCTGAATGCAGAAAAAAGATAAGAGTGCCTGCCATCTCCACAAAGCTAGAGAGATAAAAGGCATAAGCTCCCAAAGAAGGAAACTCAACAGACATTATCGCCAGATGACTGGACCACCCAAGTAAAGAATTGATAGTTGCAAAATCAATGCAAAATTTTATGTCTAAATCCTAATAACAATGGGAACATAAAACTTTATAAAACTGTTCTTTACAATAGCATCAAAAATATAAAGTGACTAGAAATGTGCTTTTTTTTTTAGTAATACAAAAGACATGGAAGGTCTTTATGGAGAAAATTACAAAACTTTGTTTAAAGACATTAAGGGAAGCCTTTGATAAATTGAGAGCTATTTTATATTCTTGAAATAACTCATATTCTTGAATATGAAATAACTCATATTCTTGAAATAACTCATGATTATTGACATCATAAAGATGTCAATAATTCACAAATTATAATTTCAAAGAAATTCACTCAAAATTATAATTAAATTAGTGCAAATTTGCAAGCCGCTTCTAATATTTATATGGAAGAGCAAACAAAGCTCTAAGAAAATCCATTCTGAAGACGATGGCAGAATTTTTCTTTCTTAATGTCAAGAATTAGTTAATTCTAATTAAAAGTCAACAATTAATTAATAAAATTAATAAGGATGGTGTACAAGTATAGACAGTTTGATTAATGGGACAGAATAGAGAGGTCAGAAATATCCTTACACATTGATGGGAACTCAGTTTATGACAGAAGTAGCAGTGCTGGAATAATTGATGAACCATACAGAAAAATAAAATAAAATTGTATAATTCCCTCACTTCACATACAAAATCAGTTCCGCTTGGGTTAAAGTCTTAAATACAAAGGAAAAAAACTGTAAGAACTTCAGAAGACAATATAAAAATATTTCTGTGAAGTCTGTAGAAGAAAGTTTTTTGAAACAAGACACTGAATGTGCTAACCAGGAAAAAAAAGCATATTGCTTAACTCAGTATATTAAAACACGAGCTTACATTAATTGAAAAGACACCATAGAAAGAAGGAAAATATGAACCACAAATTGGAAAATGAGCTTTGCTATATATAAATCTGACACACGATTAATATCCAGAATATATAAAGAATACCTGTGAGCCAATAGGGAAAAGATAGTATCCAAGTAGGAAAAGAAGTAAAGAAATGAACAGAAATTTCACAAAAGGAGGCACACAAATGCTTATAAACATATGAAAAAAATATTCAACCCCGTTAATCATGGATAAATGCAAATTAAGAGAACAACTAAAGCATACCATTATATACCCATCAGGTTAATACCACCAGATATTGGCCAATATATGAAGCAACAGATGGTTTCATGTAGGAAGGAGTGTTCATTGGTACCTTAATACAGTAATACAATGTGGCATAACCTAGTAAGGTCAAAGGTGTGCAAACCTTAAACCCAGCAAGTAATTCCTAGAGAAACTCTGATATACATGAACCATATATAGAGAATGTTGATAATAGCAAAAATCTGGAAAGAATCCAAATGTGCACCAATAGTGGTTTGGAGAAGCAAATTTCGTATTTATTGATTTAGTATTCCTATGACGGGATGCTAAGTGTCATTTAAATTGAATAAACTACAGCTAAACATGTCAGAATGCATGTATTGCAAAATAAAATATTGAATAATAGAAGAGAGTCCCAGAAGAATATATTCAGCATGGTGCCCTGAAGTTCAAAAGCAGGCTGTCTTATAGAGAGAGGCAAACCACGAGAGACTCTTAACTCTAGGAAACAAACTGAGGGTTGCTGGATGGGGTAACTGGGTGATGGGCATTAAGGAGGGCACGTGATGTGATGAGCACTGGGTTCTATGCAACTGATGAATCACTAAACTCTACTCTGAAACTAATAATACACTATACGTTAACTGACTTGAATTTAAGTTAAAAAAAAAAAGCAGGTTGTCTTAGTTCATTTGGGCGCCTATAAACAAACAACAAACAAACAAAAAAAACCCCTACCAGCTGGATGGTTTAAACAACAAACATTATTTCTCACAGTTCTGGAAGTTAGGAAGTCCATGATCGAAGTGTCTGGGAAGAACCTACTTCCTGGCTCATAGAGGGCCACCTTCTTACTCTGTTGTCTGTCACATGTTGGAAGGTT
Organism: Callorhinus ursinus; assembly: GCF_003265705.2. Taxonomy (NCBI): domain Eukaryota; kingdom Metazoa; phylum Chordata; class Mammalia; order Carnivora; family Otariidae; genus Callorhinus; species Callorhinus ursinus. The sequence goes on along the minus strand of NW_027397066.1, from coordinate 58,871,810 downwards.
AGGGAGCTCTCTGTGGTCTCTTTTTTAGGGGCATTAATCCCATTAATGAGTGATGAGGGCCCCACCCTCATGACCTAACCACCTCCCAAAGGCCCCTTTTCTTAATATGGGGTTGGGAGCGGGGGGACACACATTCAGTTCATGACACAGGCAAAATTGTAATTGCTTTAGATTTCATACACAGATGGTAAAACTATTTAAAAAGCAAGAAACAACAGCTCAAATAGTAGTTATTTCTAAGCCTGGGGTGGGTATATGATTTGGGGGGGGTTCTATTAGTTTGCTAGGTCTGCCATAACGATATAACACAGACTGGGTAGCCTAAACAACAGAAACTTATTATCTCACTATAGAGGCTATAAGTTCAAGTCAAGGTATTGGCTGGTTTGGTTTCTTCTGAGACCTCTCACCTTAGCTTGCAGATGGCCACCTTCTCGCTGTGTCCTCACAGGCCTTTTCCTTGTGTGTGTGTGTGTGTGTGTGCATTCCTGGTGTCTCTCCTTCTTATAAGGACACCAGTCATATTGGATTAGGGCCCAGCCTTGTGACCTCATTTAACTTTAAGCACCTCTTTAAAGGTCCTATCTCCAATTACAGTCACACTCTGAGCTTTTGGGTGTTAGGACTTTGACATAAAAAATTTGGAGAGGACACAAATTCAGCCCATAATAGGTGTTTTATGCGTGCAGGCTTCTGATGTACTAAATATGTTCCAGATTTTGGCCTGGGTGGCAAGTGAATGGGTGTTTGTTTTATTACTGATCTTTAAACTGTATGTGGATATATTTATACACTCTTTTGTATGCTTGTTAGGCAGAATTCTAAGAAGAACCACCAAGTTTTCCTCTCTGGTCTCCAGGAACATGATGAGATATTACATCCATGATTATGTCACATTACATGGCAAAGGGATTTTGCAGATGCAGTTACGGTTACTGATGAGTTGACTACATTAATCCAAAGAGAGATGACTCAGGTGGGCCCAGTGTAATCACATGGGTCCTAAAAGCAGAGCGTTATCTCTGGCTGGTAGCAGAAGAGAAAGAGAGATTTGAAATGTGAGATCAGTTCAACATGGGGCAGATTCTCAGCTGCTGATACAGAAGGAGCTATGTGGAAAGAACTGAGAGTAGTTTCTAGGAGCTGCAGGTGACCATCAACCAATGGTCAGAAAGAATATGAGTATCTCAATCCTATAACTGCAAAGAACTGAATTCAGCCAACAGCATAAATAATCTTGGAAGGGGATTCCCCCCAGAGAGTCCAGATGAGACTTCCATGCTGCTGACACTTTAATTTAAGCCTTATGAAACCCTGAGCAAAGAACCTAGTCAAGCCATTAGACTACTGACTTACAGAACTTTGAGATAAATGGGTTTATTTTATGCCACTAAGTTGTGGTTAATTTGTTACTTAGCATTGAACCGAAATGGTATGTATGATACGGTTCAAAATTTTAAAAAGTTTCAGTAAAATTCAGAAATGTTCCCCACAGCCTCTAAGCTCTATATTTCTAGACTGATGCTTCAGAAAGGTTGTCAAGTCAGCTTCGAGAGCCACTAGGCCATACTGGATTTATTGTGTTCCCCAAGTGTCTAATAGAGAGATCTCTAGACAAGATTCACCCATGTATTACTGAGACCATGTATCTTTGCTTGTTGTACCTGTTCATTGACTTTAAAGGCCACTCAAATCACGTTCCCACGTGAGAGCTTATTCTTTTTGGAGAGGGTACATGATGTTTTCAGAAATGAGAACATAAGCACTGGACAATGATCTTCCCACACTGTACATGAATAATGCTCAGAAGCCCTGGTCTCCTGTCTTCTCAGTCTAGCACATTTTTAATAACAGATGTCAGCTTTGAAAAGCCCGGTACTGGAGGCTTCAGTTCTCCCCCACAACTTTACTACCTTACATGATTTCTTTACTGCTGCAGTAAGCACCTTCAGGTATCAATTGGACATTTGTAAAGAATTTAGGAGAAATAAAGTCAGAATGTGTCTGAACACACTGACATCGCAGCTCTTGGCCCTCACGGGATCGGCTGTAAGAAAAGAATGGCAAAACCCTGAGTGAGAACAGAGACAGCTACATGCTTATCCTTTAATTATCAATGCAGCAGGACCCTCAGTTCACAAAATAAGTACTGCAAGGGTTAGAGAGGCAATCACACAAATCTAATCATCTGCTCTATTTATAATCAACACACATTTATGAAGCATCTGCTATGAAGAATGGTTAAGTACACTAGACCAATAATTCATTGTTTCAAATTATGCCTGGCCAATAAAATAACTTATTTCGTGCTAAAAATCAACTTGGTTCCCTCCTATGAAAGTTGTAAACATAAACATTTTAGGTGAATTCTATCAGTTGAAAGTGGCAATTCCCATCTGCCTACCATCCTTAGAATAAACAAATAAATAAGCCTATTTGTAGGAATGCTCCTATGGTTATCTCTAGTAAGACAAGCACAGACCCTTACAGTTACATATTTTCTAAGAAGTTAAAATTTTTAAAATTACCTCAACAAGAAATTCTTTGACACTCCACGATCTAAACATATGTTCTGCTTAGGCTTTAGTTTTACAGCTTCTCCATTTTGCTCAATGCTAAATACAATCTCATAAGATCTGGAATCTTTGCTAAATTTTGCAAAGGAGAGTATAAAAGCTATAGCTGCTTTACCAAAGATGCTCAGGACAAGGACGGCCAGCAGGAGGGTCTGTGGGCTCTTGGCAGCCATGGCTGCACTCAATCTCGACCCTTGTCTGAATGGTGTAAACAACACGGCAGCCCTCTTCTATGTGCCTTCTGTAGCTCTGAGAATTTTTTGTTGTTCGTGCACTCTCTCCCCACTGAAGAATGAAAAGAGCAGCTTATTAAGTAGTGTGCTTGTCACAAGCCGATAAGGAAATGAGGTTTGTTTTTCAAGCTTTGTTTTATTTGGAGGAGGGCTGAGGTTTGGGAGCAGGATACGAAATTTATTGAAAGGAGAGATGAACCTATTATTTCCTGGGGAGAGAAACTGCATAATCCTGAAAAGTTCAATGCCAGTTAGTTAACAGTGACTTAAAGAATGGAGTCAAAGGAATGCCTATACACTTTCTAAAGGTCATGCTTGTACACAGTAAGTAATTAAAATGCTTTTTCCTCCTCAAGTATTTGCTTTTGGTGTTTGTACCTCCTTGCATAATTCCACTCAAGGTGATAATAGAATCTGCCAAGCTCCAACTCCACCTTTAAGTAACCTACAAAGAAACTGAAGTTCAGACTACAATAACCCTTGCCCTGTCAAACATAGCAAATGACAGTTTACTCGTGGTTTGAAGGCAGCAGTTGTAATGGGCTTGAAGCTGCAATAAGTAACAGTGAACTATGAACCTTTTCCTTAAGCAGTTTTATAAATGGCCTTAATTATTATTCCACACTGACCACATTTTTTTTTTCATTAACAAATCAAATATCAAAGCATTGACGTTAGTCTCCTCATGGTGTCATAATAAAGAGCCACAGACTGGGTGGCTTAAACAAGAAAAATTTTTTGTCTTGAAATTTTGGAGGCTAGAAGCCCACAATCCATTCCAAAGGACCATGGTGTTGGCAGAATTGGTTCTTTCTGGGGCGGGGAGGGAAGGAGCTGCTCCAAGCCTTTCTCCTTGGCTTATAGATGGTTGTCTTCATCTTCACATGGTGTTCTCCCTGTGTGCTTGTCTATCTCCAAATTTTCCCTCTTTATAAAGACACCAGTCATGTTGGGTTAGGGCCACGCTAATGATCTCACTTTAATTTGGTGGCCTCTGTAAAGACCCTACTTCCATATGAGGTACTGGAGGTTCAGACTTTAACCTATGAATTTGGGGAGTGACTGTGGGGGGACACAATTCAACCCATAACAGCATTTAACTGAAGAATTAGTGCTTCTTTAAGGGCTGATATAGTCTGAAGGTAAACCTAGCTTAAATAAGGTCTTTTCTTTTGACAATTATCATTGAACATCTGTTACCTGCCAAGGCCTTTGCTGGACATTAAATAGTCAAAGAATAAAAACTGAGTTTCTGCTCTTGAGGAATTCACCGCCTGTTTGGAGACAAACATGTAAATAGACAAAACTAGAAGGTGATCTATGTTAAGTTAGATGTAAACCCGAGGCTCTCTGCATGCGGGGGGGGGGAGTTGGAGGGGAGAGTGGGTGGGTGTGGTGGTGGGAGAATTCACTGGGGAAGTCACATTGGAGTTGTTCAAGATGAAAGGAAGTTCATCACAGCTAAAGGCTGATAAATATTCCAGACAGAGAAATGCACAAGAGCACAGGTTCACAAAGCATTGCTATGGTCTGAATGTTTGCTTCTCCTCAAAATTTACAGGTTTGAATCCTTAACCCCAAGGTGATGGTATTAGAAGGTGGGGTAATTAGGTCATGAAGATGGAACCCTCGAATGGCTTAGTGACTTTGTAAAAGAGACGCCAGAACCTTGCCCCTTCTGCCAGGTGAGACAAGACCAGTCTATGACTCAGAAGAAGCCCTTCTTTAAACATGGTGGCACCTTGATCTCAGACTTCCACCTTCCAGAATTGTGAGAAATAAATTTCTGTTGTTTATAAGCTGCAAGTCCATGGTATTTTGTTATAATAACATGGACAGACCAAGACAAGGGTCTTGTCATGTTAAGAAAGAGAAAAAAGTGATTCCAATCTCAAAATCAGGTAAGTTTTAATAATTTGACAACATTTGGGGCTCCTGGGTGGCTCAGATGGTTAAGCGTCTGCCTTTGGCTCAGGTCATGATCCCAGGGTCCTGGGATCGAGTCCCGCATTGCGGTCCCTGTTCAGCGGGAAGCCTGCTTCTCCCTCTGCCTCTGCCTCTCTCTCTCTCTCTGACTCTCATGAATAAATAAATAAAACATTTAAAAAAATAATTTGACAACATTCAATGGACCAATCAGATATTGACCTTTATAGAAACCAAAAAGCTGCAGATCAGTTAGAAACACCATTCAGATGCATCTTGATTTCTTTGAGTTTTATTCTCCAACTGTACCAAGTGAAATGCTGTGTCTAGATATTATGATGAGAATAAGATAATACAAAGATGAAATAATCAACAATTGAAAGATTCAAAATAATTTAGTTTTCCAAAACTTCAAAAACAGGCTTAGGACATCATGGCTGTTAAGGAATTTGTTAAAGAAATAGTGATAAAGATCCAGAGATCTTCCTTATCAAATGTGGGTCTCACGTTCTAGAACTACTAAAATCTCTGCCAGATCTGGAGCACAATTAATGTAGAGTTGGATCTAGATTGTTTAAAATGCTCTGATTGTCAGCTTCTAAAGTTTTATAGACGATCTATTTTATTAGTTGAATTTTCACACACACCTGAGACCTATACACACAGGCAAGTCACCAAAAAAAAAAAAAAATCCCATTTTTAACCATAATCTTATGTTTCTTTCTTCAAAATATTTACCTACCCTAACAGAGGTACAACAAAATGTAGTGGTAGTAACAACCATTTATTGAGTTCTGCTTTTGTGTCAATACAACTCTATGACCTTTTTGCGTATTATCTGGAAACTTGACCAAGGATGTTTCTATCTTACAAATGAGAAAATTGAATATCCCAGGGAGGTTAAATAATTATGAAAGATTAAAAAGAGCTGTAAATTTTTAACAGCTTCTCACTTCAAGCAGTGGAATTTATTTCCCAAACCCCTTGACCCTGTGCTGATGCTGCTTTGGGCAGTAGAATGTGGTAAAAGTGATATGGATATTTCAAAACAAAAATTCCAGAACCCTTGAGGGGATATCATAATGAGCACTAAGGAATGTATAGAATTGTTGAATCACTTTATTACTTTATTGTATACCCAAAACTAATATAACACTACATGTTAATTACATTTGAATAAAAAAATAAAGAATAAGAAAAACATGAGAACGTTAGGAGCTTCCACTCCTGCCCTCCTGGAAAGCTGCTGCACCATAAGAAGAAGGCCAAGCTCATCTACTAGAGACATGAAGCCCAGCCAACAGCCAGCACCAAGCACCAGACAAGCGAGCAAGGCAGTCCTGCTCAAGCCACAGATGACTGCAGCCCCATGAATGACCCAGCAGAGACCATCAGAAGAACACTTCACCCAAACTGATGACCTACAGCGTCATGAACCAGGATGAAATGGTTGTTGCTTTAAGCCACTACATTTCGGGGAGGTAATAGATAACTGAGAGAGTAACCTTGCAGATCACATAATGTGGCTGAACCTGTCTTTTACTTCAAATTGTTTGGCTACAATATTCATCGTGCTTCCTTTAGAATACCTTACAGAAGCTTGTGGTATGAATGGACTACTCACTATTAATTAGTACCCTGAGACTAGTCCTACACATTTTAGAAAGACAACCCTAGAACCAAAACTAAAGAAATTTAATAATGATCTAGTTAGTGAAAATAGTCCTATACTAAATATCAGAAAGCTGAGTCTTAACCCATTTTGAAATAGGACAGTTCTGTGACATTTGGGAATTCCTTGATGGTCTCTGAGCCTCCATAGTGTCATCTCTAAAATGAAAGAATTGATTTTTTGTGTGATCTCTCAGGGTTTTCTTTTTAATTTTATTTATTTATTTGACAGAGAGAGACACAGCGAAAGAGGGAACACAAGCAGGGGAACGGGAGAGGGAGAGGCAGGCTTCCCACCGAGTGGGGAGCCTGATGCAGGGCTCGATGTGGGGTTCGATGCGGGGCTCGATGCGGGACTCAATGAGGGGCCTGATCCCAGGACCCCGGGATCATGACCTGAGCCAAAGGCAGATGCTTAACGAATGAGCCACCCAGGTGCCCATGATCTCTCAGGTTTTGAACTAAATTCCTACCTGGCTGCTAAAAGATCAGTTCCTGGTTTTAGTGTGTAACTTGTCTGTTCTTCTCCAAACTATGTGGGTTTTTTTTTTTTTTCAGGAAACTATTGAAAGCCAAAAAAACAATCCCAACTGATTCTCACTTAAAAAAGAAAATATTTATCAATTTTAATTTTGAGGACAGAATGTCCATAGGCACATCATCCTCTTCACAGGGGAAGATAAGGTCCTGAATGTGGGTTTCGTAGACGTTTTCTTCCCAGACCCATTTTAGGGCCTTATGGATCCAATTTCCAGGCTTTGACTTTTTCCCTGCCCCACTTCACATTTTCCTACCTCCTGATTCTCTGGGAATGTACTCCTTAATAAAAAAGATTTACATGAGCCCTAGCACTGAAATCTAATTCTGGGGAATCCGTCTGGGGAATCCAAGTGACCAAGGTCTCCTGAAAGCAGATACTGATACTGAGACTCGTGTGCAATAGTTTAGCTTGGAAAGAATCATAAGAAGAGCAAGTGAGGGCCACCTGGGTGGCTCAGTTGGTTAAGCATCTGCCTTCAACTCAGGTCATGATCTCAGGGTCCTGGGATCGAGCCCCACGTCGGGCTCCCTGCTCAGCGGGGAGTCTTCTCCCTCTGCCTGTCTTCCCCGGCTTGTGTACTCTCTCTCTGAAATAAATAAATAAAATCTTAAAAAAAAAAAAAAGAAGAGCAAGTGAGGGAATGGGGGAATGTGGGCTAGGGAAGAAAACAACACTAATAAAGTCTATGTAATAAATGGGCTACCACTATGAGTAACTAGAGATTAATCTTGCTACGGAGCCTCAGAAATCTTGTAAAAATGTTCCTCAGAATGTCCCATGAAGACTTTCACTTCTGGCTGTATTGAAATAAAAGGGAACAGTCCTAGCCTCCTGCCATAAACAACTAGAAAACGCGATAGGAAACGTTGAACGACTGCTTTTAGGCCTTGGAATGACAAGCAGCAGAAGACTAGGATCCCTGAGAAAAGGAAACAAAGAAGATCAGGTTCATGATCACCCTGTTTTTTTTTTTTTTGCTGGAACAATTCTGGATCGTTGCGCAGGGAGGGAGATCCCAAGCAGAGCACAGCGATTTTGCTGAGTTGAGGAGACAGAGAATTGAATTCAGGTAGGTGGATGTTCAGCTGGAATTTCTGGGTCTTGGAGGGCAGGGAAACTGAGGTGACTACAAGTTATGGAGTAGGGTTGTAGAAAGGAGAAATCCACGGAGGAAAATAGAGCTCTGGAAATCCTCACTGAGGTTCCATTGGGTCTCTCTGATCAATACCGAGTCACATGCATAAGGTGAAAGTCCACCGGGTCAGGCAGAGAGTGGCCAGAGATCTGTAAGCTGAGCAATTCTTAGAGTGCATGGGGTGGGGAGATACTTGAGGTTGGACTTCTTAGAGTGGAGGGATGTTGTAAGCACTCTGGGCATTCAGCAGAGACACAGAAAGGGCATGACTTAGTGGTACGACTAAACAAACCTTGGGGAAAAGAACTCTCTCTAGATCATCCTAATAAATCTTCCAAACAAGCCTACAAAAGATCAAGCTGATTCTCCGGTAACTTAACAGGCTGCCATAACAGAGACCAAGATTCTAAAGGAAGAGAACAAAATCTTGACACTCAACAACATAAGATTCAGAATTTCCTGCATCCAATAAAACATTACTAGATATGCCAGGAAGAAAAACATGATCCATAATGGGGTGTGGGGGGGGTGGAGATCAGTCAATAGAAATAAAAAGGACAGAATGATAGAATTAATAGACAAGGATTTTAAACTAGTTATTATAAATATGCTCAAGGATATTTTTTAAGAATTTATTTATTTATTTTAGAGACAGAGAGAGAGAGAAAGCTTGGTGGGAGAGCAGGAAAGAGAGAGAATCTCAAGCCAACTCCCCACTGAATGCAGAGCCCAACGGGGACTGGATCCCATGACCCTGAAATCGAAGTCAAGAGTCAGATGCTTAACCTACTAAGCCACCCAGGCACCCCAATATGCTCAAAGATTTAAGAGAAAATGTGAACATAATGAAGAGAGAGGTGGAAAGCATATATATAATAAATATATTTATAAATAAATCATTTAGCAAAGCAATGAAATGAGAGTCCTTGTTAAGGTAGCTATAAAAATGGAAATGTTTCTGAAGAGATAAAGTTGAGTAGCAAGGTAGAAAAGAGTTCCTCTTAAAACACACACACACACGCACACGCACACACACACACACACATATAGTGTAACTTCTAGAATTGTCCAACCAAGGGACTGGAAAATAGAATATTCATCCACTAACTCCTGCCTCTCAATGAGCTGGCCTCTGAGGGCATTAAATCACAGGTCATCCTGCCTCTGAGCTAAGCAAACTCTCTCTGCCTTCCCCCCCCCCCACGCCCAAATGGAGAGAGCCCTCAGGAAGAGGATCAGGATAGGGGCACTTGAGTTGGGAAGTTGTCAGCAAGTATAGATGCTGTCCCACAGCAACTGTGGAAGTCATTGGCAAGTGAAGAAAATATGGAGTGGAGCATCAATGGTGAAGATGAGATAAGACCTTCCCGTTATTATTTGTGTGGGTAGTCAGGAAAAAAGAGAGAAACAGTATCGCCGGTTACTCTGGATTGCCCCATTATACTAGCGCAGGTTTGCTACCTCCGCCATCCCCCAATGTCTTTCCAGTCATGTCTGGAAATCCTGCGAGGACATCTCAATAGCATTCAAAAGAAGGACTCATAATGACATAATAGGATCAGCCATATTTCCTCCTTTCTGGGTTTAGCTCCTTTGGTAACATTGCTCAAGAGACTTCAGTCAGTGTTGCCATTGCTATTTCCTGTTGATGACTTTTGGAAGTTGGGCTGTGTCACCAAATAACCTTTCCCCACTTCACTTCATGACCACCACCTCACACACCCTTGTGTCCCATTTCCTGCCCTAACACTCTTAGTAAGAGACTGCCTTGTACTTGCCAAGTCTCAGGGCCATATGGTGTGAAAAGTATAGTACATATCCACTCGATCCACGACAGACACCGAGACAATGTCCATGGAATTGGCCTGAGGACCAATGGCAGATTTCTGGAGCCATTGATAAAGTTCAATCCCTGCTAAAATTTCAGCAAGTGTATTATGTCATTATCTCCATTCTATAGCAGGGGAAATGAGGCTGGTGAAGTCAAGAAACGTGCCCAAGAGCACACAGTCAACAAGCTATAGAGCTGGAACTTTTGGAATTTATCCAAAGTCTATCTGATGCTTTGAAACCTATGTCCTTAACCACCATATGAACAGAACATCTCCTTTCTCCTTTCTATGCTGCATGTTCCTTATTGACAAGAGCTCAGTGTCCAGTACAGCAAGCTCAAGCCAGTGTTTGAATGTAAGGACTTCTCTTGGGTGTGAGGGCTTGATTGAGCCCTTGGTGTTCCCCTTATAAATAATTTCCAAGGTCCCTTGACTTGGGGTTAGGTTAGGGAGTGAATGCTAGCATTTGTGGAACTACTAGAATGGCTGACATTTATTTCCTTCTGTACCATTCACAAATTTTCTTCCTTCTTATCTCATTGATAACTAGTAACATTGGAGTTATAAAGAGGTTACCATTTTTAACTTTATGAAAAAAAGCTCACAGAGTTTGTTTCTTGCTACGTGGAGTCCTTATTTACCTAGCTGCTTGGGCAAACTCGAACCTGATCTCAAGTATTGAGGGGGCCAGCCCTGCCTTCTTGCCTCTGCTGAAGGCTTTTACCCAAAGCTCAAGATTTCCTGAATGAGTCCCGACTCAGGGACAAGCACACTCCACACACCCACAAACATTCTTCCTTTTCAGGTTTGGAGTGTGGTTTCAGATTATAGGGATCTTTCCTCTCTTTACATACAAATTTTGCTTCTGTCTTGGTGTTGGTATCATCCTGGGGCAGTGTTGAATATCGAGTTTCAGAGGACATTCTCAGGCTAGACAATCTATCAGGTTCCGGAAAAATTGTGCTAGGAATGATGAGAACTAAGGCACTCAAATCTTAAAACTATTCTATTTGACAAATTGACATAAAGAACTGGAGTAACATTAAACTCAGTGGTAGTTACTTATAAATAAAGGTTAGAAAATTGAACCCAAATGTCAGTTAGATCTTTTCATAGGTGAAGTACTCAGCCACTCACTCTTTGTGTTTCTATGAGTGACACAAATTATTTGAGTTTTGAAGGAAAAATCTACTTTACCACCATTTCACTGCCAGCTTCATTAAATTGTCAGTAACTGAAAAATCATTTAGCAAAAGCAACAAAATGAGAGTCCCTGTTAAGATTGCTATAAGAATGTAAATGTTTTTGAGGAGAGAAGATTGAGTATTAGGGTGGAAAGGAGCTCCTTATCAAAAAACAGCAATATATATCAGTGACTCTCACACTGAGGGGCCAAGGGAAGCCCACACTTCGGAAAAGCACATTCTTGGGTTTGTGAAACTCAAGGGGAGTGACAGCTACCATCAGATAAAGTTAAGCATAAATTATAGTTCCATTTCTCTGTGTAGCAAACTGAATGCCCAGGAAGAAAATTTTTTTTAAAAGGTCAAGAAGTATTGGTGTAAATCATCAGCTTGTCCAGTACAGATAGCCTTTTTCCCCTAAATGAAACAAACATTTTTTTTTACTTTGAAGTACTTTATTTTCAAGTTCTCTGCAAAAACAACAATGAATATTTGAACCTCTCTGTTAGAAGACGTAGAGAAACACCACGTAATTAACACTAAACAAGGCATTATGCCTTACAAGAAAGACATAAAATGTCCAAAGGATATTTAGAACATTGTAGTTCCTAAAGCTTCAACATGAGAAATGTTGACCACATACTGTGAAATTATTTCAATAAATAATAGCTGACATTCTTTTAAACAATTACAAAAATAGATGTACACATATATTCCTCAAACTGACAATGACCTCACTCTCTATTTGCTTGAACCCCCCTCTCGCCCCAGCCTCAGTCACAGTGGCTGGCAATGCTGTGGGCCCCTCAGAGTATTAACTTAATGATTGGAGAATATTTGAAAGCCTTTTACCTTCAAATTAAATAAGAATCAGAGTTGAACTAAGTTGGGTTTAACATAAAATAAACAATAAGAATAGTGGTACAGTGCACAAATAGATTCAATTACATCCTAATTATTTTGTATGTAAAATATTAACATTGAAATCTTTGAAAACCAACCAACCAATAAATAAATAAATAAACAGAAGAACTCTCCTAGGAGATGCTCAAATATATTAGGCCCAGCTGAGGTGGCTTTGGGAACGGATGATTCCTCTTTTCCTCTTGGGTTCCTGTAAGGGCGGGGCCTGATTCAGGTATTCAGCCACCAATCAGTTTCCTCCTTCCTGTGGTCAGTTGGAGCTGCGCAATAATGAGAAAAATGTCATCTTTAGTAGCTGCTCAGGGAATCTGCCTGCACAGCTCCTGTCCCGACCCCGAGGTTCCAGAGTTTTCTGAATCTAGTTTCCCTTGCCTGGCATCAAAAGGCTACTCCCTATGTTGTGCAGCAGAGAACTCTAAGCTCTCGGATGCTTTTATTTAGGAATGCAGGTGGGGCCTGTGGGGCCTAACTGAAGCTTTAGATGATGATGATGATGATGATGATGATAATAATAATTGTCCTTGAGTCACATGGCTAATAGGTGGTAGAATCCAGATTTGTTCCCAGTGTGGTGTCACTACGAAGTGTCTGCTCTTCACCTCTAAGCTTTAAGGCCTACGTTGCAGAAAACCAAGGGTTCTGCTTTTCAGACGTGAAGTCTAGAAGGAATTGGGGGGGGTACCTCTGTTTTTTAACAGGTGGAAAACTTTTTAATATAACTGACCAACACCAATAAGAATTTTAATGAAAGCAGGTTTACCCACACTCATTTGCATGGGGATGGAGGGTACTGGAAATATCCTTCTGGCACCAGAACAGATGAATGATCTTACTAGCAGATTTCATTGTGAAATAATAATGATTTTCAGTCCTTCAGCTAAACCCTGGGTTTCCTTGGTAAAACTTTCTGGAGGCATTTGCCAGTATTAGTGACCAATGGCTCTAGTCCCACGTGTGAACAAAAAGCACAACTCACTTGTTTAGCATCTTATTGATGATTTTCTTGACCATGGGGGCTTCGGGGTTGAGACAAACCTCCTGCCCATTCTTGAGAGTGGCTCTGCAGGGAGAAGGCAGAATCCGCGTTGGCGGGAGGTGGGGCGGGGCGGGGGGCCGGCGGGCATCAGGGCGCTGGGGGCCACCAGGACGCGAGCAGCCGCAGCGGTGTGGGGCATCACTTACATGACTTCGGTTTGGGCGCAGTGGGGTCCCGAGGGCGTCACCTTGACGTTCTGGATGTTCTTGAGGTGAATTCCCTGCAAGGTCTGCAAGCACTGGCAGCGCAGCTCGGCGGCCACGGGCGCCCCTGCGGGGAGAACAGACCGGGTTAGCTGGCGGCCCCGCGGTGGGCGCCCATCGCCCCCACGTCCCGCCCGTGGGCTGGGGGCGCGCCGAGTCTCACCTGCGGCGCGGCGGCCGGCGGGGACCAGCAGCAGGAGCAGCAGCGCGGCGCCGAGGAGGCGGAGAGCGCGGGGTGCGGCGGCGGTGGCGGCGCGGGCCATGGGGCTCAGCTCGGAGAGTCGGGGCGGCGGGGCCTGGAGCTGGCGAGCTGCAGCGCTAGCTGGCGGAGCGGATTCTGTGGCTCCCGGAGCCGGGAGAACCGCTTTTATCCCTGGCGGGCGCGGGGAACTGAGCAGTCCCGGGGCCAGGGAAATTCCCGGCTCCGCAGGTCGCTTCGGGGTCTGGAAGGACAGCGCGGCCCCGCCCCCGCGGTGAGGGGGGACCCGCCCGGCCACCCGCGTGTCCCTGCGAGTCGGGGCCTTCTCCTTCCTCCAGAATCCCCAAAGGGGGTGTGAGTGGCCGTCACGCTGCAGCTGCCGCCTGCAGGGGGCACCGTGGGTGCCCAGCGATCCCCGGTGGCCTGGCCAGGAGCCGGGGGGGGGGGGGGGGGGGCGGATCTGTGAGCCTCCCGACAAAGGTGGCACCACAGCTTCAGAGGGAGAGTTACGTCTCTTTAGTTATCAGTTTTGGGGGGAATTAAGGACGGTGAGGGGGCAAATTTTGCTTAACTGTCTATCCTTTATATATTCTGTCTCTAAATTTCCTTTTGCATATTCCATACACCTGAAATGAAGTCTGTCAAAAATAGCTTCTCAGATTCCAGAGAATGTTCAATCTGTTTCTCTTGTGTATTCTCAAGTCACACTTAGATCATCTTGGTCATGTTTTCCATTTGGTGGGAACAAGGATCAGTGTCTAAAGTGGATTCTAGTGTTGATTTTTTGAGTGAGAGTTGAGGACCGTAACATGATCTCTTTTTTCTGTATCCTGCTGAACTTCTTTCTTCCCTCTGAAATATTGGAACTCCCCGAATTCTGGGGAGATCTCCTTTTCCAAATGCAGGAGAGATTCAGATTCGATCTATGGAAATACGGGACTGGCGGCCAGTCCAAAGCTGCAGAGGGGCTAGTCCGGCGGGCTCGCGGAATTCTCCCCTTCTGGTCCATCCCTGGACAATATAGCACATGGTCCCCAGAGAGTGGGTACCTACTGTGTAAGCCTTGGTCCTGTTGTGTGCGGATGAAGCATGAACCGCCAAACCCCACTCAAAATCCCGTTCCATTTACTATGGGGCCTTCAGTGTTCGTCCCCCTTTCTCTAGCAACAATGACATGTCTGTTTTCTGACTAGGAATTTCAGCCTTTGAACCTGACACCTTTACTATTTTTTCACCCAGAAGCTTTAGAGAACTCTTACTAATTCAATATTAGGTATAGAGGGCTTAAGTGTAATAATTCTCCAGGGTGGATTCAGACCTCTCGGAGGCATGGAATCCGATGGGAAGCGTGTGGCGGGGGGGGGGGGGGGGGGGGGGGGGGGCGCGGAGTGAGATAGCTTTTCCCAGCATTGCCAAACAGAAACTCAACCTGTTGTAAATCCTTCCATAAAGAAAGAAAAAAAATTGTAATAGAAAGGTTCACTCCCCAGTTTTTCCCTTCACATTTAAAATTTTCTGTATTAGGCTTCCTGAAAGGAAGGCACATCTGTACTCTACCAGGAGACATATTTACATAGGATTTTTTAAAAATTTTACTGTTGAGATCTACCACTGATTTATTTTGTGGTCCTACTTTCTTTTTCTTTCTTTCTTTCTTTTTTCTTTTCTTTTTCTTGTTTTTTTTTTGTAAGATTTCATTTATTTATTTGACAGAGAGAGAGAGTACAAGCAAGGGGAGAAGCAGAGGGAGAGGGAGAAGCAGACTCCCTGCTGAGCAGGGAGCCCATGCAGGGCTGGATCCCAGGACCTTAGCTGAAGGCAGATGCTTAAGGGACTGAGCCACCCAGGAGCCCCACTGTAGTCCTATTTTCAATCACTTCATCTATAAAAGGAGTTTGACTTACTCTCCATCTCTTTGGTTGGAAAAGATTTACAAAATGAATGCCTACCTTTAAAGACATTCTAGCCTTTATCAGATGATCCTGAGAGGGAAAATGAGGGAAATTAAAAGATTAAAATTTGTGTTAAGCAGTAAGAAGTGAGAGAAATTTGTAAATATGTGACTAGGTTATGAATAATTGAGTCTGTGTGGTTCTCCTCTCATTATAAATTGTTTTCTGGGATTTGATGGGAAACTGGCTCAAAAACCCAAAAATATTCTTTAAAATTTGAAAGATGTGTTGCTTTGTATTTTACTTGTACATGTAAAACAGGCTCATTTTATGAAGTTTATAGAATCAGAAAGGCATGAAGAGATTATTTTTTCTATAATCTCTCTTTTGTTTGTTCTACAGAACAAACTTTAAGAAAATCACTGAAAATTTGCTGTTTTTTTCAACAAACATAGTAGTTAACAAAGAAGAGTTTACAGGATTTTGAGTAAATATGAAACAGGCCACTTCCTTTATTTAGTTGCCACATACCATGAGCAAATTACTAAGCCAATGCACCCACCCCAAGGCACAGCATGTTTATTTTGTGCAAATTGCAGGTGTTCTTCTAAGAGTTTTACAAATATTGACTCATTCGGTCTTCCAAACAACGCTGTGAAGTAGATATGGAACTTTAAGGTTATCTTTATGGGGCTTTAAGTTTACAAATATAGAAACTAAGGTGAAAAGAGGTGAAGTAACTTTCCCAAAACCACAAGATGTTGAGCCTGAGACTCAAAGAGAATGTCTTTTAACCATTATGCTATGATAAAGATATATGGTTAAAAATTTCTAGAGAGGAGTGATTAAAAAAAAAAAAAAGCTGTTTTGTTTGGACACCTGAGTGGCTCAGTCGGTTAAGCATCAGACTCTAGATTTCTGCTAAGGCCATGATCTCAGGGTGGTGAGATCAAGCCCCACGTCAGGATCTGTGCAGTGCCTGGAGCAGGCTTAAGATTCTTTCCTCCCTCTCCCTCTGCTCTTCCCCTGACCCATGCACTCACTCTCTCTAAAAATAAAATTAATAATAATAATAAATAAAAATAATAAAAATAAAAAAATTAAAAACCGTTTGTTAATCCCCTAGCTGAATTTTTCTAAAATTCAAACACAGCCAAACAATCTTACAGCTGCATAGCTTTGTTTCACTCTACAGCATAACTCTTCTGTTGTAACTTGTTCATATAGCTTGTTATATTTTCTTAAATTGTCCAATTCTGAGAAACTAGTCACTTGACCATGCAGAAATCTGACGAACATCCCCTTAACTAAAGGATGAAGGTTAATGGTGTTAAGTGGATATCACGTGCCTCCTGATATAATGTGATGAAAGGAGCACTTCAACTCTTTGGTATTTTCCCCCAAAGTTCATAACTCTAGGCTAACCATGAAAAAAACATCCTTCAAACCTAAATTGAGGAATATCAAATAGCTGACTAGAACTCTTCAAAAATGTCAGGGTCATGAAAAATAAGGAAAAACTCAGAAACAGTCATCGTTCAGAGGGAAGTATGAGAGGTGACAACAAACAGTGTGGTAACTTGAGATGGGTCCGGACCAGAAAGAGGACAGTGAGTGGAAAACCTCGTGAAGTCCAGGGGAGTCTGGAGTTTTCATTGATAAGAATGTGCCAATGTTGGTTTCTTCGCTTTGGCAAGGGTACCCTGTTAAGGTAAAGTGTTTGCAAAAGGGGAAACTGAGTGAAGAGTACAGGAAACTACTATTTTTACCAATTCTGTCAATTTAAAATTACTTCAAAATAAAAAAGTTGTTTTTTAAAGAGTTGCTCTTTCTAAATCCATTTAGAATACCACCCAAATGAAATCAGTGGGCGTGCATGCTTTACTGCTAGCTTCCTAGAAAAAAAATGAATTTTTGTTGAGTTCATGTTTGCTCAGATATGAAAATCTGAACTATCCGCTGCTCCAGTTTGGACACTTCGTCATGTCTTATAGGCTTAAAGAGTTTGACTTCAGCACCAATCATGCAGTACAAATCTCTCAATTTCATGTAATTAAAGAAAAACAGGAAGCGTTTGCAGTAATGATCTCTAGACCTAACCCAAAACTGACGTAAATGAGGGTGTTCAGGGAGATCAGAACTCCAGCTTATCTACAGAAGCTGCCAAAAAATGGGACCAAATGAAACACGTTAAGAAGCAGTTAACACTTGCAGATTGTGCAGAATTTGACTTCCCAGGAAGGACTTCACATCTCTTGTTTTTTGGAAATGAAGTAAAAAGGAAAGGTTTCTTGTTTGTTATTTTTTTCTTTAATATGCCACTTGAGTCCATGAAATCTTTCTCAACCAAAATGCAGAAATGTTTATAAGCACAGGACTACTGTAGCCTACTACAATAAACAAGTTCAATCTCTTGTTTGAACATGTACCTCTCCAAGCTGATTACTTCTGCAAGAGTTAAACACCAAGGTTTTTGTTTGTTTGTTTTTGTTTTTTAAGATTTTATTTATTTATTTGAGAGAGCGAGAAAGAACTTAAGGGGGAGAGGGTCTGGGGCGCCCAGGTGGCTCAGTCGCTAAGCATCTGCCTTCAGGTCAGGTCATGATCCCAGGGTCCTGGGATCGTGCCCCGCATCAGGCTCTCTGCTCCGGGGGAAGCCTGCTTCTCCCTCTCCCACTCCCCCTGCTTGTGTTCCCTCTCTCGCTGTGTCCCTCTCTGTCAAATAAATAAATAAAATCTTAAAAAAAAAAAAAAAGAGGGGAGAGGGTCAGAGGGAGAAGCAGACTCAACACTGAGCAGAGAGCCCCATGCGGGACTCAGTCCTGGAACTCCGGGATCATGGCCTGAGCCAAAGGCAGTTGCCCAACCAACTGAACCACCCAAGTGCCCCTAAACACCAAGTTTTTATGCACATTCTTTAAGCCAGTAGAAGCAACAACTCCTAAGGAAATGGAAGAGCCTTTAAAAGGGATGCTTTGGTGGTTAAATTCCATTTGCCCCCTGTAATTATTATAAATCTTTCGGAATTGACAATTAATAAAATCCAGGACGTGCACAGCCCCTGGGCTCGCTGCTTTGCCCTGGTCATGACAGCAGCAGCAACCAAGTGCAGGCAGGTGTAAACTTACACCTCCTCCCCTCGGCCGCACCAGGTGAGTTCCTCCCCCAAAGTTTCTCTGTCACTGCCCTGGAAAATCTCTTGCCAGTAAGGAAGAAGAAGCAACGATAACTATTTCCTCCTCTGCCAGGTTTTAGGCAGATATTCCGCATGGCTTCTCACAGGAACCCCAGAAGGGCTAAACCCCAGATGCCTACACTCTATTTCACTCTTCCCAGTTCTCCAGTGCCAACTTTGGGAACATTTCCCCCAAATAAATCTGCCTGTATGGCAGGCTGATGACTCAGGTTCTGCTTTTTGGGGGGCACCAAGGCTGAAACACTGCTCCAGCCTGAGAACTACCCATGCTGACTGGCAAGCAGGAAAGGGCAGAGTAGCTCTGCTCTACTCCTAGCTCGCCCCAAATGATCTCTTCTGATGTAATGACTCCAGCTCTGATGGGGGAAGAGTGAAGATGTCTGAACATGACACTAGATTTCTGGATTCATCCGCCTTACAGGCCAGAAGCATTAGGGTGTACCAGGAATAGGTCAGCATCTCTACTGGGTCTCCTCAGAAATGGCATGTTGGGCTCCCCTTTCTCTTTTTCCTGGTAACACATCCTAGATTTATCCCCTCAGTCCATGAAGTTCAGGGGGATGAACTATTTCTTGGCCCACCCTCCAGGCCCACTGGTTGATTCAGAGATGGACAAGTGACCTAAGCCTGTTCGAATGAGAAACAGTCCCTAGAATTTTTGGTGAAACAATTGAAAAAGCAGTTCTGAATTCTTCCTAGGGCTGCTAAACTGGTAAAAGGGGATCCGGAGGTGAGCCAGTGCTTGGGGAGAGTCTGCCTGAGAATGAAGCTGGCCCAGAGGAAAGCACATGAAATGGGAAAAAGTTACAAAGGACATTGTTTGGGCACCCATGTCCTCCAGGTGGCTCTGATTTATTCATGGATGCTATGTCAGCCAACAAATTCTCCCTCCCTCCCTCCCTCCCTCCCTCTTTCTCTCCCTCTTTCTTTGCTTCCCTTCCTTTCTTTTTCTTTCTTTCTTTCTTTCTTTCTTTCTTTCTTTCTTTCTTTCTTTTTTTCTTTCTTTCTTTTTCTTTCTTTTTCTTCTTTTTTTCTTTCTTTCTCTCTCTCTCTTTCTTTCTTTCATGCCATTTAAATTAGATGTCTGTTTCTTACCAGTGAATAGTCTGGCTCAACACCTTTCATCTTCCGCCTTTCTGCTAAAGATAACTTGCCAACACGAGTAGCTCTACTTCTCTATTTCTAACCCACTTATCTATTCATTCCTTCAACATTTATCTACTACTTATAAGCTAAGAAATAAATTAAGCTACACAGAGGGAAAAGACATTTTCTCTCACCACCAAACTCACAATCTATAAAAGTAAGAAAAAAAAGATATGGAGTTGTCTGGAGGTCCATGATACTTAGCAATGCATAGAGCTTTTTTTTTTTTTAAGATTTTATTTATTTTGAGAGAGAGGGAGAGCAGGAGGAGGGGCAGAGGGAGAGGGAGACAGAGAATCTCAAGCAGACTCTGGGCCAAATGCTAGGCTCGATCTCTCAACCAACTGAGCCACCCAGGTGCCCCAAAGCACAGAGCTTTATAGGCATTTAGAGAAAGGGGGCATGTGATTCCCTTTCTTGGAAGGGTGGGAGCTATCAGAGAAAA
The DNA here is from genome assembly GCF_003265705.2 of Callorhinus ursinus. Classification (NCBI taxonomy): domain Eukaryota; kingdom Metazoa; phylum Chordata; class Mammalia; order Carnivora; family Otariidae; genus Callorhinus; species Callorhinus ursinus. Next base: position 58,851,671 of record NW_027397066.1, on the reverse strand, counting down.
CATTTTGGAGGAGGGTGCCATTTAAGGTGAGTGATTAGGGAACCCATTCCAGAAAAGGAGAACCAAATAAGTGAAGGCATGGAAGCCGGAAGCAGTGTGGTATGACACGACTCCAAAAGTAAACAGTTGATTTTTTAAGTTGGAGTTTACCACTGAAGCAGGGAGTCCAGAGAGATAGAACAGGCAGATAGGCATCGCCTGGCCTCCATGGCTCAGGAGCCATTTCAAACGCTACTTCCATCAGAAAGTTCTTAACAAGAGTTGGCCCTTTGGCTACAGATCGTGTTGTTGGGAACCACTGGTTTACATACTCCCACTCTGAAAAGAAGCTATCATATCTCATTTCTCTTTGTGTCCCCTTCTCCAGTACAAGTATCATCCATACAAAGCATTCAACCAATGTTTGTTGAGACAATGCATGAATAAATGGTTCCAGGCCACTGTTGTATGTAACCAATGTGTCCTGAGGTTGGGACATCAGGCAATCATCCTTGAAGGATTGGGAACAGCCTAGATTTCCTTCCATTTGCCTATTTTGACCACTCAGCATCAACCTTTCTGGGGACATAGGTGAATGCAGATGAGCCAGAATTTGAATTACAGTGAAAGAGTTGAGGAAGAGTATCGTACCTGAGGCAGCCAGAGAAATGAGTCTGAACTAAAGTCTCTAGAAAGTTCTGAGGCGATGGTCTGCCGACATGTCCAAAGAACACAAGTAGGACCTACAAATATATTCAAAGCCAGAGCACCCGAACGATATCAGAAATTAAGCAAAGGAAGTCCAGTTTGACTGCCACAGATGGAACCGGATAGTATGTCTGGCCTTTATGGGCCATCTGCTTCATGGTATATGGGCAGGTCCATCTAATCAAAGGTGCAAGATCTGGGCAGGAAGTGAATGGATAATAGCTATTTACCCCATATATTTTTTGGTTCATCTCCGTGTGTAAGGCGCAGTGATAGCTATAATAGAAGAGATGAAATTGGATAAAGTTCAGTTTCTAACATAAACTTATTTAGCCTGTCCACTTTCTTCTGCAATGGAAGATCCAGATCATTTAGTTTTCTGTTCCTCGCATGATCATCTGATGATATAATCAGTCTACAAATACTTAAAATCATTCAGTTAACACTGAGAATCATTTGATATATGAGTTTTTGTCAGTTTTTTTGAGGTTTATTGGATTTTAAAATGTTTTATAAATTGTTTTTTATCTCCATTTTCTAAAATTGTTTCCTGAACTTTCTACTCACTCAATCAATGGCATCGTGATTATATAGTGTAACAGGAAGAAATACAGGATTGCCAAAATTGCAAAAGAATAAGGAAATGAGAAAACTTTTCTTAGAAATAATCACATAAAAAAGCTGTCTTGGAGATGACAACACCCTTATGACCTTATCGTATTATGGAAACCAAATTTAGGAAGCCAAAAATGAATGTATAAACCGCAAAAGAAAATGCATAGCATCAAGATACAGATTTCAACTAGGAAATATTACTCATCATAAAAACTAGATATTGAGCATGCTGTCCACAGTATTTTCCAATACTCATTATCTCCCAATTTTTTGGCCAGAAATATTTTGTTTTTATTTTTGCCTTCTAGACTCTGTCCATATACTCAGGTAATCTTGGAGGCAGAGGATTCTGCATGATACTTCTTTCAAAGGGGTGACTCTATTGGTGTACAACTGAGCTAGTTTGTTGATTGACACTTCTGAAGTAGTTGAGGACATTAAGGAAATATGAGATCCAATTAGATATGGTGGGAATTATGGTAGAAGTGGAGAAAGGATGGCTTGGTTGTCTGTACTTTACATATGTGTATGTTGCACATCGAATGTGAGTATCTGCAGTCAAATCATGTTTAATGAGTACATATTATAGCATCTGTGCATGATGGAAGGCTGTGGATGGACAGATGAGGGGAACTCGTAGCTGTTTCCCTAATAGTTATAGATGTGACTCTAACTAAAAAGTCATAAAAATCATCGAGAGGGTAAATGGCGTGAATGTGTTATAATGTCTATGAATAATTTGGTGAAATCTCTGAGCCTAACAAAGTCAGGTGTTGGGAAAATAGAGTCCTTAATGTTCAACCCACTTTCTCTTGACAAGGCGCCTTGTCCAGCCCCCAACTGTACCATTGCATTATGGTACTAACTGCCTTACTGCTTCCCTTCATGTAGTTAATAAATATCAACCAACATTTTTTTTAAAGATTTATCCATTTATTTTGAGAGAGTGAGAATGAGAGAGAGAGTACATGAGAGGGGGGAGGGTTAGAGGGAGGCGGGACTCAATCCCAGGACTCCGGGATCATGACCTGAGCCGAAGGCAGTCGCTTAACCAACTGAGCCACCCAGGCGCCCAACCAACATTTATTTAACACCCACTCTATTAGGCATTTTTCTGGAAGTGGGAATGAAGAGAAGAGGCAAGACCCTAATTCCCTGATCTAAAGGAAGAAACAGACAAATAATCACAGTGCCGTCTAATCATTATTCTGTTGGAGATAGATATACACTGCTTTATTCCCCCTTTCCCCAATTGATCCTGTCTTCATCCTTAGAATTATTGCAAAGATAATTCACCGATTCTCCAACACAGCTGATAAGTAAGAGCTGACTGCTCCAATCTGCTTGATGACTACTCTGCCATCAGGACTTACTACCTCTTATCACAACACTGCCTAATAATAGCATAATTCCCATAGCTCTGCCTCAGCAAAGACATAAATATTTCGCGAGGTTACATCCAAAGTTCATTCCTTGTCCTTGTTTTCTTTACTAGATAAACAGTTATGCCAGGCCTCCAACCACCAGATCTCCCGAATATTTTATAGATACGCTGTGTGATAAACACTGTGGTTTTGTTATTTGATTTTCTTTCAGTTGTTACCATGAATGGAAAAATGCAACTTGTATCTGTCACGTTAAACTTTTTTTCTTAAACACAGTAGCCCGCCCTTAACCACCAAGTGTATGTTCCAGGACCTTCTGTGGTTGCCTGAAATGGCGGATAGTACTGAACCCTATATATACTATGTTTTCCCTAATATATACCTAACTGTGATAAAGTTTAACTTATAAATGAGTCACAGTAAGAGATTAACAACAACAATTAACAAAACAGAAAAATTGGAACAATATATTGTAATAGAAGTTATCTGAATGTGGTCTCTCTCTCAAAATATTGTATTGTACTCATCCTACTTCTTGCGATGATGTGAGATGGTAACATGCCTACATAATGAGATGAAGCAAGGTGAACGGCGTATGCATTGTGACATAGCATTAGGCTACTGTGGGCCTTCTCATGCTAAGTCAGAAGTAGGACCATCTGCTTTCGGAGTTTTCAGACCATGGTTGATGGTGGGTAATTACAACCAAGGAACACAAAACTGCAGACATGGGTGACTACCGTAGTTATCTGCACCCACGCTTGGAGTTGTGGTTCTGTTCAGGGGAAGTTCTGGCTTGTCGGCCATGTTCTTAATGCTCACTTGTTAGTTCAAGGATGTGGCTGGCCACTATTGTTAGGAAATGGTATGTGCTTTGGGGGTAAAACTCCCAAAGAAAGAGAAGAAGGGTTACTTTTAGTCATTGCTTTCCAATTCTGAGTCAGACCCATGCTGGGTCCTGTTCTTAGTGAGATTCACCCTTTTCCAGCAAGCCGTGAGGTGGATTTTATTGCCCTGGTTTTTCAGATGAGGAAACTAGGGAACTCAGGTCACACAGAGTCAAAACTCTGTAACCCAAGATTGCCTTATCGAAAGCCTACTGGGCTAAAGCCAGCTACTCAAGGGATAAGGAGAAAAACTGTAAGGGAAAAAAAAATAGCTATAAAACCACCAGTTGGTGGTTTTACTTTTTCCAAGCACCCTAGAAAGCAATGTTTTCTGCCCTCGATTCAATTTACATTAGGACCCAGACAGGATGTGTGTGAATGAAGCTGAATGGGCAGTGAGTATAAGTGGGACCCCCAAGCTGAAAAAGGCAGAGAATCTCAACAGTGTGCAGACAAGTCCCTGTTTGGTGTTGTATCTTCCCCTCAAAAGCTGGCTCCTCCTGGGGTTCCCAAAGATTCCAACCCAAGGTCAGTCTTGCAGATTGAGATTGAAAACGGACCTCAGGCAAGGAGATTTAACTATCCAGCTGGTCCTGAGCATCCTGCCCCTGACTCTCTGAGTATCTTGAGAAGCACTATTTTGGGGTATGGCCTCCAACATGAAATGTGAAAACTCAAATCTTTAATCAGAGAACTACAGCAAAGTTTTAAAACTATAAGTTATGATCCATTAATGGGTTATGAAATACTTCACAAGCTTGTGGCCAACATTTGCTAAAAAGTGGATAAAGTAGGATAGTATAGAAAATAAAATATCAAAACACACTGAACAAAACAAGTATTGTATTGTGAACTTGTTCTAGGGGTGTGTATAAATACATAAACACACACACTGTGAATACATATATGCACAAGACCTATAAATGTACAAGTGAATGCTTGATCCCCTAAGTTTGATGTTCTTTCTCTGACCAAGGAATAACTTATTTTATTACCCCAGGACGTGGTTTCCTACCTGCAAAATTGGGACAGGAATGCTCCCTAACAATGAAGTAGTTACTGTTTCCTTTAATTTCCTGTAATTACAGTGATAATTTATTGAAAATTAGCAATTCACCTTATGACCAATATCCAATAATTAATATTTTGAAAAAACAGAATATTTTTGAGTGGCAAACTTACAGTCATTTTAAAATTTTTCCTTATATTTTCCACTGTGTTTTCCATGTTATCCATAATGAGCATATGTTCCTTGTCTTTTACAACCACAAAACACTTGAATGTATCTTTTAAGCCCACTAAACCCTCAATGATCTATGCAATGAGGAGGAAACTGTTTTTACCACAAAGGCCTTCCAAGGGGAAAAAAAGCAATACTTAGAAAAAATGCAGGATGACTTCCAAGAGCAAAATATCCTTTGGTGGTTTTGTTTTGTTGATAAAGTCCATGACTATGCAGTTAGTGATTAGTGTGTGGACATTTTTTGCAGGGAAAAAAAATGTAAGTACATTCAAACTTTATCACTCCATAAATGTTCTAAGAGCCAGAAGTTGCAACAGGTTGCTGTCTAATTTGGGTTTTCCCCTGGCAAGAAAGTTTTCTCCTGATGCCATTGCTGATAAAGGTGGCCACTTGAAAGTCTTCTCTGGCAATTTTGAAGGAAGGATTTGCAAAGCACCAGCATGGGTTGACTTCTGCAAAATGCACTTGGGCCATTTGAGTCACACCTATATTATGGACTCTAAGTAGGTTGTTTGAGGCAGGCCATAAAAGGAAAGTAAGCAAAGCAAAAAACAATCTTCCCACCCACACTCCACTTCTAATGTTTTGTCTCCCAAAGTTCATGCAATTAAAGGAACTTTTATTCTTATTGCACCAATATGTTGCTACTTCGCACCAAGAGTCATTCTGTTAAATGCCTTAGTCTGCACTCTGGGCTGGCTGGGATGGGGTACTGACAGCAATATTGAGAGCAACAGTAATAATTATGGTTGCTGGTTCTTAAGCACAGTCTTTGCAGGAGGAACGATGCTAAGCATTTTGCCTATGTCATCTATTTAAGTCCTCATGGACACCGATGAAGTAGACGCTCATACTATTCTCACTTCCCAGATGAGGAGACTCAGGCACAGAGGGGAGGTAAGTGTGGCCCGTCATTGGGCGCCATGCTAAGGATTTTGAACCTTGAAGGTTTTAGGCAAGGAAGTATCTGTATTTTTGGAAAGAGAATTCAGGTGACCTTCATATGGTGGACTGAAGGTGAAAAACACCAAATGGGCGAAAACTAGTTGGAAGACCATCATTTGCTCCCCATAGACACCTCAGCTCTGCAGAATGATGAACTGCCTTCCAGTCGAGCTGAGGAGTTAATGGTCTTGTGTTTTTCTACTCATTCTTCATCTCATGGCAGTTCCATTCTTCCATTTACACGCTGCCCACCCCCCCAGCTCATTCTTACTCCACTTCCACGGGCTATTCATGGGACAGTTCCTTTCTGAAGAATGAGCTAACAGGCCAATGGCCTGGGTGAAAGGCAGCATACAGGGAGTTGGGGGTCAGATGCATCTGCTCAGCCTCTACCCAGCTATGGCTTTGGGAGGTTCCAGAACCTTTCTGAGACTTACCTCAACTTTGCAATGGGAATAATATTATCCATCATGCAAAGTGGGTGTGGAAATTTAGATGATACTTTGGCACTTCCAAAGCCTCTATAAATAGCCTTTTCTTAAATAGTTTGTCATCTCAGAGGCCCTCCCCCGCCTCCAAGGAGAATGAATTGTGTTAATCCCCATTTTCCCTCAGCAGACCAATCCTACCTCTATGGATGGTTGCACTAGGTTGAAATGACATGAAATCACGAGCTGTCTGTAGTGTTCTCCGGCCTCAACCAGATTCTACATCCTTGCCCACAATGGTAGGCTGAATAGTGTCACCCATTCCCAGAAATTTCCCTGGAACGTGTGAAAATGTTACCTTATATGGCAAGAAAATAAAAGGACTTTGCAGATGAGTTAAGGATCTTGAGATGAGAAGATTGTCCCGGACTATCCAAGTGGGCCCAATGTCATCACAAAGGGTTTTTTTTGTTTGTTTGTTTGTTTTTTTGAGACAAGTAGGGTATAAGAAGTAGAAAGGTCAAAGGAGAGAGAGGAAATGTGACAACAGAAACGGAGGTTGGAGTGATGTAGTTTGGAGATGGAGGAAGGAGGCACCAGCCCAGAACTACAGATGGCCTCTAGAAGCTAAGAAAGACAAGGAGACAGATTTTCCCCTAAAGCCTGCAGAAGGAATGCAGCTCTGAAGATACCCTGAGTTTAGCCTGTAAGCCTCATTTTGGACTTGTGACTTCCAGGACTAGAAGATAATAAATTGGTGTTGTTAAAGCTATGGCATTCACGGTACTTTGTTACAGAAGCAATAGGTAACTAACATGCCCATCTTGCAGCACCCTCCTTTCTCCCCAAAATATAGTAGTGTCTTCCTGAAGCATAAATGAGAGTATAACGTGCACCTCTCCTACCTTCCACAGCTGTGTAACATACAATTTTGATTTCTCTAGTGTTAAGGGATTCATGGAACGGTGGTTGACTGCAAATAAAGTGTTACCGAACGTGAGACTACCAAGGGAAAAAAAAAGCCCATTCAGAATATTTGCAGGCTTAGAGCAACCCTCAGGGTATATAAATGGAATGGAATAAGAGCCAATTCTGTAGGTTTGCCAAATGTGGTATTCACTAAAGGTAGTAATGTGGATATAGGAACTCTTTTTTAACATTTCATCTTAGTGAAATGTCAACATTATCAAAGCACTAAGAAAGAGTAAAACATTTATGGGGCGCCTGTGTGGCTTAGTAGTTAAACATCTGCCTTCAGCTCAGGTCATGATCCCAGGGTCCTGGGGTTGAGTCCCACAGGGATTGGGCTCCCTGCTCGGCGGGAAGACTGCTTCTCCTTCTCCCACTCCTCCTGCTTGTGTTCCCTCTCTGGCTGTGTCTCTCTCTGTCAAATAAATAAAAATCTTAAAAAAAAAAAGAGTAAAATATGTGTATGTAATTCTCTGGAAATTAAACACATACTTCTCTTAATATGCATAGAGAGTTTTAGTTTCATTTTTATTAATTCTTCTAATACTGGGGTAGAGTATAAATCTTAAGGGGATAAAAGCAGAATCTGGTGTATTTATTTATTTTAAAAAGCCAGTAACCGGGTTGCCTGGGTGGCTCAGCCGGTTAAGTGGTTAAGGCCTGCCTTCCACTCAGGTCATGATCCCAGGTCATGATCTCAGGGTCCTGGGATCAAGCCAGCCTTGGACTCTCTGCTCTGTGAGGAGATTGCTTCTCCCTCTGCCTGTCACTCCCCCTGCTTGTGCTCTCTGTGTCTCTCTCTCAATTAGATAAATAAAATCTCTTAAAAGAATAAATAAAAATACAAATAAAAAGCCAGTAACTTTCTTTTTTACCAAACAGTTTTTTAATTTAAATTCAATTAGCCATCATATAGTACATTATTAGTTTCAGGTAGGGTGTTAAATAATTCATCAGTTGGATATAACACCCAGTGCTCATCACATCCCGTGCCCTCCTTAACGCCCATCCGCACCCAGTTACCCCAACCCCCACCCACCTCCCCTCCAGCAACCCTGTTTGTTTCCAGACTCAGGAGTCTTTCGTGGTTTGTCTTCCTCTCTGATTTCTTCCCATTCCGTTTTCCCTCCCTTCCCCTATGATCCTCTGTGCTGTTTCTCATATTCCACATGAGTGAAACCATCTGATAATTGCCTTTCTTTGATTTAAAAAGCCAATAACGGTTAAGTGTGATTAATATTTACTGGCGAAGCTAATTATAACATTAATATGTAAATAAATGAAGTAACGCAGTTATGTAAATACGTATCAGCCAACGCATAACACCAAGTGAAGCAATCTTTATTAAGCCAAACTTTCCTTCAAATTTATTTTTGCTTAAAATTCTGGAGATTTTTTAAAATGAAACTGTTACGTGAGGACACTATTTCTTTGCTCTATTAAGAAATAGTTTGACTATACCACAAGTCAATTTATTGTATTTATTTAGAATTTGAAAGATCATAAAACCAATCAGAAGATTCTTCCACAGTTAGCTTGCAAATGAAAAAACAAAAACAAAAAACATGCTCTGTCGAAAAGGTACAGAGTCAGGCAGCTAAGTAGCTAGCTCTTCAAAAGCTTCCTGATTATTTTCTTGTACAGGGGGGCATTCGGGTCCAGGCATATTTTCCTCCCATCCTTCAGCGAAGCTCTGCCAGGGAAAGAAGAGACGCGCCTTTCAGGGGTTGGTTTGAATTTGGGATTAGACAAGGGGTGAAGGGGGCGCGGAGGCGGGGGGGAGCGGAGTGAGGGGGACGCAGAGGCGGGGAAGGGAAGGCAGAGGAGGCAGGGGGAGGTGGGCGGGCGCCAGAGAGGCAAGTGGCAGGACTCACATCATCTGGGGGGTGGGGCAGTAGTCTGAGACTCCAATCACTTCCAGGCTGCTGATGTGCCTGGAACGGACTAGGGAGGTGGTCTTCATACACACGCAGCGCAGGTCCTCATCTCCTCCTTCCAGGTCCACTGGGGGTTGGGTCCGGGGAAACAGCAGTGAAGGAGAGAGTGGTGACTCCGGGAACCCCCATACTTACCTTAGGGATCTTTCTCACTGCGTTTCGCTTTCATTTCCTCCCCCACAAATCCTACCTCCCTCAGAGAAGCGTTATTGAATAGATGGTGAAGCGCACCCGGCGGCAGCGCTTGGCACAGCGCCCGCACACCTAGCGAGAACTCGAAAGATGCAAGATTCTGCCCCAGGCCTAAGGGTTCCCCAACTCTCCCGCTCTGCTCCCCGTGTCCCCCAGACGCCTTGTTCAGCCCCCACCTGTGCGGGGGGCGACCCCAGCTGGCAGGAGCAGCAGCCCCAGGAGCAGCCGCTGTGCGCCCCGCCAGGGGCTGGGGGCTCGGGAACGCGCTCCGTCGCTCATGTCCAGCAGGTGCCGCAGAAGCCGAGCGTGCAAGGGCAGTCGGAGCTGGGGCTTTGCGGGCCAGTGGCTCCCAAGACTCTCCAGGCCCGTTTTATCCCCAGGGTCCGAAGCTTGGGGTGGAGGATGGGGAAGCTGAGCTAATTCTGGGAAGAGCTAGGCTCTGGCCAGCCAAGATTAGGGGGGCGGAAAAAGCCTGAGGTCAGCTGTCCTGTCCACAACCGCAACCTGAATTCATATACATGCACGCGGGCACAGTTAGAAACAACCCTTGAACCTTAGGTGTATGTTGCGTTACGTGTTACGATAGAATTCTCTGCCGCGACATGTTGAAGTCTATAGGGCTGGTACCTTCAGACCTGAGACAGTTTCTGTTTCTTCCCAACTCCCAACTTTCCAAGCACGCATACTCCCACCTGCCTTTCCTACATTACCAGTTACACATTATCAGTTGAGTTGGGTGGCTGTGGGTGTTCAAGGTGTGTCCTTAGTAATTGTTTTCTGGCTGGTAAAAAGTTGAATGTGGTCTTTAGAGGATGACTCAGTTTTGAATTTCACTGGAATGTGGAAGATTTCCTCGGTCTCTTGATCTCTCCTGCCCGCCCAGCCTTCATCCAATATACTCTAGGGAGCAAAGTCTGTTATCCTCAGCTATCCTCTTCTTCCGAGAAAAATTGTAGAAGTAATATTTGAACACATTCCTTCTGTAAAAACTCGGTGCCTAGATGTTTCTCTGCTGGGCTGGGCCTAGAAATGAGGTGAAGAAAGAGAGTTTCCAGGCCGCCTTTCCTGAGCCAGTGCCAGTTTCAGGCAGGCTGCCGTGCCGGCCGGAGCAGTGATGCTCTCAGGAGGACACAGGGCATCCAGGAGTGGAGCGTGGAGAAGATACGGAGGGCATGCAACAGAATCCCACGTAGGAAAGGTCAAGAGATCAATATGGACCATCTTCCCTTTCCTGAGAAAGGATGACTTGGGCTCTTGATTAGGGCACAGGATGCCCTCATCTCAAAGCCAGAGGCTTTCTGTCACACTGATTAACAGCGGTGATGGGCGTCAGTAGCCCACTGCAGGGAACTAGCTGGTTCTGAATGCTCAGCAGGAACAAGACCTCTGCGGAAGTATGCAGCTTACTTCCTGGGCTTCTGTGGTTCTTTCTCTTAGGATCCCACACTTGCCTTTCAGCTAAGTCCTATTCGAATTTCTGGTGTTACCCTAACATTACTTACTCAGAGAGGTCTTTCCTGACAGTTAACAGTTAATTGTGTTCCCTGTTGGGTTTTTGTAGCACCCTCTGCCTTTGCGATTTCTCACAGATCTTCCAAACATGCACACATGTACATTTTTTGGTAAAGATTTTATTTATTTATTTGAGACACACACACACACACACACACACACACACACACGTGAGTGGGGGGAGAGGCAAAAGGAGAAGGAGATAGAATCTCAAGCAGACTCCCCGCTGAGCATGGAGCCCAACATGGCGTTCTATCCCAAGACCCTGAGATCATGACCAGAGCGAAATCAAGAGTCAATCAAGACACTCAACCGATTGAGTCACCCAGGCGCCCCGAACACATGTACATTAGACACACAGATATATATGCATGTGAGTGTGTGTATGTGTGTGTGTGTTTGAAAGTGTTTAAAATGTTTTCTCTCCCCAAATGGAAAGCTCTACGAGGTGAGACATCATAACGTTTATCATTATTCTAGTACATGGGTAGGGACTTGATATAAAGAACTATATTCATGAAGATAGTAAATGTTGAAAATGATGATTCTGAGGCTTTGACTTATTCACGTGTTGTTTCTTTATTAAGTTAGAGCATGTATCTATATTAACGTGTGTCCCATATGGTTGTGATGATTTGTCAATCTATCTGCCTCTCCTACCGGACAATGATCTCTTCAAGGACAATTCTGTGTGACTTACATTTTTTTAATATCCAGCATCCAATGCAATGACTGATACAGAATATGCTGTACCTTAGACCAGTTTATTGCATTAAAACTTGAGATCCCAAATAAGGGTTAGTGGCAGAGGGAATGGATAGAAGGAATGGTTTGGGCTATGAATGGGGGCACCCTGGATTTATGCGACCTTACCCCTGGATTTCAGTATTTGCAGGAAGTAGTAAGTGGCGACTAAATGATTCTTCCTGTGCATTAAATGAAATAGTTTAACGTGTGTACACGAAAATAAAAGACATCTGCCTCTGAGGAGGTGCAGTTTAGTGGAAGAATTGTGTCATGTCTCAGGAGCTGGCACTGTTGGATTTCAGTAGGAAGCCACTAGGGAAATGAATGAGACGTCTGAGCTATTTTGAATTACTGGAGAAAAGCCAATGAAAATGACGGCAATCCCCACTTACGGCTTTGATGTATATATATATATATAATGTATGTATATATGTATATATATATTTGTAGTTGTTATTAACTATTACTTAATAAATGCATTTATTTTGTAGACAAACCATTTTAAGGCACTGAGCCTATGATGAGGAGATAATAAAAGGAGATCTTAACATACAAAATTTGTGTACTAAATGCTTACTACGTGAGTGTTCCCCAAAGTCCATGTGCAGGTTGGGCTTGATGAACTTACTTCTTCACCTATAACCATCACAATATGCTACTTATGATCAGGTCCTATTTTGTGTGCCAATAACATTGTGTGAAATATAATGTAATCTCTTTATTAGCAAAAGAAGAATCAAGGAAAGCAGTGTGGTGGTTAAAAGCAGAGTTTCAAATCCCCACTCTGTCACCTACTTAGTTATCTGATCTTGGGGCAAATTTCCTAATCTCTTTGAACTTCAGTTTTCTTCTCTATAATGCTGGGGATGCTAATAGAATAATAACAAATAGTGGCTAACATTTATATATGGGTCATTGTGTGACATGCACTACTTCTAGCCCTTTGAATTTATTAACTCTTAATTTTCATATCAATTCTGTGAGATAAGCAATATTATTATCCCATTTTAGAAATGAAGAAACTAATGCATAGAGAGGTTATGCAACCTGCCCAAAGTTACGCAGTTAGCAAATGGTAGAACTATTTACCCAATTATTTTCTCTGCAGAGGATGTCCTCTTAGAGCTATCTTGTGAGAATTATTTAATTCATACATACAAAACACTCAATATGCCTGGTATATTAAAATTTATCAATAAAGTTTAGCTATTATTTAATAAATTAAAAATGACATGAATTATCAACTAGTGATTTTATTTGCTAGATTGTAGAATACTGAAGTGTAAAAAAAAACCCAAAAAGGTAATTAAGGCGTTTTTCAACCAACAGTTCTGTTAAAATTAATAATATATGACAACAAAACAATAACAAATTTTGATTTCATGTTAATACTTGTGTAAGAATAGTGTGGGTGTAAATTTCAGGGATTAAGAAATACCAGAGGGAGCGGGGAGAGAACGGGCAAAATGGGTGAAGGGGGATAGGAAGTACAGGCTTCCAGTTATGGAATGAGTAGATCATGGAGATAAAAGGCACGGCATAGAGAATATAGTAAATGATGTTGTAATAACGTTGTAACGAGACAGCTACGCTTCTGGTGCGCACGGCATAAGGTATGGGGAAGTTTAATCACTATGCTGAAATGAATGCAACATATGTGCCAACTATATTCAAATAAAAACAATTTTTAAAAAGAATGAAAGTTCTGTTGATTACAAAACAGTACTTAGAAGTCTGATAAAGTTTACATTTTTTATTTTACTCATTCACAGGGTTGGTTCTAATACTAAAATTGTAACCATGCAGATATTAAGTGAATGCAAATATATACAAACATGTCAGGTTAAAACATTTAACATTATATAGAACCTGTATTATTATTATAATAATTATTATTATTATTGAAAATACTGGAGTTTTTGAATAGAGAATGTTAATGCTTTTCATCATATTTTTTTAAAGGTTTATTTATTTATTTATTTGACAGAAAGAGAGAGAGAAGCAGCAGAGGGAGAGGGAGAAGCAGACTCCCCTCCGAGCAAGGAGCCCAATGTGTGGTTCCAACCCAGGACTCTGGGATCATGACCTGAGCAGCCACTCAACCGCCTGAGCCACCCAGGTACCCCTCATCATATGTTTTTTATTCTACTCATATTAAATATATTCTCTTTAAAATAAATAACCACTGCTTACACGACTCACTTTCTACAACTTTATTATTTTTAGGGTTTGAAGGCTAAAATAAACGCTAGAAATATCTTTCACAAAATGCTTTGAAACAAGACATCCTAAGACTAAGACAATAAAAAACTCCATTAAGCACCTAAATAAATTAGCAAACATTTTTTGAGCAAGTGCTCTATTCTGGGCTCTGTGTAATTCCGAATACCATTGACCATTATGGAATCTATTAATCATCATGGGCATAGCTAGTCTAACAGTTAGGTAGAGCCAGATAGGTTAATGCACATGTAAGTATTTGAAAAGAAAATTCTAAATAAATGAATGCAAAGCAGAGTGCCACATTTAACCAAGAGTTAGGGAATAAACCATACATTATATTTTGAAAGTAAGTTTGCTTATTGTGATCTTCTCTCTGTCATCTATTAACCAGGCTTCTCAGAATACCATGTAACTTTTTGAGGCAGAATGGAAAACATATCCAAAGTTTAACACAATACGAAGAGGAATTTTGGATAAATAAGAACTCCAGAAAGTCAAGCCTTCAAACTCCTCCCATTCTTGGGAGATAAAAAGGTTTGACAAAGTGAACCAATTAAGCTGTTGACCCATGGCTTTCCAAAATTTTCTGGACTATTTTCTTGATTTTGGGAGCTTCTGGGTCCAGGCAGATTTTCTTCCCATTCTTCAGTGTGGCTCTGCAAGAGGGAATGGAGTTTTGTGTGAGTGCCCTGGCGGGACTCTCAGAAGGGCTGGATACAATAGAGTTGACAGGGAGAGAAGAGTGTTTCCCTAATGCCCAATGAGGCAATGATTACAGAAGCAGAGACTTACATCACTTGAACGTTGGCACAATGGGGTCCTGCTCTGAGCACCTCCAAACTTTGGATGTTACTTGGATGAATGCCAGAGACGGTCTTCAAACACATGCAGTAAAGTTCAAAGAACTTCTTCCTGTCCACACTTTGAGCTAGGGTAGAAAGTGTGGCTCCATTAGCCGTTGCGATTGTTGAGGAGATCTTATCTCTTGACTTGTTTCCTTAGTCTCCTTGTTCATTAACTGTACCTCTCTCATAAAGCCACTGGGTATACGATCATCTTCAAACCTTCAGTAAAGTACCTTAGCAGAGTGCCCACGAAGCATCTCCTCGCCGCTTAGAGTTACTAGTATAATACCCGTCTCCCACCCCAGGAGAACCAGGGCAGGGTCCTCCTCCCTACCACCTGCCCCCCAAACTACTGCAGGGCAGCAGACGCTCCACCCTCAGTTTCCCCGGAGTTTCTCTTACTTTCTCCTGCGGCCCAGGGAAGCAGCGTGGTCAAGAGCAGAGATAGCACTAGCAGCCCCTGTAGGACCCGGAGAGGGCTGGTGCGGGTACAGGAGGAGGCGGCATTAGGTCTGAGGCTCA
This sequence comes from Callorhinus ursinus, assembly GCF_003265705.2. NCBI lineage: Eukaryota > Metazoa > Chordata > Mammalia > Carnivora > Otariidae > Callorhinus > Callorhinus ursinus. Next base: position 58,836,534 of record NW_027397066.1, on the reverse strand, counting down.
TGGTGGAGAAGATGAAGCTGGAGTCGTTCCTAGAGACAGGAGACCTCAGCGTGAGGGTGTATTGCTGCCTAGAAGTCTGCAGCAATGTGACTTTTCATGCTCCCCTGATGCCTTTTATACAAGCTCCCTCAAGGCCAGTAAGGAGGAAAAAGATAGGGCAGGAGAGGTGAGGGTATATGGAAATACATGTGGAAGGGTGGTCAGGCTGTGCCCAACCCAGCTAAATGCCAGGCGTGTCAGGCTTCCCGCTCAATTTCATTTTTACTTCCTTTCACACTCTCCCCCATCCTTATCTTCGTCCCCATCTCCTTTAAACAAATAAAACCTCCCACTTGGAGGTAAGAACAAGACTGAAGTCCTACACACATTTTCTCTGTATCACCATGTGATAATGCCCTGATAGGGCAATTTGTAGGCTTAAAAGACACTTTATGAGTATCTGAAAACATAAATATGCAGCCCCTTCCAGTTGCCAAGGAAAGCAGTTGTTCCCAAATTGGCTGTTGACAAATGCTAGGATTTGTTTGTAGGATGTGGATAAAATATGAGCCAAGAACCACAAAAGGCTCACTCTGTGCATTAGCTGCTTTCTGTTTTCCAAATGTATTATTTTTTTATCATTTCATCCAGAAACTAGAAGAAAAATTCATCTCCCCTTGTGTTATAAAATAAACTGCTTCTTTCTGACACCTGAGTCTACCCTAAAAAGCAAGCCCCAGCATATTTATTTTTTCTCTTATTTTTATTATTACAGGGAAGCATGAAATAATTTATTGTAAAAGGTTCATACACTGCAGATGTATGTGGAATAAGAAGTGTTATCATCATCATTCTACGTCCTCACTCCCCAGTGGTAACCTTTGGTAACAATTTGGCATTAGTTTTCTATGCTACCTGCATTTATATACACACATATACATATGCATAGAGACACACACACATCACTCATAGAGAAGCTCATATATAGATAGAGGTAGACACAGAATTTTTAATAGAAATGGGATCATTATATAGCTTGCTTTTGTCCTTCCCAAATATGTCTTCAGCATCCTTTCATGCTACCCCAATGTAGTTTTGCCCCATCCTTTTTTAATGGCTGCATGACATTCTATGGCATGGGCAATCCTCTGTCCAACCTCTGTCTTACTGGTGACCTCAAGGGTGTTTCCAGTTTTGCAGTATTACAAATTGCAATAAAATCTCTATTCCTCAGTTCTCAGACCCTCCTTATGGGTCTCGATCTCAAACCCCACATGATACAGATAAAGCCCCGCAGAGATGCAGGGCAGACCTACACATCACATGCTGGCTGGTGTGTATTATTGTCTGGATCCCTGTTTCTTCTATACGACTTGCTGCCTGAACTGGTCTGTACACTTTTGAAAGCCGAGGCATGCCCTAGGTTTCTTTGAATGCTTTAGGTATCCTTCGGGGTGTAGGATAATGCAATATACAGTGGGTCCTAAACAGTATTAGTCAATGACTGTGTATCACATGAAGGAAAGTTTCTCTTTCCTTTTTAATCAGACACAGTCCTCAAACCAAACTCCATGTGGTCCCAAGTACCTATGGGTATAGAAAAGGTGATTTAGAAGGCTGGGAATAAAGGATAAAGTTCAGGCCACAAACTCTCTTCCTGTTAAAACTATGCATGAATATTACACATTATTATTTAAACTTCCTTTTTTTGCCTACTTTTTATAACTTTAAAATTCTGGTAAGAAAACACTCAAAATATTCAAATGTTTACTTTTTTATCAAAAGAATGAATACAGTAAATTATTTTTTCCAATCTTTTTTAAAGATTTTATTTATTTGACAGAGAGAGAGAGGGAGAGCGTGCAAGCACAAGCAAGGGGAGCAGCAGAGGAAGAGGGAGAAGCAGGCTCCCCGCCGAGCAGGGAGACCGATGCAGGGCTCGATCCCAGGACCCCGCGATCATGACCATAGCTGCCTAACCCACTGAGGCACCCAGGTGTCCCTTGTTTTAACTTTTAAGCCAATGGCCCCTGTTGTCCCCTGTAGGAGGTGCCAATGACTACTACACCTACTTAAGTTCATAAGCCCTGTTTTATAAGAGTATTTCTTATTTTTCTCGCCCCATTTATTTTCCTCTTGTAACTTCCAGTCTAGCAGTAGAATATCTTAAAATGATTTTCCACCTCTCCCAACTCAGAAATTCATTGTCTCAGAAACAGGATCAAGAAAAAGCTGAGATGTGGAGTGAATTGCAGAGAGATTATCAGTAAGAAACAGAGTAAAGAGAATTAACTTCTTTCTAGTTCTTTCTGAGTGATGGCTTTATCGTCTTTCCTCATTGAGACTGAAATGTTATTAATTCTCTGGTCAGATATATTTTTATTCAAATGTAAGCTCAAAACCATTTCCAGAGCAAGATACAAAGAGTTTTTTTAAGCATCATAGTATCTTTCTTTTTCCATCCATCATAAGCCCCAACACATATTGTTCGCTATATTTATTGGCTTCACTGGACACTTTTTCCCTCATAGATACACTATCCAACTCTCTTTCCTGGTTCATTTAGTGTCAGGAAAGAGGTAGGCACGTAGAAGAGTATCATTAAGTCATTGTCTTAATCAACAAATTTGTCACAAAAGACACATCGTCAGCAAGGTTCATCAGGAAGCATTAACAAATTTCTTGAGTCATTAAAATTTCACAAGCCTATTAGTTGGCATTTGAGGAAATAATGTTTTGCTAGCTTTCGTTGATTCAATAAATATTAAGTATCTATTATGTACCAGGTGTTTAAAAGTTCTCTTCGTTGTGAGACTTGGTCATTTGACTATTTCTTTTTTAGAAGTGAGACCTCAACTATTTGTGCAAAACAATGGGACATCAATACTAATCTGCTACTACTAGAAAAGATACTTTGAAATTAGTTATTCAGCCAAAAGAAGTCAGCTTATACAAAATAGTATATTTAAATGAATGCTATGAAATTAGTGTCAGGGTTCTTGGGTTTTAAAGTGACAGCCTTTTTATTGATCTGACATTGTCATGCTGTTCATTTTATTTTATTCTGTGGTAAGTTACTTTATCTCTTTTTCCTTTAAGTCATTGTATAAATAGCAGAGTCATAGAGTCATCCAGGAAACGAGCAAGTTTTCTAAGACTCAAAACAACTAATCTGTTAGCTATTTTAAAAGGAAATATCTAGAGGCATTTGAGGAGAATTATCCTGAAAATTAAGATATATTAACTCTGTCTTACATAAAAGATTTTGAACTGACATCTCCCAAGTATGAAGGAAACAAGCCATCACTTGCAAATTAGTCCTAAAAGCAATTGGTACAGAAAATCTTAGGGCTAATACAATTTTGGGTCCCGTTGTTAAAGCACCTTCAGCAATAAGTTGAAATTCTAGCCAGTAAAAGATTTCTTACATGTGCTGAAACCAAATATGTGTTCTGTATAATTCTGAGTTGACAAGAATGATCCAGACCTTAATTACTCTGTCAGTCAAGTCAATTGAGGCTGTAGACTGCCCAGAGATGAAGTGAGGGGTGGGGGTGGGGGGCAATGGAGAGGAAGGGGGGAGGGTGAAAGAATTGAGGAGAAATGTCTTCCTGGGTGCTGTTAGACAGAAGCACTCACTGCAAAGTTCAGCAGGCCTGAGAATTTTCACTTTAACTTTATGTTGATGAATAGCATCCACTGAACATCCAATGCATAATGATACTCTTGTGGAACAAGCCAATCCCAAATTTAGTGACCTACAACAATTTATTATTTCTAATAATTCCGTATGTTAATGAGTGGCACTTGGACCTCACTCCGGCAGGTGTAGTCAGAGCACCCCTGGAGGGGCTGAGACCCCCACCACAGCCTCACCCACCTGGGAGGGCTGGGGGCTGGCTGCTAGCGAGGTGCTTGCTGGGGCAGCCCATCTTCCTGCTCCTCCTTTTCCAGTAGCATGATTTTACTTCTCAGGAATACATTAAGAACAGAAGGGAGGTAGAAAGGGAGGAAAGGTCAGAAGGAGGGAGTGAGGAGACAGGAGAGTTGGGAAGGGAAGGGAAGGAAGAAAAAAGAAAAAGAAAAGTGAAGGCACAAGCCCTCCACTCTCCTCCTTTCCCTTCCCCTCACATCTTCTCCTCCTGGTCCCCTCCGCTCTCCTTGCCTTTTCCACCTCCTCTCCTCCCCTCCTTGCCTCTCCTCTTCTGTGATTTTTTCCTTCCTCCCCTTCCCTCTCCTCCCCTGCCCCTGAAACCCGACTGCACCTCCTAGATTCATGCCCTTTCAGGAGCCTCCCTCCCAGGGTGGCACACCACAACAGTGTCCCTCGGCTGCTAATGATGGCTGCCCGAGGCCCTCTCTGGGCACGGCCCAGGGCCTAAAGGGACTGTCTTGCCCAAAGTTGTGCCCGCCTCCCAGAGATAGCCCACATCTAGTGACCAGTCGGTGGGGGGAGTACAGAGATCTGCTCTCTTGCCACAATTCAGAATGGCTCTGAAAGGCTACCCCAGCTTCAGAGCTTTGCAGAGCCGGCCCCTGAATCTTCTGGTGTAGCGGCAAGCTCTCCCTCTATCCGACCCTCTCTTTACTTCCTGACAGATGGGCATTCTTAGAGCACTCCTCAGTAAACTTCCTGCACACAAATGTCCTCTTGGAGTTTGATTCCAGGGAATCCCACCTAAGGAACTCTTTCTCTCTCTTTAAAAAAATATCTCGTCCCTTTTCATTCAGCTTTCAAGTAAAGCTTTGTCAGAGAGAACTCAGTATATTGGCCGTCAAAAGGCCCTAACTTAGTCTGAAAGCTTCTCACTTTTGTCATCTCCACATCAGAAGGATCCTGGGCTGGGTCTAGCATGTAACAAGATTATCAGTAAATGGGTGTTGATGGATGAATATTTATAAGAAGGAAAATACACCATACATGTTGATAATGCTAATACAGTAATGACAGAGAATAGAGAGAGAATATGAATACATTGTTTCCAGAAGCTTCCTAAAAAAGACTCCTGGAAACAAATTCTTAGGTGTACTAAACATCCACGCATAGATAGAAAGAATATGGATACGTTTGGGGAAAAAATGATGGCACTTAAACTATGGAGCTCTCAGTTTTCTGAATTTGAATGAGGAGAAAGGAACTAATATTTGTCAAGTATCTACTTTGTTCCAGGATTAGCCCATAGTGCCTGTGAGATGGATATTTCTGTACTGATTTTACAGACAAGAAAACTGAGGGATGGAGATGTTAAATAAATTGCCAAGGTCAAATAGCCAGAAGTGCTCAACTAGATCTGAAACACAATTACACTGACTTTGTACTGTACCACGAAGGATAAAGAACTATCTCTTGCCGCTCATGCTAGAAATGAGTTGGCCATTTTTGTCTTTGTTCAATCTGGAGGTGGATCAGAAGCAATCACCCCACATTTATGGGGCAGCAGAATCACCTCTATTAAGAATGTGGATTTTTCAGAGGAGGAAGGGGTTCTTGTCATTTCTCAATATTTAAAAAAATGGGACTCTAGACTTTGTAAAAACAAAACTTTACACATAAACTCTAGGTCTTTCTATGTCATTGTTTCACTGCACATATCTGAAGTATGAACAATCCTTTTTGGGAATGTAATAATTTTGCTGACTAAAAGCAAACCAGGACCGTCAGCCAAAGTCAGAATCATGTGCACTCTCCTTGTCTTCTGTGATTCAGTCAGGCAGGAAAATCAAAATCCCCAGGTGCTCATTCTATGTGGTAAATTTCTCAATTTGTAACATCCAGGAAGGACTTTTGAAGTTATGATGTACAATATGTGAGTTACCCACAGCAATTCTTTTCCTTATGCAGGAATTAAAAGTATGAGAGAAAAACAAAGCCACTAGTCAGATTTTATCATAGATCCTGTCATAACTTCAGGAATTGAAGGATTATGTGAAGGTGTCACACCCAGAGGCAAGCAGGGGAATATGGTAAAATGAAGGGCATTAATTAAACATGGAAAATTGTCTGGTTTGGGGGAGTAACATAGATATTTTAGCTGACCTCTTTTTCAAGTCCCAGTGATTTTATAACCGACAGTGAGTTTCAGATGGATAACAGTGGGGGTGTAGTATTTAGGAGTTTGTATGAGGAAAGTATAAGCTGTATCCCTAGAAGAACTTCAGTGGGTTATTTTTCCCCAGATATGTTAGTCCTGGAATTTGCTAGTGGCAGGATCAATAGTAATAGTAGGATTAGTGAGACGTAGCTGTCACTGAGGCTCTGGTATAGGTTATCTACATCAGCGATATAATCTATTTTCATTATAGAACAGCCAATTATAGTGTGAGCATGACAAACAGAATTGCAAGAATATTACAAATGAGGTCTTATTCTATGGTTTATAAACAAGCTAAACTTACAAATCTTGCTTCTGGAAAAAACAAAGATCTAGAATGATGACAAAGAAAAAGTAATCAGTAATGTTTATTTCTTCGCAGAACATACATTTCACCTATTCAAAGGACATGTAATATGCTTTCATTTATTATTGTTAGGCACTTACTCAATGAGTATTTTGGGGCCGATATGACAAATCAGAGATTGTTTAAAACACTGAAATTTATAGTTCTTACATCTATGGTAATTTGGCTTGCTTTCTTAATGTTTCCCTAATATTAGTGTATGATTTATAGGTTCAAAGGGATAAAAAAATACTGTTTGAGAGAGGAAAAAGATATCACAGAAGCTTAGTGATTTTTTTAAGATTTTATTTATTTATTTGAGAGAGAGAGAGAGAGAAAGCACAAGTGGGGGGGGGGACGAGCAGAGGCAGAGGCAGAAGGAGAAGTGGGCTCCAACAACCCAGGGCTCGATCCCAGGACCCTGAGATCATGACCTGAGCTGAAGGCAGACACTTAACTGACTGAGCCACCCAGGCACCCCAGAAGTTTAATGATTTTTTTTAAAGATTTTGGGGTATTTTGTGCTTTTATCTATTGCTAAAAAAATTTGTCAGCAAATCATCTCTGAATTTTTCCATATTTTTGTATCTTCCTGTCTTTTTTCCTTTTCTCTGTCCTATAGATATATTAATATATAATCATAATGTATTACTATAATTAATATACTATATTAATTAATAATAATATGTTAATACATATATGAATCTAATTGGTATTTTACATATAAGGAAAGAGATGAAAAGATGTAGAATAAATTAAGTTAGATATAGATGTACTAATAATATATTAGTCTGTACCGAGAAATACATGTGTTAATATAAGCATATATATTAATCCAGTTGGGGTATGAGTATATATGCATATCAATTGGATTAGTCTCCTTCCTTCCATTTTCTTGCTTTTCCTAAGAATGAGCTATTTATTTTTTTTAAGATTTTATTTATTTGACAGAGAGAGAGACAGCGAGAGGGAACACAAGTAGGAGGAGTGGGAGAGGGAGAAGCAGGCTTCCCGACGAGCAGGGGCTCGATCCCAGGACTCTGGGATCATGACCCTAGCTGAAGGCAGATGCTTAAGGACTGAGCCAGCCGGGCGCCCCAAGAATGAGCTATTTAGATGAATTTGCTGTTTTGATACTTAGAGACAGTGGGACTCGTTTAGCCTGGACCACTCTTCTGCTTAAGCACCTACTATGTGCTCAGAGTGTCCTAGAAACAGAGATGAATGTGATAAACATATCCTTGACCTCATGGAGCTTACAGTGAAGTTGGATAGACACTAAATAAATGATCACATGTGTATCGTCCCTGTAGATTCTGTAATCATGTCAGTGACAAAATGTTAGGAAGGAAAAGAACAAAGTTCTATGAGAGGATATGAAAGAGACCTTCATCTAGTAAGGGCAAGGACCAGTGGAGGCCCTAAGTGACAGGTAAACTGACCTCGAAGGAAGGATGGAGTTAGCCAGGTAAAAGTGAGGTGTATATGTTATGGGTTGAGGGGACTGCATAGGCCAAAGCTCTTGTTGGATTACTTGTAGATAAGAAGAAAGGAAGAGAGTGAAGGAATTACGATTTCTTCAACACCACACTGAGCAGGTTACTGATGTTAGGACACGATCTGATTACCTGAGGTTCAGGATACTTTATTAATTCTTAAGCCAATCTGTGTCGGGTATTGCAGATGCAGAGATGAATGACATATGATTGATGATCTGGGAGAACTCAGTAGAATAAAGAATCTACAAACAAAAAAGCCCCACAATACAATATTTGCTAATCAAAGAAATTCAGATATCCAGAAGATGCTAGCAGAACATCAAAATGGAGACCAAGGAGTTACTCCGGGAGTGCCAAGGAAAATTTCCTGAAGGAAGTACTGTTTGAGCTGACTTCTAAAGGATGAATAAGCTTCCTCCTATAGGCAGAAAGTGGTAAGGCCCTTCCAGGTAGAGGCTCTACCAAATGCAAAGGCGTGGACCCTGGAAAGAACATGCCCAGTCAGGGAACTAAGCTCCTGACCACACTTATGCAAGGGGAAAGGGACGTTGAAGCAGCAATCAGAGGTCAGATGAGACAGAACCTAACTTGCCCTGCCTTGCAACTTTGATGTCCCGTCTAGGAAATAGGGAGCCAGTTAGGGTTTGTTTTCTAAACAACCTGAAGGCTGTTGGTGCTCTGGAGGAGTAGCTAGAAGGGGACTGAGCTTGGAGAAATGTGGGAGGAATGTAATGGCCCTGGGAAATGAGGGTCCTCTCTGCTAGCCAGAGAGTAGCATAGTTATTTTTAAGATAATGTGGCATTAAAAATAAATGGACATTTTGTAACAGTATAGGAAGGAAGAAACAACATAAATAAATTTTATAAATCTTTTATTTTTTTCCCAAAGAACAAAAGAAGTGCTACAAACCAATGAGACACATAATAAAGAGTAACTTTCACATGGTAATTGTGATGCATAGGCAATTCTTTATCACAAAATGATCAAAACCTTAACCTGTGTATATTTTTTGAAAACTAAATGTGAATCTATATTTAAATAGCTCAAACATCTTTTCAAAACTTTACGAGTACAAATCATTGTGAAGTTTGCTTTTATTCCTAAAAAATGCAAACAATGCATTTCTATAAAAAAAAACTAGAAATAGGGAATTTGCCTATATCCTAGCTTCTTCATCTGTCCAAAACATATATTTAGTGACCAGAATTATAGTACTCCTAGTAAAATGGTTAATACACACCATAAAATCAAGGTTTAGTAAGTCATGACATTATGCCATACTAAGAAGACATCAAATGTCTAAAATTATAGGAAAAAAACATATTAGTTCTTATAGAACGTAAACATTTAAAAATTCTAAATAAGGAAGTATATTTTATACAGATAACTGCATGTTACACCAGCTTTTTAAGGCAATATAACTCAGCATCCCAGAGTCAAGAGCAAGGAAACCTAACATACTCCCCAAGAAACGATACCAAAATATCTCCTATTTCATGAGGTGTGAAGATAACAATTTATCTCCACCTACAGCATTCTAATGAAATAACATTCACATATTAAACCCACAGCCTTCTCAGTAACACTGTAAGGAATATATTCTAAAAATACAAGTCATTTTGAAAGCTTAACAACCACTGATTCTTGACTCACAATTTAATCAATTGCCAAAGATTTCAAATAGCACAGCAGATAAAATAACAGCAAATAAATAGTGGGAAATACTGTGTTAAATACTTCATAAGCTGAGCATTAAGCTCGAGGGACAAACATAGGTGCCTCCCCACCATCCTTTTCTCAAAGTGGGAAGTTTATGAAGAAGCCTAACTCATTGGAGAAAATTTGTCCTTGCTTCTTGTCTTCACTGGGTCCTGAGACACTCAGGAAACCGCTCTGCTAAGGAACTGGGCAATTTTTCCAGTGCATGGTCCTTTCTCTTAATCAGTTTTTCTTCCACTGTTGAGAAAAGAATCATATTAGTTTAACCAAGTTTCTACACTCCTGTCTACTCAGACCTATTTTCAAAACACAGAGCTTAAGAGCAATGAAAAAAAGCAAAGGGTGGACACAAGGACTATACTAACAACTACAAAAAAATACATCTCAGTAATGAGCTCTATGGAACCACTTAGGCAATTAATGTGAAATTGGTGATGAGTCTTCCCGGGACATTCCAGAACAACTTTTCCCCTTTCTCTTGAACCATCTTTTATTCTAAGCATGGTCTGGAATGTGGTAGGCAAATCCCAGGCAGAGAATAAGGACCTTGAGAAGTCTGCACTCTCAAAAGAGACTAAAAAGCACAAAGATCAAAGCGGCAGGGTACCTGTCCAAAATTTTCTGGATGACTTTCTTCATCACAGGGGTTTTTGGGTCCAGACAGACTTCCTTCTTGTTCTTCAGGGTGGCTCTGCAGAAACAAAAAGGGGATGAGCCCTTGAGCCCCAGGGGCTCAAGACTCAGGATAAGAGACTTCTCTCTTGTCAAGGTCACAGTGGACACCGCAGCGCACGAGGACTTACACGACTTCCACCTTGGAGCACTGTGGGCCGGCGGCGATCACCTGCACCTTAGTAATCATTCTGGGATGAATCCCCTGTGTGGTGGTTAAACACATGCAACGGAGCTCCCTCACTATGGTCGAGACGGGACCGGCTGGGGCACAAAGAGAGACACCGTTCTAGGGCAGGTTGGCAGAGAGCTCTTCCCCCCGCAAGCCCGCCCAGGCCACCTCCCCGCGCCGCGACCGCCGCGGAGGCTGGACGCGCCGCTCGGCCCGGGCGCCTGCCGCGTGCTGTGCGCTCTCACCGCTGACGAGGGGCCCCGGCGGCGTCAGCAACAGCAGCAAGAACAGCGCGCACAGGGAGCCGGAGGGCCCGGGGAGGCGGGCGGCGCGGCTGGGCAGGAGGCTCATTGCGGCAACCAGGGCGGTGAGGGCTGCGGGTTCTAGAGGCAGGAGAGGAGCGGGGATCTGAAGCTCCTGCGCACTGTGGCTTCCCCCAAGTCCTTTGCATCCCTTTTATCTGCACGGGCCCCTTCCCCCCAGGCAGGAAACTCAAGCGTTGGGATGCTCGGGAAATTCCCTGGATGAGGGGGGTGGGCGGAGGCGGGAAGGGGGGCAATGGGTGGAGGGGGGCTGAGCAGAGGGAGTTGAGGAGGAGGGTGGCTGGGAGGAACTGCCTCCTCCTCAGCTGGTTGCTGCAGGGATTTCGTCCCCTAGGCCAGCCAGGGCTAGCGAAGGCCGGCTTCTCCTGGGGACGGAGCCTTTGGGAGAATCCCCTCGTTCCCATCTAAGGAGGAAAACTGGAGCCAAACTGCAAAGTTTGACTTTAGAAAAATTTCTGAACGATCTTTCTAATTTATCATCATTATCATCATCACCATTCAGGGAATGTAAGCTGTGATTAAAACTGCACTAAACAGAAAAACCTTCCTCTTCGGCTTGCAGGCAGATCATTCTATGTTTCTGGCTCGAATTAATTTCTGATTCTTTTGATTTCGGCTAGCTTTAGAGGCCAAGATGCTTTGATGAAAATATCTCTACTCCCGCTTGAAGCCAGTGGCAGGAAGGGACTCCCAAATCAATTCTGCTAACTGGAAATGCTGTCCTTGTAGCTCCGCAAGCATCGGCGTGCCCGGTGGTCTTCGAAAATCTTCAAAAATCACTACGCAAATTGCCCTGGAAGACGATGCCTTGCTTTCGGCAGTTCAGTACGCTGGTGAATTGAAAGAGGCGGGTCTTTTTTTTGGGGGGGGGGGAGATGTGATGGGGAGCGGTGAGTGCAGACTAAAGCAGAGTCCCAGCTGAGCCTGTTCCAGCGATGGCTCCAGACTCTGGCCAGGTGTGTAATTGACCCAATTCTGACAGGCTGTGGGAGGCTGATGAGTTTGAAGAACTCTTCTGCAAGTTTGGTGTGGGGTTTTGAATCCATTTGGCAGCAAGACAGCACCAACTCTGGTTTTGCTCAACTTCATGGGAGAGAAGAACCACAAGCTTCTGGAGTGATTTAGCATCATGATCAGTGGCTGCTTTAATCCACAGGCCTGTTTGAATCCAGGTGAGCTCAGAGTTGCCCCCTGAAATTGAGGGGTGAGGTAGCTGGAAAAGGGGTGAGGTAGCTTCCAGCTTCCTCATCCTCTCTCTTCTCTCTCTCTTAACTGTGGAAATAGAACGCTGAAGTTTTAACGGCAGGTCTTTCACATGTCTAACTCTGTGGAAGGCATGAGTATGATATTGGAATGACACATGGACTTTCTTTCATGGAACTCTAACTAAATCCTCTTCTGGATTGTTCTCAATACCCTTGTCCTCACAGTAGGCCAGCAAAGGCATTGGGTAGACATGACAGCAACTGGAAGCCAGTGATGGAAAGAAATTACTTTCCTTGTCCCTGAAGACCCTGGGGAATTTTATTGACTCCTCCACATAGCTTCCTTGGCAGAACATCACCTCCATTGGTGAACAAGGAGGAGGTCTCATAAACCTTTAGAACTTTTGGTCTGAAAGGAAACCTGAGAAATTGACGAAGGCTGGGAGGTTTGGCCTCACCTCAGGGGAAGCTAAATGGAAAGTTCTCTATTCTGCACAGCTTCCTGATACCATCAGCATCATACCTGACTCAGCTAATATAATCCTTCATCCTTCCAGGGAGTGGTAATCTGGGAAAACAACCTGCCTTCAGATTTATTATATTGACTTTTTAGAGATTAGAATGCATCTAAAAACAAAAAGTAAACCTCACGGATGTGAATAAAACAAAACTTCAAGAACGTGACTAAAAATCTTGGGCAATTAAATTCAGCTTAACAACAGCAAATAAACCACAATATAATAAGAAGCTTGAAAAAAAGCTTCATGACATGGGTTATTTAGGGGTGTGTAGGTGTGTGTGTGTGTTTAGATTAGTTCCAAATAACCTATTTAAATATAAATGAACTTATGGGTTATTTTGGCACTAAATGGTAAAATCAGAGAAGGGTCATGAGACATGATTTCCAGTTTCTCCTGACATTCTTATAGATGTTCATGTTTCACCTGGTTTGCGTTCTGAATCAACTTGCCATGGATTATTTACAGAATATAAGGGAAAAAATTTTTCTTCAGCTGGCGGGCAGGTAATAGAAAGTTCCCAGGAGATGTAGGCTGTTGGTTTGCCCAACCTAACCAGGAAACAGTGTGTAACTTAACCTGGGTTCTCATTGAAATCATTCTGGCCCGCTGCCCATGCCTAGCTCCTGTCCAGGAATCACTGGTGTGGGCCTTCTGCAAAGACAGATAGGAATGTGGATGGTCCAAAGACTCCCTGATGTTGAGAATGACAGCACCAAGTACCGTAGAAGACAGGGTTCTTTAAAAGTAGTTGTTTCTTTTAAAGGGAGGCTATTTGCCTTACATGCACTCTGTCTAGGTAGTGGAGAAAGGCTCTGCGTTATTTTTGTCCCTAAATATAATCAAACAATCCACAAAATGACATTGACATCCTGATAGCCTGAAAGACTGACTTGTTTGTCAGAAGCAATAGAGTTTTAGTCATAATACCACAAACTAATGTAATAGGACTTAAAACATTCTTAATGGTTTCTGGCTTCTGAAACACTTCCATGCTCATTATCTTTTGAGCCTCATATCGATTCTTTGAAGCAGATAAGAAAAATTCTCCTATCTTCATTTTAGGAGCAGCTTCTCCTGTTGACAGGGAATGATACACAGGAAATAAGAAGTTGAGAATTAAAGTCTTAAATGTTTCCAAAAGCCCTGGGCTTCTCAGAAATAGAATCATCCATTTGGTCTGGGCTAAGCAAATAATAATAATAATAATAATAACAATAATAATAAATAAAATTTTTAAAAATCATAAAAGTAAGGCCAGTTAAGTAGAAAAGCAATGACTAGAAGTGAAGTGCTAGAGAATCTGTCACAAGGACTTTTTTAATTGGGTAAAATTGGTCCATAATATTATGTAAGTTCTGGGTGTACAGCATTTAATTCATTATAATTCGGTATCTATACACTACAAAGTGATCACCACTAGAAGTCTAGATTACCATCCATCACCATATAATTGACACCCTTCACCCATTTTGCTCACCCCCTCCTCCCTTTCCCTCTGGTAACCACCAGTCTGTTGTCTGTATCTAGGAGTTTGTTTTTGTTTCATTTTGTTTGTTCATTTGTTTAGTTTTTTTTTTTTTAGATTCTACATATAAGTGAAATCATATGATATTTGTCGTTCTCTGGCTGACCTAATTAACTTAGCATAATACTTTTAAGGTCCAAGTTTCATCTATGCTGTTACAAACAGCAAGACTTCATTCTTTTTTAGAGATGAGTAATATTCCATCATTATTCGATATATATGTGCACACACCACATCTTCTTTATCCATTCACTCATTGATGGATGTTTAGACTGTTTCCATTTCTTGCCTATTGTAAATAATGAACCTAGGGGTGCATATATCCCTTTGAATCAGTATTTTTGTATTCTTCAGATAAATACCAAGAAATGGAATAACCAGGTCATATGGTAGTCCTATTCTTAATTTTTTAAGGAATGGCCATATTGTTTTTCATAATGGCTGCACCATTTTACATTCCTACCAACAATGCACGAGTGTGCCTTTTTCACCACATCCTCTCCAATGCTAGTTATTCCTTGTCTTTTTGATAATAACTATTCTAACAGGTGTGAGATGATATCTAATTATAGTTTTGATTTGCATTTCTCTGATGATGAGTGATGTTGAACATCTTTTCATGTGTCTGTTGGCTATCTGTATGTCTTCTTTGTCCAAAACCCCTTCCCATTTTTTCATTAGGTTGTTTTTTGCTTGCTTTTGAATTGTATGAGTTCTTTATATATATTGGATATTAATCCTTTATCAGATATATGATTTGCAAAAATCGTCTCCCATCCAGTAGGTTGATGATGACTTCCTTTGCTGTGCAGAAACTTTTTAGTTTAACATAATCCCATTTGTCTATTTTTTCTTTTCACAAAAAAATTTTAATGTTTTTCAGATTACGAACCATATTCTTCACAGTCACTAGCAAATACCCCATGGCTCTCAATATCTGCTTAACCACTTGTATTGCAAAACAAACTGAAGAAACAAACATATTTTAAGCTGTTGAAATCCCCAGTCTATGTATTCCTGGCCTTTGAGGCTACAGTGATGTCAAGCAGCCAAGAGATTTCCAAATTAATCAGCCTGAAACTGTCACCTGCTTTCCAGATTCCTCTCTTTCTTCAAGACCAGTGTGAGGTTCTGTCTTCCCGGAGAAGGTTTATTCTGGCAAAGCCAATTGTTATGTATTCTTTTTATCTTCAGTCTTTGAATATCTAATGTACTTGTGATAACTGCCTCATGAGACAGAGTTTACTTATTCCTTAATTTTGCATTTGTCTCTCTCCAGTCAATTATAAACTCTTTAAAATGAGGGGTGATGAAGTGTTGAATCACTATATTGTACACCTAAAACTAATATTATAGTGTATGTTAACTAACTGGAATTTAAATAAAAACTTAAAAAAATAAAATAAGTGATAACGTCTTCTATTTCTCACATAGCCTCCTTATGTTCCCAGTTCAATAACAGTCTATGAACATTTAATGACAGATAATGATAACTTTTTATTTTGCAATGTTCTCTGAATTACAAGTGGACCTTAAAGTCAAGGAGAAGAGAATAGGGTGGTTTGCTGCCATTAATCATTTGAACTCCTCAATTTTAAATTAGCTTTCCCTTGTGTCGAAAATTATTTCTTGGTTATTCTTAGGGACAGTTCAAATGATATTTTAAGTCTTTGGAATTTGAACTATTCAAAAGAATGTTCAGAAACCAGCAGGATATTTGATATTAAAAGAAAAAGATTATAAAACTACAGTATCAACCAAATAAAATTTTTCTGGGACTTAGAGATTGTCAGAGATAAATGATAAGGAAAAATTCTGGTTAAGTCATACTGTATTGAATGTTAACGGTGTGGTGCTATTATTTTAAATGATCTCTTCCAACAAATCAAAGAGGCCTTTAATTGTGTGATTAAGTATATGAGCTAGGCCTTTTAAATATTTTTCTAAGTTTCTATTTATATTACATTATTTTTAAGAAATGCCATATGATTACAGTAATAAAAGATGTAAACATACAACTGTCAGGTTAGGCACAACAAAGATATCAGTAAAAGAATTTACTGATCAGTAAGAGTTTAAGTAGAGGATAGAGTTACTTGCTTGTATGCAAAAGAAAAGGAAAAAGCCAGCTCCTTATGGGTTAGCTTTGCAACATCCATGCAGTCTCTCTCTTTCCACATTGGACTGGCAGTCCGATGATGAAACAGTATTATTTAAGGAAAACTTTACTTCAAAAGTTGCCCCAACTGTACTGTGAAATATCAGAAATGTTTTCCCTTCTCTTGTCCATTCTCTAATTTTCCTTGCTGCCCATTTCAGATTAAGTCTACTTGAGAAAGGAGTAAATCAATGATCCTTAATTGGGTTCAAATTGAGCAAGGCTCCAAGTAACCATAGATGGACTTTATCTTGCCACCTCCTGGGTGGATAAGGTAGCTAGTTATTTTTGTTCATCTGTGCAAAGGCTGCAAGATGTTTTGTTGACAAGAGAAGATACAAAGACGAGGATTAAATCTTAAATATTTCCAAAAGCTCTGGGCTTCTCAGAAATAAGAAGCATTCATTACTTTCTTCAGAAATTCGGTCTGGGCTCAGCAAAACAACAACAAAAATCTTTTTAGGGGTTAGCTATTTTAAATAAGTTTTTTGAGAAGTCATTTATCTGATACTGCAGAGGTCCTTTATGAAAATTAGACTTCAAATGCTGTACTTAACAGTTGTCATTTACTATACTGTTTTTTGACTACCATTACCTTCATACCTTTTCTCTTCTAATTTAGGAGAATATCCACTTCTTCATGAGCCACAATATCTTTCATTCTCATTTAATATATATTAGAAACTCAATGATTGCTGCTTTAATAGGAATAATTGTGATGTATTTGTATGTTTGTGGTTTATATACTTTGAAGATAATCAAAACCCTCTGTTGGCCTCCTTTATCATCACTTGAACAAATAACAAAGACTCATCATTTGACATGTGTCTAAGATGATGTTCATATTGACGTAAAAGTCAAACACACACACACACACACACACACACACACACACACACCACCACCAACAACAACAACAACAATGCTATGGTCCAAATGTTTGTGCTCCCCTCCCCAGATTCATATGTTGAAATTCTAACACCCAGTATGATTGTATTAGGAGGACAGGCCTTTAGGATGTAATTAAGTCATGAGGGCAGATCCCTCATGAATGTGATTAGTGCCCTTATAGAAGAATCCCCACTGAAGTCCCACAACCCTTCCTACCAAATGAAGACACAGCAAGAAAGTGCCATCTATGAACCAGGAAACAGGTTTTCACCAGACACTGAACCTGCCAACACCTTGAACTTGAACTTCCCAGTGTCCAGAACTGTGAGCAATACATTTCTGTTGTTTATAAGATCAAGAGAAAAATAAGAATAAAATGTATCTTATAGTTGATTTCTTGCTACAAATTTTTTTCGTAAATCTGATTATGAATTCTCAGTGAATAACTACTTTTATGCATTTTTGAAACATTGCCATAAAAGGCGGTGTGGGGATGAGCAAAATGGGTGAAAGAAGTGGGGAGGCATAGGATTCCAGTTACGGAATGAATAAGTGATGGGGATGGAAGGTGGAAATGCATAGGGAGTGTAGTCAATAATATTGTAATAGTATTGTATGGTGATAGATGATAGCGACACTTGTGGTGAGCATAGCCTAATGTACACAGTTGTCAAATCAATATGTTGTATACTGGAAACTAATGTAACATTGTGTGTCAAAAATTAAACTTCAATTTAAAAGCATTTAATTAAAAATTTGCAAAAAAAAAAAAAAAGCCAAAAACCTCATCTCCTTGGCCACAGTTGATGAAATTTTTTTTTAAGAATTGAGAAATTGATCCTACTGACATAAGAGGTGTTGTAATACCAAAACAAAAATCACAAAATCCTAGAAATTCTGGCTAAAGCTGGGCTATGAGTATCATACTAACCAGTTGGGATTTTAAAGCATGGCTTCCGCTGGGGAGTAAATTGACAAAACCACTTGAGTAAAATGCTTTGCTTTGAATCATTTTGGTTTCCAAAAAATTCAGCATTAGTAAATCAGACTGCCAAGTCATTTTCTTTGGAACTGAATGTATGTTGGAAACAGCTTTTATTTTTCCCTAATTTAAATTTGAGAACCAGACCGGTGAATGCTATGACCAGGCATTATGTCATAGAAAAGGGGAAAATAGTAGTCGCTAATGTACTAGGAAAAAAACAAAGCTGGTTTCTCTCATATTATGATTAGGTACAAATTAGTTGTTAGTAATAAATGAAAGTTATGAAAGTTTGATATGAAGTGTTTCCAATTAGCTTTCTATGAATTTTTGAAAATAAAATCATAATGTAAATTTAGGCAGTACAATTGGTGAAGGAAAAAACTGGTAAGTTGAACTTTATTAACATTAAAATTTTCTGTTCTGCAAAAGACACTACCAAGAGAAGGAAAAGACCAGACCAGGATTAAATATTGGTGAAAGACATATCTGATAAAGGACTGTTTTCCAAAATATACAAAAAATGCTTAAAATTCAACAATAAGAACACAAATAATATGATTTAAAAAATCACACAAAGACCTTAATAGATGCTGCACTAAAAATATATGTATACAGATGGCAAATAAACATATTAAAAGATGGTGCACATCATATGTCAACAGGGAAATGCAAATTAAAAAAACAATGATATATCACTATACATATATTAGAATGACCAAAATCTAGAGTATTAGTATTGATTACACCAATTGCTGGTGAGGATGTGGAGCAGAAACTCTCATACACTGCTGTTGGGAATGCAAAATGTCAGTTTCTTATAAAACTAAACATACAGCTCAACAGTCATGTTCCTTGGTGTTTACCCAAAGGAGCTGAAAATTATGTCTGCACATAAATCTGTAAATGGGTGTTTAAAACAGCTTTATTCATAATTGACAAAACTTGGAAGCAAGCTAGATGCCCTTCATTAGGTTAACAGATAAATAAACTGTGGTAGATCCAGACAATGGAATATTATTCAGTGCTGAGAAAAGACATGGAGGAAGTTTAAATGCATATTTAACCCAATCTGAAAAGCGATACGATTCCACCTGTATGACATTCTAGAAAAGGCAAAACTATGGAGACAGTAAAAAGATCAGTGGTTGCTAGGGTTTAGGGGCTAGGGAGAAGGAGCACAGAGGATATTTAAAGCAGTGAAACTATTCCGTGTGATATTGTAATGGTTGATACCTGCCATTCTACATTTGTCCAAACCCATAGAATGTAGACACCAAGAATGAACACTAATGTAAACCTTGGACTCTGGATGATAATGATGCATCCATGCAGGTTCAGCAGTTGTAACAAGTGCACCATTCTGGTGGGAGATATGGATAACAGAGGAGGCTATGCATATGTCAGGGCAGGGGGTACATAGCAAATCTCTGTACTTTCTTCTCAATTTTGCTGTGAACTTAAAACTGCTCTAAAAATAAAGCCAATTTTAACATTTAAAAAATTAATTTCTAAAAAGAAAAAAGATGTTTCTTCAGCCATTCATTAATCATTGCCCTATTTGGATGCTATTTCTATGCCACTAACTTTTTGTGTAACCTTGAACAACTTATCACTTCTTTAAATGACAGTACCGATACCTTTTTTTCTTCATAAAACTATTGAGAGGAACAATAGTTATTATGAAAGCTTTTAAAAATATTTTTTATTTTTATGTTTTTAATTGAGATAGAATTTGCACAGTGAAATGCATACATCTTAAGTGTGTAGGTCAATGAATTTTGGAAAATGTAAATGATTAATCAAGATAGAGAACATTTTCATCCTCTCAGAAGATCTGTGCTTATTTATTCAATCTCTCTTTTCCAGAAAAAAACACTATTCTGATTTGTAGTTTTGTCTATGCTTAAAATTTACATAAAGGGAATTATCCAGTGTGTACTCTCTTGTACTCTTTGGTTTCTTTTGCTAAACTTAGTATCTGTGAGATTCATCCATGTTACTGTAAATATTAATACCACACTCCTTTTTATTTGGTAGGATATTCCTTTAGTAACTGACATGAAGTATTCAATTGTACAAAGTTGGCAAAATTTGTTTATCCATTAGTTTGTGGATGGACATTTGGATCTTTTCCAGTTTTGGGTTAGCAATTTGACTATTATGAATAAAGCAGCTAAAAACATTATAAAATATTTTTGTGCATTGTTGGATAAAGATAGCCATAAATGTATTCCCTTTCTTCTCATTGAAATGTGGCATCTATCTGAATCTGAACTGTTTCTGTGACTGGTTTTGATCAATATAATTTGGCAGAAATGATACTGTGTAACTTCTGAAAGTATGTCCACTGCTTCCACCTCTGTTGGTTTAGAACCCTCCTTCTTGGAACCCAACTGCTGTGCTGTGAGAATCCTAAGTTCTATGCAGAGACCATATGAAAGAGACCCCAGGCACACCAGCTGATTTCCTCAGCTGAGCTCCCAGCTAAGAGTCAGCACCAACTGACAGTCATGTGAATGATCATCTTGTACACGCCAGCCCAGTCAAGTTTCCCGAGGACTGCAACTCTAGCCACCCAGAGCCAAAGGACCACCCAGATGAGTTCAGGCAACCCAGATAATCCTGAGATGATCAACAGTTATTGTTTGAAGTCACTAAGTTTTGGGATAAGTCTTTTACACAGAAATATATAAATAAAATAGATATTTTCATTTCTTTTGGATAAGTATATAGCCTGGAATTGCTAGACCATGAGACATGTATATATTTAACTTTACAAGAAACTTCCAAATTATTGTACTTTCACCAGCAAAGTAAGAGTGCTATGATTAGCCTATGTCTTCATCACCTATCTTTTTAAAAATTTTAGCTTCGGTTAGGCGTTTAGTGGTAAATAATCATGCTTTTAATTGCTATTTTACAACACCTTTCCAAGTGCTTTGCTATTTGTAAATCTTCTTTGGTGAAGTATATTTTCAATCTTTTGCCTATTTTGTTTTAAATTGGTTTGTCTTTCTACTATTGATTTGTAGAAGTTCATTATATATTCTAGTTACAAGGCCTTTGCTTGATAGAGAAATGTGTTGTGATTTTTTCCAGTCTATAGTTTGAATTTTCATTTTCTTAAGAGTGTCTTTGAGGAACAGAAGTTTTAAATTCTGATGAAGTTCAATTTGCCAATTTTTTCTTTTATGATGAATTTTTTAAGTCCCCTCTAAGAAATTGTTGTCTACCCCAAGGTTGAAATATATTCTCTTGGGTTTGATTCTAGAAGCTTTACAGTTTTAGCTTTTGTGTTCAGGTATATGAACTGTGTCAAATTAAGTTTTGTTTGTTTTTAAGATTTTATTTATTTATTTGACAGAGAGAGACACAGCTAGAGAGGGAACACAAGCAGGGGGAGGGGCAGAGGGAGAAGCAGACTCCCTGCCAAGCAGGGAGCCTGATGCGGGGCTCGATCCCAGGACCCCAGGATCATGACCTGAGCTGAAGGCAGATGCTTAACTGACTGAGCCACCCAGGCGCCCCTCAAATTAAGTTTTTATGAGTCATTCAAAGTAGTGGTTGTGTTTCATTGCTTTATATTTGTTTCCATAGAGATATCCATTAATTCTAGCAAAAATTTTTGAAATCTTTTCCTATAGGCTTTCCTAGAAGCCGTTATAAAGATTCAGTTAATGGTATATATGTGTGTCTACTGCTGTACTTTACTTGGTTTCATGGATCTATTTATCTTTTCTTATACCAAGAACAGCGTCCTCATTAATATAACTTCCTAAGTCTTGAAATCATATAGTGTGATTCCTCCAATTTTGTTCTTCTTTTTCAAAATTGTAGGCTGTGATAATTCCTTTGCTTATCCATATAAGTGATGAAAGGCATGTGCCAATTTCTCAAAAAAGAGCTTGCTGGGATTTTTCTTTAATATTGTACTGAGTGTGTATATCAGTTTGGGGAGAATTTTCATTTCCACAGTTTTGAGTCTTCTAATCTAAGAACACAGCATAAATATCTTGCCACTTATTTGGATCTTTTTTTCTGTGTGCTATGTTTTATAATTTACAGTGTAGAATTTTTTATCTTTTTAAAAGTTATTCTTTCTTTGTTTCAAGTTTATTTAAATTCTAGCTAGTTCACATATAGTGTAATACTAGTTTCAGAGGTAGACTTTAGTGATTCATCACTTACAAGTAACACCCAGTGCTCATCACAAGTGCCCTTCTTAATCCCCATCACCCATTTAGCCCATCCCTGCCCGGCTCTCCTCCAGCAACCCCGTTTGTTCTCTAGAGTTGAGTCTGTTTCTTGGTTTGCCTCTCTGTCTCTCTCTTCCCTTAGCTCATTTGTTTAGTTTCTTAAATTCCACATATAAGTGAAATCATATGCTCTTGCACTATTGGTGGGAATGCAAACTGATGTAGCCACTCTGAAAAACAGTACTGAGGTTCCTCAAATAGTTAAAAATAGAACTCCCCTACGATCCAGCAACTGCACCAGTAGGTATTTACCCAAAGGATACAAACATAGTGATGCAAAGGGACACATGTACCCCAATGTTTATAGCAGCATTATCAACAATAGCCAGATTATGGAAAGAGCCCAAATGTTTATCAACTGATGAATGGATAAAGAAGTTGTGGTATACATATACAATGGAATATTACTCAGCTATAAAAGAGAATGAAATCTTGCCATTTGCAATGATGTGGATAGAGCTAGAGTATATTATGCTAAGTGAAATGAGCCAGTCAGAGAAAGACAAATACCATATGATTTCACTCATATGTGGAATTTAAGAAACAAAAGAAATAAACACAGAGGGGAAAAGAGAGAGTTCTTAAAGTCTTTTTTTTTCTATGCAATTTATTTAGCAATTAATTTTATTTTATTATGTTATGTTAGTCACCATACAGTATATCAGTTTTTGATGTAGTATTCCATGATTCATTGTGTGTTAAATTCATTCTTAAGTAATTTATAATTTTGATACTATTGTAAATAATATTTTAAATGTTTTATTTACAAGTATTTGCTGCTAGAATACAGAAATAAAACTTTAATATATTGACTTGATATCCTGAAATCTTACTACCTTCACTTATTAATTCTCACAAATCTCTCTCACTCTCTCTCTCTACTTCTCTTTCTCTCTCCTTTATTAGATCCCCCAATGGTATTTATCTTATAACTAGAAGTTTGTACCCTTTGGCCAACATCCTCCCACTCCCTCCACCCCTTAGCCCCTGGCAACCACATTCTACTCTCTGTTTCTATGAGTTTGGTTTTTTGTAGATTACACATGTAAGTGATATACAGTATTTGTCTTTCTTTGTCTGATTTGTTTCACTTAGCATAATTTTCTCAAGGTCCATCCATGTTGTTGCAAATGGAAGGATTGCTTCCTTTTTAATAGTTAGATAACAATCCATTGTATATATACATATATACCACATTTTCTTTATTCATTTGTCTGTCAATGAACACAAGTTGTTTTCACATCTTGATTATTGTGAATAATGCTGCAATGAGCATGTGTTATACAAATATCTCTTTGTGGTAGTGATTTCATTTCCTTGACAGAAGTGTGATTGCTGGATCATATGTTAGTTATATTTTTAATTTTCTGAGGAACCTCCATACTGTTTTCCTTAGCAGTTATACCAATTTTCCTTCCCTTTAACAGTGAAAAAAAAAAGTTTCCTTTTCTCCAGATCCTTGCTAACACTTGTTATTTCTTGTGTTTTTGATAATAGCCATTCTAACAGGCAGGCAGTGATAATCTCATTGTGGTTTGGATTGCATTTCCCTGATGATTAGAGTGATGTTAAATGGCTTTTCACGTACCTGTTGGCCATTTGTATGTCTTCTTTGGAAAAATGTTTATTCAAGTCTTCCACCTATTTTTATATTAGATTATTTGATTTTTGTTTGATTGTTATTGAGTTGTTTGAGTTCCTTACATATTTTGGATATTAACTCCTTATCTGATATATGGTTTGCAAGTATTCTCTTCCATTCCATATGTTCATTTTATTGATTGTTTTATTACAGTTTTCCACACAAAAGATTATTTAATCTGTAAATAAAGGCAGTTTTACTTCTTTTCGTCCAATCTTTTAGGCCTTTATTTCTTTTCCTTGCCTATTGCCCTGGCTAAAACCTCCAGCATAATGTAATATTGAAATAGTGAGAATGGATACAATTTCCTTATTCCCTTTCAAGTAGGTGAAGTTGATTGATAGGGTTGTTGAAAACATCTGTTTATTAACTGATATTTTTGTCTGCTTCCATCAATTACTAAATGATATTAAAATCTCTGTGTTGAATCTCTGAGTTTTTTTTCATGTAATTTAAAGTTTTGTATTAGGCACATACATATTTTGGATTGTTATGTTTTCTTGATGAATTGACCCTTTATCATTATGAAATGTTCTCTTTTTTATCTCTGATATTTCAGTGTGAAAAACTCCTTTTCTTGAAGTTGTTTTGGTTAATATTAATAATGCCACTCTAGGCTTCATAGGATTACTTATTGCATAGTATGGTTTTTTCCATCCAGTGACTTTCAATGTATATGGGCCTTTACATTTAAAGTGCATTTCTTCTGGACAATATGTAATTTTGTCCTGTTTTGTTTATTCCGTCTGACAATCTCTGTTTTCTCCCCCCAAGTTTTTATTTAAATTCCAGTTAGTTAACATACAGTGTAATATTAATTTTAGGTGTAGAATTTAGTGATTCATCACTTATATACAACACCAAGTGCTCATCACAAGTTCTGCCTTTTTATTGGAATTTAAAAAAAAAATTTAAGTAATCTCTACACCTGATGTAGGACTCGAACTTACAACCCCAAGATCAAGAGTTGCATGCTCCACCAACTGAGCCAGCCAGGCACCCCTACACACTTGCAATCTTAGCACACAAATATCAAGGAGGAAATAAGCTACCATTCATGGAAGATCAGCACTTTTCTCTAGGGCACATGCAACTTCTACAGAATTTTCCTTAAAATGTTATCAGTTTCAGTCACTTTACATTAATGTAATTATTGGTGTGGCTAATTTTAAGACTACCATGTTTTTTGTTTACTAATTATAAGGTTTTTTTGGATCTATGTTCTAATTTTCATGCCTAGTCACTGAAGTTATTTTTTTTAGTGAAGTTATTTCTAATGTTGCATTTTTTAGTTCTAAAATTTCCATTTTTATAGTTGCCATTTTCTTATTAATATGTCTCATCTATTCACTCATGATTATATTATTTTTTAAATTCTTGAAAATGTTCATAATAGTTGCTCTAAAATCCTTGTATGCCAATTCCAACATCCACTTTACCTTGGGTCTAATTTAAATGATCTCTTTCTTTTTTACTTTTGTCATATTTTTCTGCTTCTTCATATGTCTAGTCATATTTGATTACAGGCAGAACATTGTATATGTAACATTGTCAGGAGTTAGAATAATGTTGTTTTCTTTTAAAGGGTATTGGCTTTTTTTCTGAAAAGTACTACAGTATTGGTAGATTATTTTGGTCCTTGCAAGATGGGTTACTTTTCTATTTGTTTTTGTATTTAATCCTAGGATACGTCCTTTACACACATTATAGGTTTTGGTCATCTCACATGAATAATGGAGATATTCAACAAGGTCTCTACTCTTTCTAGACCAGAGCTGCACCATTCCTAGCACTACATGACCTCAGGTGGCACTATCCAGCTCACAGTCACACAGCAGTCCATATTTTCTAAGTCTTGGAGGCTCACTCTGTACCTGCCTTTTGCCAGGGCACTGCAACACTCTATTTCCCCAGTTCTCTGCCCCACCAATTGCAGCTAATTCAGGAATCCACTCTGCTTGAGCTCTATTTGGGTTCCTTGTCCTTGCAGGTTAAAGATCCCCTAACACAGAATGACAGAATTATTGAAGGGTTCACACCAGGTGTTTCCCTTCTCTCAATGATTATGATTCTTCACTGCCTATTGTGCAATGCCTGAAAGCTATTACCTAATAATTCTTGTTAGTTTTTAATTGTTTTTGGCAGAAGGGTAAGTTTAGTATCAGTTTTTCCATCATGGCCATGAAAGAAAGACCTAGAAAGCTTCTTACAAAGTGTAAGGAGCTGAACAGTGTTAAATGTTATTGGTAATATTGCTGTGTGGTGGTAAAGTTAAGTAAGATAGTATTTCGGGATGAGTCTTACAACATAACTTCATGGGTTCAAAACGTTAATTTCATTCATTCATCTGGGAGTTCACCTAAACATTAAATATTCCTTTTTCTTTGCCCACTTTAGCCTTTTTGTCTCTCAAGTCTGGGCAGAAGCTTCTAGGGGGAATGTCTTATTTTCTCGCCTTAAAATTTGTTAACTTCTGTTCTGTCACTAGCAAGAGATTTTCATTATATGTACATTTCATTTTTTCTTCATTTCATTTTTTCTTCTTGCAATGTACATAGATTATATGCCATACCATGTCATGACTAAGAAGGGTGAAATTTTCCCATAGTCAGCTATTTTATGCCTGCTTAGGACTCCTCAAATTCTATAAGTGTTCAGGGTACAACTACTGAATTTTACTAAGGACTGGCCTGCTGCACTTGGATCTGCATACACTCAGTGATGAGTGCAGTGGTTATGGTCCATAGCATTGACCAATTTTCATGCTTCCTTTCTATTTTTAGCTTTTTAAAATGTCTTCCTTCCTTTACCTATATATTGAATGGAGCATCTAGAATCTCTACCCCATACCAAATATCTGTAGGTAGCCATAACTCTTAACCAAATCTCAAAAACAAACAAACACACAAAACCCAGAAAGAATGCCCATGGCAGCATTATTGGGAACATTTCAAGTATAAAAGATTAGTACATATTTGTGTGTAGCTTTGAGTGTCACCAGTCTTGTGGCTTGGGATAGGAGGAGAATTAGTTTCTATTTAAATAACTAACTATTTCTGCGCTAGTACATGTTCAGACTTTCCTTTATATACTACCATTAACCCTCTAGAAGTATTTCGCTTTTTATTTTGAGATTATATATAGATGGGACCTTGAAAAATGGGTTGTCCACATGGCATGTTTTAGAAAGAAGCTGAGTAAAATTTAGATGAATAGATAGTCATGATTACTTCATGATGCTCAATGAATGACATACTGGATGATGCTAAGGGTATGTCTTCAATGGTGGTTACCAGAAAAAAGCATATAATTTTTCAACATATGTGATATATAGGGCTCATTGACTGGAGATGGATGATTTGCAGGTTTTAGGGTAGGTTCCATGTGACTCCCCAGAACTGACAATGTTCAGTAGAATCTGCTCACTTTGCTGCTGTTGGCAGATAGAAGGGGGACACATCAGTTAATATTTCAAAATATTATCCCATTGCATAAACCTGTTACAAGACTGCAATAGCTGACTCTAATAATCCTTTAACTTTGACTTAAATGTACACAATATAAGTGGCAAGGTCTAATTAAATCTCTCTGGTTTTATATTCAATAGACATGTCTCACATTTGCATTGGCTGTCTTCTGCCATTTGGGGCCAATCAATCAATCAACCAATCAAACCTGGACTCATCCCAGTTTTAGATTCCCTTCTCTTCCTGGATTATTAACTTGTAAAGTAATATGGTTAGAATAAAAGATAAGACTTCTAGGGAAAAATTAGTCCTGATTTATTTATCTAAAGTTTTGGTTTGCCTAGAATGACTGTTTTTGTTTTGTTTTGTTTTGTTTTGTTTTTATCCTTCTTAAATGCTTTTCTCTTGTTCTTCCCTTATTATTTTGGCTCAGGTTCTTTCATCCTGTATTTTTTTGAGAATTTTTTTTTACTGAGAAGGTTCTTTAGCATCTTTTTTTGCCATCATCTGACTTACAGAATATGTTGAAGTTACAATCAGTAAGATTGCCAAATACCTTTGTCCATCTGTGTTTACCTTTGCTCTGGTAAAGACACAGGTAAGAGAGCAAATTGCTGTCAGTTCATACTTGACCTATTCTATACTGGACATATTCTCCCTGAAAACATTTGTTGTTTTTCTCAAGGAAGAGATTGTGGAATGTTGGGTCATGAGCTGATTTATTCTTGGGGAAAAAAAATCCATAAACTCTTATTCCTCTTTATCCTGATATAATGAATTTATAGATCTTTAAAATTAATATTAGAATTAAAACTAAGGAGTTGTTTAGAGTCCAGCAATGGCATCCCAGGGTCCTTTATCAATTATGCCCTAAAACCTTATATGTCTAACCACAAACAAATCTCAAAACAACAACAAAAAATCATATCCTTATAAGCAAATAGACATCCTTGCGTTATGACCACAGGTTTTGAGGAGCTAAAAAGACTCTGTCTAACTGACAAGCTGATCTTGAAATTCATATAGAAATGCAAGAGACCCAGAATAGCTAAAGCAATCTTGAAAAAGAACCAGTTGGAGAACTCATATTTCCCAATTTCATAACTTACTACAAAGCCATAGTAATCAAGGTTATGTGCTACTGGCTTACAGGTAGATACATAGATCAATGAAATAAAGTTGAGAGTCCAGAAATAAATCTGTACATTTATGATCAACTGATTTTCAACAAAGGGGTCATGACAATTAAATGGGGGAAGAAACTCTTTTCAACAAATGGTGGTGGACAACTGGATATGCATGCACATACAAAAGAATGAAGGGACATCTACCTTACCTTATATGCAAAAAAATAACTCAAAATGAATCAAAGACATAAATAAAAGTGCTAAAACTATAGCTTCTTAGGTGAAAATATAAATGTCATAGATGTTAGTCTGCAGGACCTGCAATTAAATAATGGTTTCTTAGGTATGACACCAAAAGAACAAAGAACCAGAGAAAAAACAGATAAATTATATTTCATCAAAATAAAAGACTTTTGTCACAGGACGTTATAAAGAAAGTGAAAGGGCAATCCACATAATGGTAGGAAATATTTGCATATCATATATATGATAAGCATCTAGTATCCAGAATATATGAAGAACCCTTATGACTCAATATAAAAAGACAACCCAATTAAAAATGGACAAAGTATTAGAATGCATGTTTCTTCAAAGAAAATATACAAACGGCCTTTGTCTTTCTCTGATTGACTTATTTTACCTAGTATAATACTCTCTAGCTCCATCCATGTCATTGCAAGTGGCAAAATTTCATTCTTTTTCTATGGCTGAGTAATATTCCATTATCTATACATATATACACCACAACTTCTTTATCTATTCATCAGTCGATGGACATTTGGGCTGTTTCCATAATTTGGCTATTGTTGATAATGCTGCTATAAACATTGAGGTGCGTGTATCTCTTTGAATTAGTATTTTTGTATCCTTTGGATAAATACCTAGGAGTGCAATTGCTGGATGGTAGGGGATTTCTGTTTTTAACTTTTTGAGGAACCTCCATACTGTTCTGCAGAGTGCTGCACAGTTTGCTTTCCCACCAACAGTTCAAGAGCATATGATTTCACTCATATGTGGAATTTAAGAAACAAAGCAAATGAGCAAAGGGAAAAAAAGAGAGAGAGGCAAACTGAGAAACAGACTCTTAACTATAGAGAACAAACTGATGGTTACCAGAGGGGAGGTGATTAGGGGGATGGGTTTTATAGGTGATGGCACTTGTGATGAGCACTGGGTGTTGTATGTAAGTGATGAATCACTAAATTCTACTCCTGAAACTAATATTACATTATATGTTAACTAACTGGAATTTTAAATAAAGACTTGAAACTAAAAACAAAATGAAATAAAAGGATGAACTTTCTGGCATGTGAGTATATCCTAATAAAAAAATAAATAAAAAATATTTGGGGATCCTGTCCTTGCACTACTGAATCAGAATTGAGGTGGTGGGATAGTTGCTAGGAATTTGTATTTTAACAAGCTCTCCAGAAGATTCTTGTGCACACTAGGTTTGAGAAGTCCTTTTGCAAAACATTAAATAGTTTTATTTATTTATTTATTTTAAAGATTTTATTTATTTATTGGAGAGACAGAGAGCGTGGGGGGGAGGGGCAAAGGGAGAGGGAGAAGCAGACTCCCCACTGAGCAGGAAGCCCACCAAGGAGCTTGATCCCAAAACCCTGAGATCATGACCTGAGCCAAAGGCAGACGCTTAACTGACTGAGCCACCCAGGTGCCCCATAAAACATTAAATAATTTTAAAAAGACTCTAACAAACTAGTGCTTGTAATGACCTTTCTGGCACCTTTTTCTCATTAAGGCTTCAGAGTATATCCTTATAGAGCTTTATAACAATGAAAAATTTTTCACAAGTTTATAGTAATAACAACAACAACAATGCCTATCATAGGTGCCAAACAGATTTTTAAAAATCATATAGTCAGATCACAGCCCCTCATGTTCTCCAAATACTTTCTGCTGACTCAATGCCATGTAAAGGCTTTTATTTTCTCTTGGTCAGCTCTTTCTCTTATTCCCCTCAACAATAAATTCCTGATCTGGTCTCTTCAATTCCTGATCTACTCACTCTCTGGTAGAAAGTTCCTCAATTCACATCTCCTTGTCTTCAGACTTCTCTATATTTGCACCTAGCTTTGTCTTCTTCCCATTCATTCATTCGGGTGTTAATTTTAGCTGTTCTGACAGCTAAATCATTGTAGTTTTGATTTATATTCCCCCAGTGGGTGATGTTGAGCATCCAATTCATTCATTCTTATACTCAATTTCTATTCATTGAAAAATTCTAGTGAGCTAGGAGCACTAGGAGCTAAATATACAATGATGAACAGGGTGGCCAACTTATAATCTAATGAAAGAAGTAAAAATAAAACAGTCAAGGAAACAAGATAGAGATTGCAATATGCAATAGATGCTATGAAGGAGGCAGAGTAATTTCATAGCTTGGTAAAAAGTAACATGGGCTGGGAGTGCTTACATTAAAATAATGGTCAATGAAGAGATGACATATTAAGCTGACTCCAGAAGCATACTCAAGACTGAGACCTGCAAACAGCTTACTGAAGAGGGCTTCAAACAGAAAGAACAGTGAGGGCAGAGGTAGGAAAGAACGTGTGTGTGCGTGTGTGTGTGTGTGTGTGTGTTTGACCATCATAAATCTGTTTTGTTTTGTTTTGTTTTAGATTTTATTTAAATTCAAGTTAGTTCATATATAGTGTATCATTAGTTTCAGGGGTAGAATTTAGTGATTCATCAGTTGCATATAACACCAGTGCTCATTACATCAAATGCCTTCTTTAATGCCCATCACCCAGTTACCCCATCCCCCCACCCCAAGCCCCTCCATCAGACAGAGAGGGAGGCAAACCATAAGTGACTCTTAACTATAGGGAACAAACTGAGAGTTGTTGAAAAGCTTGTGTTTTAATAACTAAAAGAAGGCTGACAATGGCTAGAACTTGGTTAGAAAGAGGAAGAGTAGTGAGTGAGGTCAGAAAGATGAACAAGCCAAACCGTACAAAAATTTCTAGGCCAAGGAACAGAACTAATACTTTATTTTTTTTCCAGTGAAAAGCCTTTCAAAGACTTTATGTTGCAAGAGGATCTGACTCATTTTATGTTTTAAAAAACACCTAACTTCTGCATGAAACAGTAGTGTAAAATTTGGACACAGGCTGAGGCAGGAGGATCACCTGAGCCCAGGAGTTCTGGGCTATAGTGTGCTATGCCGATTGGGTGTCCCCACTAAGTTCAGCATCAATATGGTGACCTCCCGGGAGCAGGGAGCCACCAGGTTGCCTAAGGGGGGGTGAACCGACCCAGGTCGGAGATGGAACAGGTCAAAACTCCCGTGCTGATCAGGGGAGAAGGCAATTCTAACAATTTAGGTGAATAGTAGGCAAACTAGATAATTCATGAGAATGCCACATGTTTTTGTAACTGAAGTCATACTAAAATACAGCCGACAGTGATTTGCAGGCACCATGCCTATGACTGTTTTCATGCTATAATGACAGTATTGAATAATTTTGACAGGGACCATAGAGTCTTCAAAGCAAAAATATTTACCACCTAGTCCTTTACAGAAGAAGTCTGCCAACCCCTTGTCTAGATGAGAGATATGACATGGATGGGGAGGATATCAAATGGAGATGTAGAGATGTTGGAAGATTATGAATATACTTTGTAGATGCAACCTTCTCCACATGCTGATGGATTGGATGCAGGCAAAGAAAATTCAAGAATTACTTCTAGTTGTTTGATGGAAACAAGAGAGTGTATAGTAATACTATTTACTGAGAGGCAAAAGACTGGAGAAGGAACATGTTTAGATGGTTGTGGAATTAGGAATTCTCTTTAAGACATATAGAGTTTGAAATGCCTGTGATATATCCAAGTGGAAGTATCAAGGAGGAAGTTGTACAGGAGTGTGAAACTCAGAGAAGTGGTCTGTGGTGGAGCTCTTGTGTGAGTAACATCAGCATGAAGAATGACTTGTGGAACCTACCTAGTGAGAGAGCTAAGAAGTCATGGTCTAGAAAAGTGGCTAGAGGACTCTAATATTTAGTGGTTTCCTGTCTGAGAGTATTTGTCCTCACGTTCAAGTTGTTTCCTTTTTTCTGCATTTCTGATCCCTTCTTATCTCCAGGATTTGGCTCAGTACTTTATATAGATTTTCTATCATCCCTATAACAAATGCTATTATGCTATTAATACTCTTTGTGTACATATAAGGAAAACACAGTTCCAGAGAGCTTAATCATCTTGCTACATATCTTGTCAATGGTAGTTTCTGATTCCAAGGCCCATGACCTTTCCTTTTGCCACATTGTTTCCCAGAGGAAGTCTTTAGGCCATATTGGGTGAGATGTGGCTAGAGAGTGCTGTCAGCTATCACTTCTTCTTGCTGTTCACACCGTCCTGGAGTGCAATCTGCTTTACATTATATATAAAAACTTCACAAAACTGGCCCTTTTCAGAGACCTATTCAAAGAGACCTCATGCAGACTCTGTTGTGGTTCTAATATTTTGCTAAAGGCAATGATGTCATTAGTTACAGATAACAAATAACAATTTAAGCAAAAAAAGACATGCATTAAAAAGATACTGAGAGGTTCATACAATTTCCAACAAGGCCAAAAAACCAGTCTCAAAAGATACACATCAAGAAAAATGTCCAAAACCACATAGCAGAACCAGGCTGGTGCAGACAACACAAGCTTCCCTCGATGGTCATGGACACCAGAGTTTGCATTACTCCTATACACTTGCAATGCTGGGCAGTGGATGCTTTCATGAGAACTGCTGCAGCCGAAACAAGACATAGCCACCATCACTGCCACTGTCCAGCTGGAATTACCCTACCTCCTCTAGATGGGTCTCACTACAGATATTTTCTTCAGTAAGTACTGAAACCTATCAAGGGCTTCTGATAACATCTCCTGAGACATCTATTTAAATGCATGAGAAACCTCATTGAGGAGACCAAGGAAGATTTTTCCCTATTTTTCATCTTCTGCTGGCACCCAGCATCTTAATTACAAATACTAATTTTGTAGCAAGCCAAAAAATTCATCTTGCTTGGCATGGGGGACAGCTTTTTGGCCAGTCTTAGGTAGACAATTAATAGTATCATACTCAATACATATTCATGTGCTTTTTTTTCAGAATATTTTTCAATTGGTAAGGCATTTGGATTTTGGGATCCTATAACTCTCTGACCAACTGTTAGCCAACAATTCTATAACAGATGTCTTTAGGTCACTAATCTTAAATAAAGCAATTATCCAATGTTTATTCTAATACTTCCATAGTCATTTAACGTTTTGATGTCATTTGCCTTGTGAATAGCCAATATTCATTTCATGTAGAGACAGTACAGTAACCCTAGCCATGAATTCCCCTTTGATACATTCTACTATCTACAGATCATTTAGCTTTCATCATTTAAAAGCTATTTGGACTCAATTCATAAGGTCTTCTGAAAAAGATCCTCAAAGTAGGTGAGGTAACTGATTTTTACTAGACTACTCTTGTGATAATGTACTAGGACCTTGGAGAGGATAAAAATAGCCTTATCGATGTCACTATTACTATAGTTCATGTTGGATTCCCACGTGATATAGCATTCATATGACCCATTCTTATACTGTTACAATATCACATTTTTAAAATTGAAGTATGATTAGCATACAGTTAGTTATACTAATTATATGAATTTCAGGTATACAATATAATTATTTAACAATTCTATACATTACTTAGTGCTCATCTGGATAAGTGTACTCTTAATCCCCTTTAAAAAATATGGAATCCTGGGATGCCTGGGTGGCTCAGTTGGTTAAACGTCTGCCTTCAGCTCAGGTCATGATCCCAGGGTCCTGGGATTGAGTCCCACATCGGGCTCCCTGCTCAGCTGGGAGACTGCTTCTCCCTCTCCCTCTGCCTTCCACTCCCCCTGCTTGTGCTCTCTCTCTCTCTCTCTGTCAAATAAATAAAATCTTTAAAAAAATATGGAATACTTCATGAATTTCATGTCCTTCTTGCACAGGGGCCATGTTAATCTTCCCTGTATTGTTCGAAATTTAGTTTATGTGCTGCTGAAGTGAGCACTGCAATCTCACAATTTAATCAAAGAATTTCAATTTCTCCCTAATGTACCCTAGATTGGAAAAGCACCAGTACTCAAACAACAAAGACCCACTTTTATTATTTAATGCATTTATTTCATAGACATTATTGATCATCAACTGTACGAGGGGAAAGGCTATTGTCTTATAACCTTAAGTGATAGGAAGGGCAGATAGTAATCAGAAAAAAGTCTTAGAAATTTTCCTTTCTTCTACCCTTTTTATTCTCTAATTGATAGAGGCTTATCAGTTAGAGAATAGACTTTAGCACTTCAAAGTTTAGTTTGCCATTAAGAGACTAAATCTCTATATATTTCTATCACTATGGCCCTTCTCTGGTTCTGAGAGGCCTTTTCTTAGTTCCAAGCAATTCTCCCATGGTGGTAGTAGTTACCTCATGGTGGTAGCAGAGATGCAAGAATGCCACTGGGACCTTGGTTTTTCAAGGACTGAGGATATGTAAACTCTACTTAGGGAAGGAATGCTGGCTAGCCACAAACCCCAAAGCTTTTAATGTGGAAGTCATGATTTCAACATGCTGTCATGACCACATTGATGTCCATAACCAAGGTATGAGCTGAGATTCCAGAAATGTCTTTGTAATCTTCTCCTTTTGTCCCTATTTTAAACCTTGAATACTACTTCCCTATCTTGCTTCTCCCAAATTTTAGTTACTGCCACCAAAAATTAGGGTGATGGGGTGGTCACTCAACATTCTCAGTTCATCTATGTCTACACAGAAGACTTACTTAGCTTCATCTAGCATCTGTTCTCGTATTTCCTAAGTGAACTTAATCTTCTAGAATTTGCTCCATTAATCCTCTCTCCACTGTCTTCAGAAATAGCTTTTTCAGCATCAGCACATAAGAGATTTCTGTTTTCTCCTGTCCTTTGGTGGATTTAACATACATATCTCTTCTTTTCCATTCATTTCCTTTCCCTTTCCTTTCCTTTCCTCTCTTCTCCATATTCCAAATATCTCTTCAATAGTCTTTAATAGTAAGGCCACAGTCTCAGAGATATTCATAATCTTTGGTCATTGAACAACCTCCAGAGGAGAACCTTGTCAACAGATTTTCATAAGTCTCTTTCTCTTTTAGCTCATTATTTCAGCTATCTTTCCCTAGGATTATGTAGCCTCCTACAGAAAGATGTAGTCCTGTGACTACAACCATGGTTTTTGATATATCAGAGAGTCTGTCATGAACATTAAGACCTATCCCATCACTGATCCTGAACTATAGCCCAAATTTCAGAGAAGTCTGCCTGGAAAACTAAGAAAAACTGGAGCTTCTATGTACTGAAAAATTCCCTCCTTTTCATTTGTTTTTAAACTTTGGCAACCATAAGTACTGACTTAGAGATTAGTTCCTAAGGGATCCTCTTCCTTTGCCACCTTGGACAGTTCCCACAAACCCTAGGTGTCCCTCTCTCTCAGAAGCTATGTATTCATCTAAAGGCTCTGATACAGGAAGAGAAGTGGTTTAACAACTGCTCCATAATCTCTAGGTGGTCCTGTTGATACCAGCAGACATAGGAAGGGCCAATATGAACTCTTCAGTTTGTTAGTTCATATAACCCTTTAGTTCACAATTTAGCAGCCATGGGAAGGATGTCCCCACAAATTCTATCTAGGGATAGTGATGTCTGAGATGGGGAAATGTGTGATTCCTCTCTCCTTCTTTATGCCTGAGGCATCACAGGTGCCTGAAATACACAATGTTTAAAGCCCTAAATGCAAGTGTCAAGGCTATCATAGGCTAGGTGGGCTTTTGGCATGTAAGATGTTATTAAGTTATGAAGTCTATTATTCTCTAGAAATGACTCATTAATTTACATTCCTACTCACCCCTAAACCATTTTCAGATGTTAGTTTCCAGGCATGTAAGAAGTTGTCCCAGTTATCCGGATCGAGAATAACACTGACAAGAGATAACCTGCTGTGGTTGCATGTTTTATGTTTGCCTTGTGTGTTGCCTTTCTATTACCTCCCTGTGCCTCAATGACTAGGCCAACACTCTACCCTGTGTGAGGAGTTAAAGAGCATGAGAGACTTTTCCTCCTGATTTATCAACAGTGCAGCCTTGTTCATTTCTTTTTTTGTCCTCTTCTTATCACAGAAAGACTTGCCAGGGGAGTTGCTCCACTCAGCTGTAAGCCTGGACAAGACCTTATCTTGCTATAGCCCTAGTTGGTTGATTGATGATTGTTTTGCTTATGCCACAGTTGGCCACCAAAACAGGGACTTGCATTAGCCTTCTTTCTGTATGGATGGACACATTTAGGGGGAGACTTTCCAAGACCTACTTAACATCCATCTTCAGAGCAGATGCCTTTCCCCAGAGTGCCACAACAGATGTGATTTGAACCTCAAATTTTACACTAAAACATTTGTTTCATGTTCAGCAATGAGATGATTTTGCTTCAATTTTTTACTTAAATATTTATTTGTTACTGGTCAACTCATCAAACACTGGGGCTTATGGAAAACCCCTGATACTTCATGACACAGGTAAGAATGAGCTGTCTGTTGATTTAGCAATATGAGATGTTGGAGTGCAAAATAGGAGATTCCCAATAAAAACAATATTAATGCCCAACTGTGCATTTCCGTTTCTGAGATCAGTCATCTCTAAGTTGGGTTTCGCCAACCTGGTTGCCTTAATCATGTTGATACTTGTGATACAAATCTTAGTATTTAATGTTTTGGTAAATACCAAAATTGTGAATTGGCTCCAAAATGATTCAAGCATGCTTATGAATCATAGAAATCTCAAATAGTATGGTTGGATATGAGCTAATATTTGGATTTACTAACATATTACAGGTGTATATATTGGAGAAATGGGTAGAAGATAGAAATGAGAGAGTAAATGTAATAAAACATATCCTTACAGTTTTTTGATTTACTATTGTGATTGAATAAAAAAATATAATTCTATATTTACATAATGCTATAATACATCTATCATTTCTCCAAAAGCAGGGATTATAAAGAGATCTCTCACTTGTACTTTTCTTCATCGTTTGATAGCCATGCTCACTAAAGCTGGAGTTAGTGGCCTCTGGCAATTGTTGCTGACACTTAATAAATTAGTCTTAACTATCCTTATGCTGCTAGGACACATGATACTGGTTTATAGCTGAAAAAAATAACAGGATATGGTGTAACATGACGCACTAAATCCTCTGCTGAATCAGGCTTTTGTTTTTCTCAACTATCTTCCTCTTTCATCTGGCAGTTGATCTAATTATATCTTACCTCTATTCATGAAACCTAAAGGTCTAACTAGGTTAACACTAGAAAGACTGTGACTGTTGCCATTCCTGTTGCCACTTACTTCTTCCTCTAAACAAGCACTTTAACAGGTAAGAAAGGCCTTACTTACCTGAATATTTGTTACAGATAAGCCCCAATTCTTGGCTCTCCTGATCCTTTTTTTTTCTCTTTCTTTCATTATTTCACCACTAGCCAGCCCCACCCTATCAGGTAATAATAAATAACAGCTAATATTTAATGACAACTACTTTGTGCAAAGTACATTTTATGAATTATATTAATTTAATCCTGCCAACAACAAACTCTTTTAACCCATTTTTAGATAGGAATATGGAAGTTTAGGGAGGTTCAGTGGCTTGGCTAAAATCACATGGGAATGTGGTGGAAGTGGAGCTCAAAATCAGGCCTTGTGACAGCAGAGCCCATTCAGGTAACTGACACCTGATAGTCTTCCTTGCCTCTCTCCCAAGGTCCATTTTACATATACACAACTTTACCTGCTGAGGATGGGATTTGACTTTTTACAGTGACAGGGCAGGTGTGTCAAAGTGTCAGCACTTTCCATGCTCTTGCCACTTGCCATCATCCCCATCCATTTGTTCATATCTGTCTCATCAGCTTTTCTCTATGACATTTGTTTATTCATCAACCACTTATTGAGCTTCTACTAAATACCAGACAATGCTCCCAGCACTGAAGATATAGCAATAAACCAATTAATGTTTCTCTCTCAAGGAATTGGGGGTGACATTTGATGAATAAGGAAAAAATAAGGAAAAAAATTGTGTGTGTATGTGTATTATAAAGTGTGTTCTAAGGAAGACTCTAATGCAATGATATTTGAGCAAAAGCCTGAAATAAGTGGACAAACTTAAAGGCTTTAGGAAAAAAAAGTATTCCGGGCATATAGAACAGCAGGTGCTAAGATCCCAAGGTAGGAGTTTGCTTTGTATATTTAAAAACAAGTGTATCTGAGCATTATTAGTAAGAAGTAGTTAGAGGTGGTAAGATTGGAAGATTTGTGACTTGTAGGGTATAATGAGAACTTTGGATTTTCTCTGAGTGAATGACAAAGCCATTTGGAAGATTTTAAACAGAAGAGTGAAATAACCTCTCTCACTTTTTAAAAGTATACCATGCACTATGTGAAAAATAGAACACAGGGAAGTGACGAAAGATGAAAAGAGATCAGTGTGAAATCTTTTACAACAATTCAGTTGCAAGATGATAATGCCTTCATTTATAGTGGGATCCTTATAACTGGTGAGAAGTTTTTGAGTTGGGGGTATCTTTGAGAGGTAGAGCTAATGGGACTTGAGGATGAATTGGATTCAAGGCATGATATGCATGATGTATTAAGAATGGCTCTGAGATTAGCATGAGCAAAGTGGAAGCATGAAGTTGCCATCATTGAGATAGGGAAACTCAAGAAGATTAGATGGGGGATGATTTGAGATTTAAAGTTGTATTTGGGTCATGTAATGTTAGAAATTCCTATTCATTCAAGTAAAAATTTAAAGTATTACACAGTTGGATATAGGATGTGTAGTAGAACAAGGGATTTGGTTTGAATTATGTAAAGTTGGGAGTGATTATCACATGGATGGTATTTACAATCAGAGAATTGGATTAAATCACTTATGGAAGTGACTACAGAATAAAGAAGAGAAGCCTCCTCTTAATAGTTCCTTATCCTAGTTGCACATCAGAATTCCCATGGGACCTTAAAATATATATACATATCAAAGTTCCACCACAGGCTCATCGAATCAAAATCTTTGAGAGCAGAACCCAAGAATCTTTATTGTCAATATCCCCAGGTGATTGATTATGTAGAAATTGACATGTGTTTGGGAATCAGTATTATAAGCCATTCTGTTTGTGTTATAATAGGAATTAATTTTTAATGCTGTGAAGACATGTCTCTCCATGTCCACTGTCATCTACTTAAATCCAAGCTATGGTTTTCCCTTACCCTAAGTGTTCTACTCACATCCATCCTTACCCCTATGTTTGCACAATTAGCGCAATAATTTTTTCAAAGAATAAATCTTCAGTGCATCTCATTGTTCTCAAGGGCAACAATCCTTAATGTGGTCCGCAAAATCATGCCTGGTATTGGCCATCTGTCTAACCACCTCATCAGGCATCAGCCACCTCCTTGCTCTCTGCACTACAATCAGACACTGGTCTTGCTTCAGGCCCAAGTATACATCTATTTCCTCTTGTCCCCCGGTTTTGCATTTGCTCTATCTTCTGATGATTTTATCCTCCCTTCTTTCACCTAATTAACTCTTGCTTGTCTTTTGACTTTGACTCAATCATCATTTCTTCAGAGAAGGCTTCTCTGACTTTTCTGACTAAACCAAATTCCTTACCCCCCCCGGTACCCGGTTATGAAATAAATTTAGGAAGTTATGATTAGGATTTTTAAAAAAAGGAAATAGAATAGAATGGAATAGAAAAATGTTGGAGTGGGTTGCATATAATAAAGATAAGTATTATCTTATAAACTTTTGTTTCTATATGTATTAATAGGTTGATGTACTCTCCCGGTAATACTTTTATAGTTACAATTTTTTTGTGCAATTACTAGCTTGTTGTTTGACATTCTCATTAGGTTGAAAGTCCAATGTGAGCAAAGGACTGTGTCTGTCTCCATTTTATCCATAGTCCCTGATCAAATGAATAGCCTTATCTAAGCACTCAAAGTATATTTATGGGAAGGAGGGAGGAAATAAGACAGGTGCGGGAATTTGTATTTAGGGCAGGGTAAGCCTGTACCATCACACTTTATAGTGTGGTCATGCTAGCTCTGCCAAAGCCAGTTCTGTGGTTTCATTGACCTCATACTTGAAAACAATAAGGCTTCCCATAATGTTTATTTATCTTAAAATGTTTAAATAAGCAATGAAATGCCTTCATTTACAAGTGTTAAGTGAAATGATAAACTCAGGAAATCTTGCTGTGGGTTGCCTTATTTCTTAAGAGGAGCTTTAGAAATCCAAGCCTGCCTGAGAACAACAGTAGGGAAATCTATTTTTTTTTCTTTCTGAAAATTTATGGACAATTTAGAGATGGTATCACAACTAATGAATTAGTGTCTCATCCCTGCTTGAGAGCACTTTTTATTTCCTTAAGAGATGACTGTTTCCTTCTTGAACGTCTGATTCACTGTCCTTATGGCACACACAGTACCTTCTTATATAGTAGGCTTTTCTTAAATTATATCACTGCATCATTTTAACATATAAACCCTGTTTTTCAGTCTCTGGTTTTACCAAAAATTTCATGTGCATAACTTGTCATCCAAGTATATTCTAGTTTTTTTGGTGACTATGAGGTTATAAACTGTGTTATACTTTTACAGTGATGGAATCTTGACCTCTTCTTAAAAATTTTTTTAAAGATTTTATTTATTTATTTGAGAGAGAGAGAGAGAGAGCACAAGCAGGGGGAGCTGCAGAGGGAGATGGAGAAGCAGGCTTCCCATGGAGCAGGGAGCCCAATGCAGGGCTCCATCCCAGGATCCATGTGGGGCTTGATCCCAGGACCTCGGGATCACAACCTGAGCTGAAGGCAGATACTTAACCAACTGAGCCACCCAGGTGCCTCTTAAAAAATAATTTAAAACTGTAGCTCAGACATAAAGTGAGAAAGTGCCAAATGAGTTATTTTACTCATTATTGAGAAAACTAAAGGGATGATGAACACTGGTTCAAAGAAAGAGAGGAGAGATATATTTAACCAGTAGGAAAAGAGAATGTTGGGACTAAATTACAAAACTAGATAAAAACTGATTAGTGTTCCACAGGGTAATAAAATTGTAATATTTGATGTTATTTTTTTATTGGGCAAAAATAATTTGTATCACTCATGAACAAAAACAATTGGCACTTATCAATCTTCTACAAATTAACATCTAACTTTGCAGAGGATGGACACAATTACAGTAAATAGAAAATCAAGTAACATTCACCCACTATTATGTAATTTACAATCCCCATCATTATGTTGTATCCCTGAAACAAATATAATGTTCTTTGTCAATTATATCTCAATAAAAAATACAGCAACAACAACAACAAACTACATTACCTAGAGAGAGAGAGATTTAATTTACATGGGCTTGACAGAAAATACTCTAGTATGGCTCTGAAAATTATGCAGTAATCTTTCCAAATTTCAAATTTTTTTTCTTAACACTATAAATTAACAAAGATGTCTAAGCACATAGGTTGGAATGGAGAAGGTAAAGAAGGGCTAGTTTCAACTTCTAGGAATAGAGGAATTTGTGTGTCACAGGACAGGGCAAGTTGGAAAGAGAGTAGTCGGTTCTGTTTCCATCTAGTGGCCTAACCAAACTGAAAATAGAGCTTAGCAGTGGACCAATTGATGTGGGACAGACTAAGAGCAGAGCCCTTCTGGGAGACTGACTAAAACTGTGTGCCTAGCCTGTTGAGGTGGTCTGTTACTGGGAGATCACTAAAGACCTTTAACCCA
The DNA here is from genome assembly GCF_003265705.2 of Callorhinus ursinus. NCBI lineage: Eukaryota > Metazoa > Chordata > Mammalia > Carnivora > Otariidae > Callorhinus > Callorhinus ursinus. The sequence continues at coordinate 58,794,082 of NW_027397066.1, read as the reverse complement.
TAAGCACACACTGTAAGAAGAAGCAGCGACCTGACAAATCAATTTATGCTAATGATGTTTTCCCTTGGATTTGTCATTCATTTTTCAGCAACTTGCCAAAATGAAGGTGATGAATCAATAACAGGTTGATGGGAAAAAATCTTCATAGCCAGGCTGAGGGGTAGAAACCCCAGTAAATTGTAAGTTGCATAACCAGGATAACTATCCGTTGCATCCATAGACCAATCTCTGCTCTTCACATGCATGATTTTCTAGTTCAGAAGCTTTGCAACCTGTTTCTTTCTAGCTGCAAAACAAGTTTTATTCTCACTCTATTTGTGGCAGTATCTATATATTCTCTTGGTACTTTCTGCCCCTTCATTCTTAATAAAGCCTTGCTTAACTTTCTTGTGAGGCTGGGAATTTCCTCAGGGACTTCTAAGAATAGCAGAGACATGACCATATGTGTTATTGTTGACCATTATGGCAACCATCACCATATTTTAATTGCAAAAATCACCTCCACAATCTCTATTCTCAAAAACGCAAAATACGTGTTCAGGTCATAACCATACCTAATGTTACATTAAATATATTTGAGGCTGGGAATTCAAATAAAGATCCTTACTACCTCTTTGGAGATATGGTACATATAGAACTGACTCTTCTGTGTAGCAAGCTGATAGTCCCTTCCAGAGAAATTCCCAGAGGAATGGCCCTGAAATTGTGGAAAATACATATTTCTGTTAACTTTGTTTTAAAAAATAACTCCATGCTTTTTTGAAGCAGCAGAAAACTATAAAGTGGAAAATAAAGAAACATACAAAAATGAGAGTTTCAATAGCATGTCTGGCATCCTGAAGAACAAAGATCTTTTCTTACTGTCTGGTGCACTCTTCATGGTTTTCCTCAGTTTTTCATAGTCATTTTTTTTCCATTTTAATCATGTAACAAAACTGTCTTGACTTCATATATATATAAACATCTAGGGATTTCCAGAGAAGATCTCTTCTTTCTATGTACCTATAAAAACAGAATTCTCTACCTTAATGGTAATAGAATATATGAAGAGGTGACATAGCCAAAAGCATCAAAAATGAACTTTAAAGAATATCAACTCTTTGCCTCTATTGAGTAATCATAGATTTGAAATGGCTTCTCCAAGAATAATATTTTCCAGATCTCTATTCTGGGAATTACCATAAAAGAAGGAATTATCACTTAAGGATTACCCCTTTCCTGTAACTTCAGTCCATATAAAATATAACGCAAAACCACACCTGTGTATTCTATCTGCTTAACTTCTTGTTCCACCCAGGGAGGGCAATGACTGGGTAAAGTGTGTTTGCCTTTTGAAATGTTGTTGTTTTGCTTCTGACACTAGAGAGGGTGGTAGGTAATTGGCCATACGTTCCTAGGGTGAAACACTGGGGCACCACAGTGAAACCAAAAGACTATAGTGACCACAGAAGTTAACAGGCAAGGCTGGTTCATGATCAAGGAGTGAGGGAGGGGACTTTTCTTCCTCCTCACCTAACTATCAACTCCAAGTCTCTCCCTTTCTCCCCTGGCATTTCCTCACCATCAAAATATTGTTTTTTTCTCAGATAAAAGATCTGATCTCAGTTATGCACATCTTACTATAAATTTTTATGTCTGGCTGGGAGATAGAGCCATTGTTTTTGGCATTTCAGTCCAAGTGCCTAATGAAGAGTAAAGGTCAGTTATCCCCACAAAAAAATTTCAGGCATAAGAGTGTACATGGGGAATGTGAGGGAGAGAAGAGGTACTTTGCACTCAGAGCCTGAAATTGGGGTAATCCTGCCCATTGAAAATTAGCAGTGCCTGTGCTCTGAAAGAACCTAGCTTATTTTGAGTCAGATGTTTTGAAACTTCAACTGTAGTGCTTTGTCTTAGTCACTTTTCTGTATTATTCTCAGATATACCAGTATCATTATACTTAGTTTAATTAATTGCATCATTATTTTTGTGATTAATTTATGTTTCTAGCTTCCAAATGACACATTTATTTGCCATTTACAGAAAAAAGCATAAAATCACTTAAATTATAAGTCCTCATTTTTCTTGATCACAACAAACAGGCTTCTTCATTCTCCTCTCTCAGCTCTGCAGTAGGATTACTTAACCATTATTCTTTCCCATCGTTACCACTTCAAAATAATTATTTTTTATCCTATTGTCTGGGAAACTCTGTCTTTCTATGATGCTACATTCTTAAACTTCTTTTAGACCTCTTGCTTTCCCATGAGAGCCAGTATCACTAGTTGGCTACATCATTTATGTGGTGCTTGTTTTGTTTCCCTTAAAGACCTATTTTTCTTTTTATTTCTTATTCTTTTAATGTGTTCTTTACTGTAAGCTTCTTGTGGAAAAAAAACATATTTCATCTCTGTATTCTAAGTAATTTGCATAGTGAATTTTTAAATTGTAGTTGCCCAGTATATTATTGCTGTATTTGAATTGAAGAGTAATGAGAGGTTGCAAGTCTTATAAGACTTGTATCCAAAATATATGAAGAACTCTTAAAACTCATCCATAAAAAAACAAGCATCCCTTGTTTTCTTATTGCCCAAGGAAAAAAAATGGGCAAAAACTCAGAAGAGACTCTATTATAGAAGATATACAGATGGCAAATAATCACATGAAAAGATGTTCAATACAATTTGTCATTAAGGAATCACAAATTGAAACAACAATGAGATGCCACTCTAAACCTATCAGAATGGCTAAAACCCAAAACAGAGACAACACCAAAACCCTAGCAAGCATATGATGTGAAACAATAGAAACTCTCATTGAGTTTTCCAGACTGGTACGTGATCTTGAAATGATACAAATAACATTATGAATATCCCATAAGATAGTGCACATAAAGAACTAAGCCCAATTGATGAGGGAGCAGAAGGCAAGCTGAGGACAAAGCACAAGCTGACACTCCACAAGCCTGCCCTGCCACGGAATATGTGTGACATTCCTCAGGCACGCCTGGCTGCCCTACAGCTAAGGGAAGGAAAAACAAATGGTTAACTTATAGAGATTACAGTCCTGCAAGACAAGAGTCTCCCTCAGTTTACAAATGTATTAGTAATTTACAAGAAAAAAAACATTCTTTCTATTCAATAACCAAACTTCCAGAAGGAAATGTAGAAAAAGTAAATGTCCTTTAACTTGTAGCCCATTGACAAATACTTGAGGCAGGCAGAGTATAAAGTTCCTCCAGGAAGCTCCCAACCGTCTTCATGTTAATGCTTTACTAGAGGGAAAAACAACTTGACAATGGCGAGGCCTCCAGTATCTTGTAGGTCCTCTTTAGCATCTGAGAGTTCTTTAGAAAAACCTGCCTTTTCCCTTACCTCCCCCAACTCCAAGTATGTAATCAATTGTTCCTCACAACCCCAGTGCAGCTCTTTCTGCCCAGGGGTCCTGCCCCCATGTTTTAATAAAACCACCATTTTGCACAAAGATGTCTTAAGAATTCTTTCTTGACCATTGGCTCCAGACCTCACCCCACCGAAGCTCACCTGTATTCCAAAACTACATCACTATTGTGCAGAGTTGGCCCACCATAGCACCTCAGTAAGAATGGAGTCATGGGTGTCTTTTTTATTTTCCCAGTTCTACAAGTTTCCTGCTTAACATTTCAAATTCTGTTGTTATTCTGACCAAAAAAAAAAAAAAAAACGTTTAGGCTCCAATGACAAGAAGACTGACTCTGCTTCTTCTACAGTGTGATCATCCACTTGATTCCCACATGCTATTGCCAGGTAAGTGCTGAAATATGCATAGAAAGAGTTGTGCTCTGGTGAAATTTGTAAGAAAGAAATGGTCTAAAAAATGTGAATTTGATACAACAATCTTAGAGAAGATTTCTGTTTAACTGTTCTATTGTTTATATTCATTGAAGGTAAATTTTTATGTTCTCTATCAATTACCTTGAATAATTAGATTAGGTTGAAAAATATTAATGATCCCTATCTTATGTATATAAAGTTTCTCTCCATGTCTTTAATTATAGTCTAATGAAAATTTAGTAGTTTAATGGAATAAGAACGGAAGTGCATATAAGTCAGAGAAAAGAATGTATGAAATTTAATACTCAGATATAAAGAAAATGTGTAAATTGGCCCCCTAATGGCCAATTGGAAATCCTGTGAACAAAAGGTCATTTGGGTGCCAGAAAAAAACCTTCTGACCATTAAGCACATAAAATTTCTGGTGATATTACAAGTTAATTACTTAGAGACTTTTCTAAAAGGGGTCTGAAAATTTTAGGGAAGGAATGAGTTATCCAAATCAGTATGAGTATAATGCCTAATGTAGGACAAGATGTTAGGATTCGAAGCTGATGGCCGGGAAAGACCTCTTGAGACGTCTTTGGTGCAAAAAGGTGGTTTTATTAAAGCACAGGGGCAGGACCCGTGGGCAGGAAGCGCTGCACTGGGGTCATGAGGAGTGGCCCATTATATACTTGCAAGTTGGGAGGGGGTTAGGGATAGCATAAGTCTCTAAGGAATTTTGGAAGCAAAGTTTCCAGGACCTTGAGGGGGCTAGCTATTGTTGGGAAGGGGTCATTTATTACTGTCTAATAAAACCTTAGTCATGAGACCCTTCAGATGTATATTGGTGAGCTATATGCTTGGGGGATGATTGCCAACCATATCTTGGGGTTTTAGAGATAAAGGAAATTTTTAAAGGAATTTTTATGTGTTAAAGTAAGCAAGCATACAGGATCCTGGGCCGGGGCGGGGGCGGTGAGGAGCGGTGCTAGTTGGGCTAGGATTGCCTTTTGCCCTAAGCAAAGTATTAACATCTAAGCAGTTGAGTCCCTAGAGGAATGTCACTCTGTTTCAAGGACTTGTCAATGGGTTGTAGATAGTAAAGAAATTTAATAATTTTTCTTCTGCCTTTGTTTCCCACATCAACGCCCATCAACTTCATGGTAAATGAAAACACACATGGCAATGCAGATAATGTGCTAATGCTATATTTCTTGTTTATATAATTACTTCCAATCTATAAAACAAATTATTAATTGCAAAATTACAAAATGACAATTCCTTTATAAAACTATTCATATGTATGTTGTTGAAGTGGGAAGTTAGAGATAAGCAAGGGGAGAAGACTTGCTGATCTACATGGTAATGGATTAGAATTTATTTCTTTTAAGATTTTATTCGTTTATTTGAAAGAGAGATAGAGCATGAGTGAGGTATGGGGCAGAGGGAGAAGCAGACTCCCCAGCGAGCAGGGAGCCCGCCGTGGGGCTCCATCCCAGGACCCTGGAATCATGACCTGAGGCGAAGGCAGACGCTCAACCGACTGAACCACCCCAGGGGGGCCCGTGGATTAGAATTTAAAACATCAGTATGAACTCATGTTTAGCTTAATATAGATATAGATGGTTACATACAGAGTTATTTACAGATACATTTATGTACTTTGGTTAGTATTCACACATATATTTTCCTGCTTTGTCAGGTGAATGGGTCAATAAGCAACAATCCCCCAAGAACAATGAGCATACCTAGTGCTCAGATTTTAGTTTCTAATACCATTCTTCAAAAAAAGAACCAGGAATCCTTGGGTAAATGGCAATTCTAAGATTGGAGCACAACATATATTATATGATTCTGGAGCATCTTGTAGTTCCAGAAAACAAGAAAGTCTTAAAAGGAAACACACAATGATGGGGTATAACAAAGTGACACAGAAGCCAATGAAAGAGTTTCCAATGTCCAAAGCTGGAACAATTTGAGCAACAAACTAAAGCAATATTGGATTATAAATCAAAGTAGAAAGTAAATATTCATGAGTTCATACTGTTATAAATAAATGATTTAATAAATAAATAAGAGACACTAAACAAATCTCCCCTACAGAAGAATTCCAAATAATTTATGTAGATAATCTGTCTTCAAGGAGGTTCAGCATAAGTATGGGCTGTACATACTGACTTCCTTCCACAGAGTATAGTATACAAAGGACAAAAATCAATATCACCAGAGTAGAGAACCTGACAAAGACTACCTCAGCCAGATGACCAAGGTTAACATCAACAGGGATGTCATGTTGATATGATAAAGTTGATATGATACTTTTGAGATAATGTGATGAGAATGACATATTACTTTTGTGGGCTTCCTCCCCAAAACCAGTAATTCCACTATAATCACGGAAAAAGCATCAGACAAATTATAGTTGAGAGAGATATTCTACAAAATGTCTGACCAGTACTTCTCAAAACTGACAAGGTCATCAAAAACAAGGGAAGTCTGAGAAACTGTCACAACCAAGAGTTGTCTTAGGAAACTTGACAACTAAATGTAATGTGGTAATCTAGATAGGATCCTGGAACAGGGAAAGTTGAAAAGGATAAGAACAAGTAAGGAATAGAATAGGAAAAGTGAATTGAATCTCAAGATAATCCAAAATTTGTATGGCAAGTAATGCTATTATTATATCATACTTTTTTTTTTCAGTAAACAGTACTTTCATAGACTAGGTAAACATTGTTTAATGGTTTATAAATTTTACAATCAACAAGTCCGGATGGCTTAATTATGATCATAGAATAGAATGTGACAGAAAAAATTAAGGAGACTAGATTATCAGCTCTTATAGAAGTACGTCAGGAGAAACTCAATTAAAATGTATAAATTAAAAAATTTTGATTCAAGCACATTATTTAGAGATATGCTATTTTCTACCAGGACAAAATTTGTTTTGTTAAAGGAGACAGTTTTCCAACACTTTATCTTTGAAAGAAGGAAGTTTTTTTAAAATATTTTGTCCTGATGTTTAATTTTTTGAATTAATATATTTCAAAGAAAAGAGAAATTAATATTTCATTTGAAATAGATTTTATGCTGTGGTCTTTTAAATAATTTGCCAAACCAAATTTACTTACAGCACAATTTCATTTGACACCATACACACTCACGTCATAAGTTTTGTAAAGTGTATTACCAGGGAGAATATGGCAACTCAGTATTTTGATTTCATAGAATAAAATCCTTTTGTATAATTCAAGTGAAAATTCCAGAATGAGGGGTGCGTGGGTGGCTGAGTCATTAAGTATCTGCCTTCGGCTCAGGTCATGATCCCAGGGTCCTGGGATCGAGCCCCGCATCGAGCTCCCTGCTCCGCGGGAAGCCTGCTTCTCCCTCTCCCACTCCCCCTGCTTGTGTTCCCTCTTTCGCTGTGTCTCTCTGTGTCAAATAAATAAATAAAATCTTTAAAGAAATGAAAATTCCAGAATGAGAGAGATAAATTCGAGTAGGAAAGTCTCTCAGTCTGTTCTTTTTTTGGTGAAATTCTCTGGAATGACTTGTTATTCCAATGTCTCTGCTTTGATTTAGAAGTCTACAATCCCAGAGTTAGAAAGGGACTAGGCTTATTCAAAGGATTTGAAAGGCCATACTACTTTAATTTATTAATTGATTTAATTAATTAATTATTAATTATTAATTAATTATTAATTATTAATCAATTTAATTTATTTGTTCTGAACCCTGATGATCTGAAGTTATTTTGAGCTGATTATCTTAAGCTATTAGGGATATATGACACACAAACAGTAGAGATACCTGAAATGAATATTTAAAATATAAGAATACTATTTTGGGACTTCTGAGTGGATTTTTGGGTTGGAAGAACTTTACAGGAATTACAAAGACGAGGATTTTATTCCCATAAAACTGCAAATGGCTTGGTAGATTTCTTGCTTTTCTCTCACACTCACACGTAAGCATTCAGAGTCATGCTTTTTAAGAAGTCAATGTAGAAGTGACATTACCAAAATAACAGGCTAGGAGACCCCAGCTTCAGTCTCCCCACAAAGATCAACAACTAGATGACAAGTCACAAACCAAACACTTCTGGGAGAGCTCTGTAGTCCTCATAGGAAATTTCAGCAGAACAAAAAATCTGAGAATACCACACACAACACAGAAGGAAGCCAGTTTCATTTTGCCTGCATTATCCCACTCCTCACGTCAGCATTGCTCAGTGCCAACAGGGAACTCTCAGAAAAATTCCTCTTACCAGGAAAGTAAGAACACAGTGAATGAACAACTTCTCTAGCCTTGCAGAGCACTGCACAAAGAATTCACTTCAGTTTCTTCCAACCCAAACCAGCAAAACTGAGACATGTAGAGATGGCAAAGAACAAGGAAGAAAAGCAAGGTCCACCAGTAGCCACACAGAGACAGCAGTCACAGTTCACAGTGACTTGCTCAGCAGACAAATACAGCATTTTTGCCACTGTAAAAAAAAAAAATGACCAGCATTCCTGCCATAGACTACTCCCTGCAGATTTCACTAGCTCTCACCCCATAGGCATTCACATTCACTAATGTCAATCACCTACATTCCTCCCTGATTTCTCCCCAGCTGCCCCACTAGAGCCAGGAACCACCCTGGCAGCCAGTGCAGGCCTCTGCAGCTGTAGAATGCAAGACACCAGCTGAGACCCCTCTGACTGACTCCCACCACTGTGCACCTTCTCACCAGCTGTGTACTTGTGCACTGCTGGCCTGACATCTGTCATCAAACTCCACTGCCATGTGCATGGTTAGGGAGAGACTGTACCATCATGGGAGAACACACCAATGGTCAGGGCCCTGAGTTGCTTGTGGGCTTGGATCAGGGCCTGTCTTTTATCACTGCATATGATCATACACAGTGATCAAGCAAGATTTTTCCCTGGAATGCAAGAATGGTTCAACAGACTCAAGTCAACAAATTACACTATACTATTTTAATAGAATGAAAGATAAAAATCATATGATCATCTCAGTAGATGGATAAAACACATTGGACAAAATACAGCATCTTTCATGATAAAAAAAAAACTCAACAAATTGAGTGTAGAAGGAAGATATCTCAACATGATAAAGGCCATATATGATAAGCCCTCAGCAAACATCATACTTAATGGTGAAAGGTTGAGAGCTCTTTTCCTAACATTAGGAACAAGACAAGGGTACCCACTCTCACCACTTTCATTCCTTCTATTCCACTGGAGGTCCTAGACAGAGTAGCCAGGCAAGAAAAAGAAATAAAAGACACCCAATCAGAAAGAAAGAAGTGAAAGTGTCTTTGTTTGTAGATGCTATGATCTTATATGAAGAAAATCCTAGACTCATGGGCACCGGGGTGGCTCAGTCAGTTAAGTGGCTACCTTCTGCTCAGGTCATGGTTCCGGGGTCCTGGGATCAAGCCCCATGTCAAGCTCCCTGCTTAGCGGGGAGTCTGCTTCTCTCTCTCCCTCTGCCCCTCCCCCTGTTTGTGTGCTCTCTCTCACTCTCTCTCTCTCCCTCTCTCTCAAATAAATAAAATAAAAAAAAAAGAAAATCTTAGACTCCGCCAAAAAATTGTTAGTTGGAATAAACAAATTCAGTAAAGTTGTAGGATACAAAGTCAACATACAGAAATTAGTTGTGTTTCTAAACACTAATAAAGAAACATCTAAATAAGAAAGAAAGAAAATAATCCTATTCACATCAGCATCAAAAAGAATAAAATACTTGGGAATAAATCTAACCAGGGAGGTGAAAGATCTGTACTGAAAAAAAAAAAAAAAAAAAAAAAAAGAAAGATCTGTACTGAAAATGCGGAGACTTGAATGAAAGAAATTAGAGAAGACACAAATAAATGGAAAGATAGCTTGTGTTCATGGATTACAAGAATTAATATTGCTAAAATATCCATACTACCCAAAGCTATCCACAGAGTCAATGCAATCCTTATCAAAACTCCAATGGCATTTTTCATAGAAATAGAAAAAAAAATCTTAAAATTTTTATGGAGCCACAAAAGACCCTTAAGTAGTCACTGCAATCCTAGAAAGAACAAAACTGGAGGCAACACACCTTTTGATTTCAAACTATGCTACAAAACTATAGGAATTAAACAATATGGTGGTGGCATAAAATAGACCAGTAGAACACACAGATGGAATGAGAGCCCTCTCGGAATCTAGAAAAAAACCCTGCAAAGACAGTCACCTAATATTTGAAAAGGGAGCCAAGAATACTCCAAGGGGGAAAGGCTAGTCTATTCAATAAATGGTGTTGGGAAAACTGGAAAACCACAGGCAGAAGGATGAAATTGGACCCTATCTTATGCTGCTCATGAAAACTAACTCAAGATGGATTAAAGAGTTAAAGATAAGAACTGAAACCATAAAACTTCTAGAAGAAAACAGAAAAAAGTTCCTTGACGTTTGTCTTGGCAATGATTTTTTCGGAGATGACACCAAAAGCAAAAGCAACAAAAGCAACAGTAAGTGGGATTACATCAAGATAAAAACTTCTGCACAGCACAGGGAACAAACAAGAAAAGAAATAGGCAACCTACAGAATGGGAGAAAATATTTGCAAATCATGTATCTAATAACCGGTTAATATCCCCAAAATATATAAAGAACTCATATGACCCAATAACAAAATATAAATAAGCAATGTAATTAGAGTGGGCCAAGGACCTGAATAGACATTTTTGCGAAGAAGACATACAAATGACTAAAAAGTATTTAACATCATTAATTGTCAAGGAGAAGTAAATCATAACCACAATGAAATATCACCTTACACCTGTTAGTATGGCTATCATTAAAAAGGGATAGTCTTCAACAAATGGTGTTGCACAGAAGCAAGCAGAAGAATGAAATTGGACCACTTTCTTACACCAGACACAAAAAATAAATTCAAAATGGATGAAAGACATAAATGTGAGACAGGAAACTATCAAAATCCTAGAGAAGAACATAGGCAGCAACCTCTCTGAACTTGGTTGTAGCAACTTCTTACTAGACACATCTCCAGAGGCAAGGGAAACAAGGGCAAAAATGAACTATTGGGACTTCATCAAGATAAAAGCTTCTACACAGTGAAGGAAACAATCAACAAAACTAAAAGGCAATTTATGGAATGGGAAAAGATATTTGCAAATGACATATCTGATAAAGGTTAGTATCCAAAATCTATAAAGAACTTATCAAACTCAATACCCAAAAAATAAATAATCCAGTTAGGAAATGGGCAGAAGACATGAACAGACATTTTTCCAAAGAAGACATCCAGATAGCACAGACACATAAAAAGTTGTTCAGCATCACACATCATCAGGGAAATACAAATCAAAACAACAATGAGATACCACCTCATACCTGTCAGAATGGCTAAAATTAACAAGACAGGAAACAACAGATGTTGGTGAGGATGCAGAGAAAGGGAAACCCTCTTGCATTGTTGGTGGGAATGCAAACTGGTGCAGCCACTCTGGAAAACAGTATGGAGGTTCCTCAAAAAGTTGAAAATAGAGCTACCCTACAACCCAGCAATTGCACCACTAGGTATTTACACAAAGGATACAAAAATACAGATTCAAAGGGGTACATACACCTTGATGTTTATAGCAGCATTATCTACAATAGCCAAATTATGGAGAGAGCCCAAATATCCATCGACTGATGAATGGATAAAGATGTGAGATATATATATGGCTGTATATATATATATATATATATATATATATATACACACACACCACACACACACACACATATAAATACACACACACACACATATATATACACATACATATATATGCACATACATATAATGCAATATTACTCAGACAAAAAAGAATGAAATCTTGCCATTTGCAACGACATGGATGGAGCCAGAGTGTATTATGCTAAGCGAAATAAGTCAATCAGAGAAAGACAAATACCATATGATTTCACTAACATGTGGTATTTAAGAAATAAAACAGAAGAACATAGAGGGGAAAAAAGAGAGGTAAACCATAAAACAGACTCTTAACTATAGAACTTAACTACAGAACTCTTAACTATATAAACTGAGCGTTGCTGGAAGGAAGTGGGTGGGGGATGGGCTAAATGGGGGATGGGGATTAAGGCAGGCACTTGTTGTGATGAGCACTGGGTGTTGTATGCAAGGATGAATCACTAAATTCTACACCTGAAACCAATTTTACCCTATATGTTAACTAACTAGAATTTAAATAAAAACTTGAAAAAGAAAAGGAAAAAATAGGTAACATGTTGCCAAGGTTGGAGAAATGGGAACTGTTTTGCTGTTTGTGGGAATGTAAATTGTTGCAGCCACAGCGGAAAACAATATAAAATTTCCTCACAAAACTAAAAGTAGAACTGCCGTATGATCTAGTAATCTCATTTCTGGGTATATATCTAAAGGAAATGAGAACAAGATCTCAAAGAGATACTACTCTCTCATGTTCGTTGCAGGATTATTCACAATAGCCAAGATATGGAAACAACTGAAGTGTCTGTCGATGGATGAATAAATAAAGACGATGTGGCATATGCATATAATATGGAATATTAGTCAACCAAAGAAAGAAAGAAATCTTGCCATTTGCAACACCATTGGATGATACTTGAGAGCATTGTGCTAAGTGAAATAAGTCAGAGAGAGAAAGACAAATACTGTATGATCTCACTTGTATGTGGAATCTAAAAAGGCTGAACTTACAGAAACAGAAAGTAGAATGATGGTTATCAGGGGCTGCGAGCAGGGCAAACGAGAAGATGTTGGCCAAACGGTACAAATTTCTAGTCACAAGATGTATAATTTCTAGAGGTGTGATATAGATAGAGCATGGTGATTATAGTTATTTTTTTAAGGTTTTATTTATTTATTTTAGAGAGAGAGAGAATATAAGCAGGAGGAGGGGCAGAGGGAGAGGGACAAGCAGACTACCTGCTGAGTGGGGAGCCCGACATGGGGCTTCATCTCAGGACCCTGAGGTCATGACCTGAGCCAAAGTCAGATGCTTAATAGACTGAGCCACCCAGACACCCTGATTATAGCTATTAATACTGTATTATATTCTTGAAAATTGCTAAGAGAGTAGATCTAATAGAGTAAATACTCTGGTCAATCTTCTCACTACAAAAAAGAAATATTTATTATGTTGATGTGATGGACGTGTTAGCTAATGCTATGATGGTAATCATTTTGCAATGTAATCAGTGTATTAGATCAACACCTTTTACACCTTAATCTCACACTATAGGTTGATTATATCTCAATAAAATTGGAAAAAAGTAAGAAAGTCAATGTACTAGAGTCCAGTGAGTTATGAACAGAAAATCAAATGATTTGGGTTTGAATAATCTCTGCCACTAACTTACATGTGTGACCTTGGACAAGTCATGTTACTAAGGGCTTCTTGACTTCAGCTCTTCCCCTTATTTCTACCTGGAATAAGATGAGTAACCTGGAGCTTACCATGGTTAAGTAATTTGCTCAAGGTTACCAAACTCTGGCACTGAGACAGGATTTAAATTCAGAGAGTGTAACTAATTCCAGGGACTGAGTTCCTAAGCAATAACCTTTAGAACACACATACATGGCCAACTGATTTCCTGCAAAGGTGCCAAGATATTTCATGGGGGGAAGATAGTCTTTTTAATAAATAATTCTAGCCAAGTAAATATTCACATGGAATAAAATGAATCTTGATCTTTGCTTCACATCAAACACAGAAATTAACTTAAAATGTATCATATACCTAAACATAGAAAGCTATAATTGTGAAATTTCTAGAAGAAAACAGAGAAATGTTTTGTGACCTTGGGGGGGGCAGGCAAAGGGTTTTTTTGCATGATAGTAAAAATACTAATCATAAATGAAAAAAATTGTAGAATTTGACTTCATTAAAATTAAAACCTACTGCAACACTCTTTAGAAAATGAAAAGTAAAGTCACAAACAAGGAGAAAATATTTGTAACACACATATCTAACAAGATTCATAATCATTCATAAGCTATAACAACTCAACACAGCTCAATAATAAGGAAACAAACCATTTAAAATCCCAAAGTTTTAAATAGGTACCTTATAAAAAAAAGTATGCAATTGACCATTAAGCACATGAAAAGCTGCTCCAGATCATTCGGGGTTAGGTGGGTTGATAGCTTTGTCAAAACTCATCAGATGCTATACTTTAAAAGGATGCTTTTACTGTAGGTAAGATAAATCTGGATATGTTTGCTCTTCATATCCTTATTCAAGTGGAATGCCAAAATGGCAGCTCCTGGAATTTGTCACAGATGGGAAACACAATGTCATCTTCACCCCACAACTGTAGGTCTTGAATCTGGAGAAGCCCTGTATATCTTCCAGACTCCATCTGTGCCTCAGATTGGAATTTCAGTGGCTTTATAGACGTAGCCCTCCTGCAGGCGATGGCAAGGCATTCCTCAGTTGATTCATTCACTCAGTCACCCGTGAAATGGGTAATTTCTACCACTCTGCTTCATCATTTGCTCTTTCTGAGGCTCAGATGACACTAAACCCATCTGAAATTTTTATTCCAGCAAGTGTCAGGAAATGGTATGAAAAATTTCAAAGACGACTGCCACAGAGCCCTTTCTTCCGAAAAACATAATTTGAATAAAATAATTTTAAAAGGCTCTTAAACTTGTCATATTGTAAATAACACAATTTATAAGTGGGAGGCAAAAAAAACCCCAAAAGATGAAGATTAATTTTAAAAAAGTACTTAGTGACTATACATCATCATTATTAAAGTACAATTTTATAAATTAAACTATGGAAAAATGAAAAAAAAAAGTCATCATTAATGACATTTTCCCCTTAAACTTAAGATATTTTTCAGAAGCAAAGGTTTTATTTGTTTTGGCTCAAATGAATTATTTACTTAAAATTAAGTATAACCAAAAAGTAAAAGTAGTATGCTTTTAATGTTTCTCTAGCAATTGAAAACAAATTGTCAAGCACTGTGGTATTACAATGATTTACCAGCATAGTTAACAAAATCAAGTACATCCAGCTTCTAGAGACTATATGTAAAATATATCCAACATACATTTTACATATTGGAAAATAATTCCTGGAAGCATTTCTTTGGATTACAAGGACTTCAAATAATACAAGTCAGATGTCATTTTTTATCTTTGCAAAATCATACATTTTCACTGAGATAGCCGCTGTAAGTAAAACTTTTAAAACAATCTTGAGATTTTTGCAAACAAGTAGAAACAGTGCATTAAGTATTAATCCCAGAACAGCATCATGCATGTTCTCAGAATTTTTCCACTCTGCTCTGAACACCCTTGCACCAAGTGAGGGGTGAGACAGGGTAGTTTTAAGGCCCACAATGCAGACACCATGAGGGAACACAGGCTTGGCGACCTTTAAAACATTTCACCAGAAGTTGTGTCAACATCAAAATGTTTTGACTTTTCCCTGCAGCACTGCCAAAGAAAATAATTTCCTTTTAAAGCCTCTAGCTTAGAATCTAGGCTATTGGAGGGCTTTATGTAAACCAGCCAAATTTTCTTTTTCAGAATGAAACCACAGAAGTAAATACAATTTGAGATTACTAATCCCCATAACAAGGAAGAAGGAAGTTTGTCAAATAAAAACTCGAAGGGATTTTTTTGATTAAAGAAATACTTAAATCCCCTTCTTTTTCCCATTTCAAGAAAAAAATTCCACATATATTACTTTTAACAGTCAATTATAAAACCTTTAAAACAAAAAGTATAATTCATAATGTACATAACACTTACCTATCTAGGTACTTCTGAGATTAAGCAGTATTAACATTTTATTATACTTACTTTTTTAATGAAAAAATAATATAGATACTAAAGCCCTATTGATCATTCCTTTTCTCCCTTCACTGCCCAAATCCTAGAATGATAGTGTCACTCTCATAATGTTTTCACCCTTTACTGCGCATACACATTTCTATAAATAATAAGCACAAGACCACTATGTGGTAGTTTAACATTTGCATGAACGGTATTATACTGAAGGTACTTTTTTTTTAATCCAAAAGTGCGTTTTGAAGTCTTACTCATGTTAATCTAATGAGGCTGAGCAGTTTCATGTTAACTCTGTATCATGGCACAGTTTACCAATTCAACACTGAGGGATAGTCATTTCCACATCTTGCTACTACCAAGAGCATGTCATGAGCATCTTTATACATCACTTCTCATGTACCTGACTGAGAATTTCTCTAGGACAGACACTTAGAAGGGATAAAGTGCAGGGTAAGATGTACAGATTTTCAGCTGCAACCGGGCATTGCCAAGCTGCTTATGAGCATTTATGTGTCCTCCAGCCATGTCCAAGTTCCCATTTCCCCATATTCTCACCAGAAGTCAGTGTCATCAGATTCACCGATTGTTGGATATGAAATGCTGTTTCACTGTGGTTTAAATTTCATTTTTTTGATAACTAATGAAACTAAGTATCCAATAAGTTCTGCAAATGATCTATTCATGTTCTTGTTCATTTTTCTATTGGGTTGTTTTTTGTGTCTTTTGATACGTAGCAGTTTGTAATATATTGGAGATATCCACTGCAGAAGAATGAGATTTTCATTGCTTAAAGTTGATCTGTTAGACCATTTATATGTGCCCATTTCATTTCAATTTCACTGGGTCTCAGTAGAACAGTTTTACAATTTATCTTACATCTATCCTGAGTCTCAAGCCTTACTCCTCAATATTGCATACAAATTCTCTTCTGTATACAAATGCTCTAATATTCCTGGATATATCTCTCTACATAACTATTTGTCTCAGAGAGACAAATACAGCAGCATGTTTAAGAGGACAAAGCAGGTTCTGAGTCCGACTGATACTTTCTAGCGTTTAATCTCAGATCTGTACTTACTAGCCATATAATAATGGGCATATCATATAACTGCTCTGTGTCTCAGTATTTTCATCTGTTGAATGTAAAAAATAATAGTACTTGCCTCATCAAGTTATAATAGAGATAGAACACTTAGCACCACTGCTTGGCACAGAGCAAGTACTCTATGTTAGCTATGGTTATCATTCCATAAAATATTTTTAAATTACAATGTTATTGACAACTTTTAAAACTTTAGTTTTAATATAAATTATATTTAATAGGGATATCAAAAGTAAATGCCTATAGCCTCAAAGTACCTCTTTCCTTTAAATATTTAAATATTTAATTACTGTGCTGTTTTTAACATATGACCACAAATTCTTTGACAGTCCTGTCCCAGGAGATGGAGCTTAATTTCCTTCCCCTTGAATATGGGCTGGACCTAGTAACCTCCTTTCTAACAAATAGGGCACGCAAATGAAAACACTTTACAGTGGAGCAACCTGACTGATACCACTTTAACCAGATGATCAAGGTTAATGTTATTAGTAATAAATAATGTAGGTAGCATGTGCCCCAATATTATACACTAAGAAGGGCTCTTCTGTGATAGTTTTCAAAAAAAAATTCACAAGTCCAGTCTATTCATGAGAAAATATTAGGCAAATTCAAATTGAGAGATATTCTACAAAATACCTGGCCAAGGGCCGCCTGCATGGCTCAGTCGTGAAGCGCCTGCCTTTGGCTCAGGCCATGATCCCAGAGTCCTGGGATCGAGCCCCACATTGGGCTCCCTGCTCAGCGGGAAGTCTGCTTCTCCCTCTCCCACTCCCCCTGCTTGTGTTCCCTCTCTCGCTGTGTCTCTCTCTGTCAAATAAATAAAATCTTAAAAAAAAAAAAAAACCTGGCCAATACTCATCAACGTGTCAAGGTCATAAAAGCCTGGGAAATGATCACAGATTGGAGGACCCTATGGAGACACGACAACTAAATATAGTATAGTATCCTGGCTTGAATCTTGAAACAGATAAAAGACAACCATGGAAAAAAGACTATCGTTTAGTTCATAGTATTGCACTAAATGTTAATTTCTTAGTCTTAATAAATATATCATGGTTACAAAAAATATTAACATTAGAGGAAGCTGAGTGGAGGTATATGAGAGCACTGTATGACCTTTGCAACTCTTCTATAAATCTTAGAACATTTCTAAGGTAAAAGGTTTAAAAAGTGAATATCCATATTATTTTACTACTGTTATGATGAAACAAGACCATTTATAATTAGACAAAAATATAGATAGCACACACAAGGAGATTATATGTCTTTATTTTCTTTGTTTGGGGGCCCAATATATTTAGAATTAAATTTACTGGGTATATGTTGCAATGATCTGTAACACAATATGAATTGTCTAGAAAGATGTACCCCTTGGAGGATAATTAGCATTTAGTTAGATTTATTCTAGGTGATAAGAGAGAGTATATAGATAAGCAGAAGTGGATCTTTTTTTACATCATGTTTAAGTATTATCTATGCCCTCAAAGACCCACACACATTAAAATTACTTAATTATTACTTTAATTTTCTTTCATCCCTGGCTGTTAAGATGCTAGAACTTTTAATTTCTTCAAAGATGTTTACATAAATACATATAATCTATTACTTTGGAATTGCATTAGTCCAAACTGACAAAAATCAATTAAGGAATCCAAAAAATCTGAGTTAACAACAAAGTAAAATATAATTAACATGGATACCAGGATATGTCACAGAATTTTTTTTTAATCTACCTAGAAAATTTAAGTGGGATAATTTTTATAGAACCGTATAATTTGCAATATTGTCAGAGATTCATAGAAACCAATTTTATTTATTCATTCTAAGAAGATTTTATTTATTTATTTATTTATTTGAGAGAAAGATTGAACATGAGCAGGGGGAGGGGCAGAGGGACAAGCAGACTCCCTGCTGAGCAGGGATCCCAATGAGGGGCTGGATCCCAGGACCCCAGGATCATGACCTGAGCTGAAGGCAGATGCTTAACCGACTGAGCCACTCAGGCACCCCCCATAGAAACCAATTTTAAAAGACTTTAATTATTGACAAATAATGTAGTTACAAACCTATGCTTATATTCATATACTTTCAAATATCAATTTGGATATGATGAATTATATAAAGAAATAAAAGAAATTTAGACAATTTTTACCATTTCAGTCTTCGTGCAAAATTCAGAATTTTTCAGTAATTAAAGTTTCATACTTGTAACCAGGTTTTTATTAGTTGGTAATTCACTATCATCATAGGAATAAAAACATATATTCAAATATTTTAAACCCAAACCTGTAAAATAATTCAGTCATCTAAACCTGTTGTCTTAATTAAAGTTAGTGGAGAAAAAAAATCAACTACACTTTATTTTTTTCAGTTTAAAATTTCTACTAATAAAAGTTTCTCAAATGGAAAGGATTTTCAGCTTGTAATCTTAATTTTAAAACTAATTTTTCTAAAAGTATGGCAAGTGGAACAGACTTCTTTCAGGCTCCCTTATCTCTAGCTAGAGATGGCTTCAAGCAAAAGGAAAAATCTTTCTCTTTTCTTTAAAGATTTTATTTATTTATTTGACAGAGAGAGAATGAGAGAGAGCCCTAGCGGGGGTAGGGGTGGAGGGAGAGGGAGAAGCAGACTCCCTGCTGAGCACAGAGCACCAGTGGTGCTGTTGGCGGGAGTGCTGGATCATGACCTGGGCTGAAGTCAGATGCTTAACTGCCTGAGCCACCCACATACCCCTCTTTCTGGTTTTAATATATAAAACTTTTAGCCTTTTAAGGACTACTATTTTTGGCATGATGTCAGTTTTAATATATCTGTTTATTGTCTCTGATTAAGCTTACACTAAACAAGCTGCCATTTCTAAATCAGATCTTTTTCTACTTTTTCTTATTAGACTGCTTGTATAGGTAAAAAAAGGAGTTGTCTTGAAAACTAGGATTATTAGTTTAAAATAGAACTCATAGACTAACAATTCTGATTTGTTTTCCATAATTATATTTATTCACATTCACATTTATTTTTCTTCACTAAATTTCATGTGTTTTTTAAAATTTAATAACTTATAGAATATTTAATTTTCCATCTCAGAGGGAGCCCTTTCTAATAGAAAGTCACTTTATGATCCAGTTCCTTGAACACTAATTTCTTTAACTCAAGTAGTACAGTTGTATAGATCACACTTGTCAAAGTTCAGCTCTCTTACAGGCTCCATCTTATTTATCTCCAAGAATAGATCAGTTAATCCCTGCTCTGACACAGGACCTAAAAGGGACTAGGGAGAGAGAAGTAACCAAATTTTTAATTTTACTAAAACAAACAAAACACCAGAAATTTATATCAATGTTTTGTTGATATCTCAATTACCTCTGGAGGGTTAATTCCCTATTAAAATTCCCTGGCCTCCCCTTCCATAGTGTGAAAGCATATATGATAAGCAGTGGTTCTAAAAGATTTCAATGCACTGGGGCTGATATTCAGGAATATCATTTTCATATAATAAATAAAATTATTTAATCTTATTATAATGAGAGATTGCAATGTGGCATTCCCTCACTCAACGTATTTGTTGCTTACAACATCCTATTCTAATCAAACTGTAGGGTTTGTTGGACATAGCATGGAATATTAACATCCAGAAATGTGGCTACATATTGTCATTATACATAGCATTTTCTCACTTTATAAATCTGCTCATAAATATTATGTCAACTGAGTCTACGTGTGTGTGTGTGTGTGTGTGTGTGTGTGTGTGTGTGTGTGTGTTGGGGGAGATATTCAATCAGAACCAAGTATCTGAACACGAAGTGTCTAGAATTGAGAAGACCTTCGGTAAGTCAGCCATAGATCAACACCTTCCACTCCCTTTGTGGGTGCCTGTCTTCACTCAGAGTCCAAAAGAGAAAACCCACTCAGTCCCCTAGTGGTGGGCAACTTTTTAAACATAACTTTGTTATCTTCCATCTGAGAACTTTTTTTTCCAGGGGCAGAGGCCACTTTGAGAATCTAGTAACCAGGGTTACTAGGGTTACCCACAGATGTTGGAAGATACCATTTTGGTCAACAAGCAGCTTTGGGATTCTCTTGTCGGTGGTATAAGTCAACTCATTCTAAAATAAAAATTATATAAGCACTGTATATATAAGCACTGTATATAAAAGCACTGTAATCCCTTAATTCTCTTTTCTGACTAACATCTTAATCTATAAGGATATAAAGAAAGGCTGAAAGAACAATTGCTAATCTTTTATGATCTCATAGTCTGTAGGCCAGAATCTTCATAGAAATGCAAAATATACTGATGATAATGCTTCTAAACATAAATTATTTATTAAATATTCCTATATTCTTATGTTTTCTTTACCTAATTTAATGAGTCTAATAGATTCCACTACAAAAGGTATGAACTGAAATGGTTCTGGGCAAGAGAACTATATTTTAGATGGGAAGTCTCCTTTCTGAGGATAAATCTACTCATTATTTGATAGTACTTTTTATAGCTTATTTTAAAAATCCTTCCATATCTCAAAGTTTAAAAAAATCCACTTATTTTTTATTCCAAGAGTTTTAAAATTTTTATTTGGATTTGTTTTTTGTGCATGCTGTGAGGTAAGGAGCCACTTTTATTTTTTAAATAAATAGGTAACTTTTTTTCTTTCAGTATATTCTTTTCCTCACCGATTTTACATTTGCTCTTGTGGTGTGTCCATGTTCCATCACTGTTTATTTCTGAGCCCTCTTGTTTGTTCCATTGGTTTGTTTGTCTCTTACTGTATTTGTCATTCACTGCATATACCACACTGTCTTAATTAGTGTAGATTTGTAATAATTCTTGAGACCCAGTATAGCCAAGTCTCCCCTCTTCATTCTTTTTCTTTATAAGAGTCTTGGCTGGGAGCCACTGGGTGACTCAGTCAGTTGAATGCGTGACTCTTGATTTTGGCTCAGGTCGTGATAGGATCATGGGATCAAGCCCCATGTCAGGCTCCCTGTTCAGTGGGGAGTCTGCTTCTCATCTTTTTCTCCCTCTCCCTCTCCCCCCACTCATGCTCTCTCTCTCTCTAAGATAAATAAATAAATCTTAAAAAAATATATAACAAGAGTCTTAGCTATTCCAGGATCTTTTTCGTATCAATTTTAAATTCAACTTGTCAAGTTCCATGAAAATCCCAATTAAAATTTTGGTTGAGACAGCATCGAATCTATCAGTCAATTGGGGGAATATTTACATCTTTAGGATTTTAAGTCTTTCAGATCACTTAGGACAATATATTAAAACTACTAATTATTTGATTTCTTTTTATGTACATTCACTTATCATGTTACTTAATTTTTATAACTCTCTCCTGCTAGCATTATATACTGTTTTGAAGTGTGAATAAACTCACTCTTAGATTATTTGTTTCAACTGACAGGGCTATGCAGTAGCAGAATGAGGAGTTAACACTATGTCAATCTTGGTTTAAGATCATGTTTTCAACAACTTTTCAATGCTCCTTTGTCATGTATCATGAAAACTTCTAGCTAAGACCTTTATTAAAAAGGGTTGCAGCAGCAGATTTCCTGGAAAGAAGGAATATGCACTGTCCCACATAACTCCACCATAACAGCACTGCTTATCACTAAATTATTTTCTATTGATTTTTTTTTTTGTATAGTCTGCATTCATTGGCTAGGGCTGATGTAACAAAGTACTACAAGCCAGATGGCTTAAACACCAGAAATTTATTGTCTCATGGCTCCAGAAACTAGCAGTACAAGATCAAGGTGTCAGCAGGGGGGGTTCATTCTGAGAGCTGTGAGGGAGAATCTGTTCCATGCCTCTCATCTAGCTCCTGGTAGTTTGTTGGCAATCTTTGGCATTCTTTGACTTGTAGAAGCATCACCTTCATCCCTGCCTTCATCTTCACGTGGCATTTTCCCTGTGTATCTGTGTCCAAATTTTCTCTTATCTCTATCTCTTATCTTATATTATCTTAAGTAATTACATCTGCAATGACCCTATATCCAAATAAGGTCATATTCTGAGATACCAGGGGTTCAAACTTCAACATATGAATTTGGGTAGGAGGGCTAGACACAATTCAACCTATAATATGGTCCTAGTAGTAAATTGGCGCTACTTAGAAGCTTCTTAAATAAAGATAAATTTGTAACATTGTACTAATTATTGTATTTATTTTTAAAGTGGAGGAAGACTCTGACAAATTAGCAAGATAAAGGCCAGTCACTTGGGAAAAGTTTTAAGGAAGTCAATGTTTTACCACTATTTTATGTGGGAATCACATAAACATCTATTCCCATGTTGAGTTTTATGTGGGAATCACTCATGACATCTATCTATCATCTATCTATCATCTCCAAAATGGTAGATCATAAATATCTAGTCCACAGTAGGTACCCAGCATATTTGAAGAAGGAAAAGAAGAAGAGAACCAAGGAGAGGGAAAAGAAGTGAAAGAAAGGAAGGGAAAGGGAAGAATAAAGAAGAGAGGTTATAAGAAAGGAAGAGAATGGGAGAAGGGAAATGGAAAAGAGATAGTATCAGGCTGTTCGTGATCAAATTACCCTGTAATCGGTACCTAGGACTGTAGTAGTTCAGTGTTGTGATCGATGTAACTTAGTCTGAGATTCCATAAACATAGATTTGATTCCCCCACCCACTGGCCACTGCTGATTCATTTTCTATGTGAGTTTATTGGGGATTCCCTTTATGTCATGTGCACAAAGAAGATTTTCTCTATTTTATCCAACATTTTTAGGCATTTTGAAGGAATTTTCTTGTATGCCATTTTGTAAAAGCTTAATTGACTCTTGCCTTCAGCTGCAATGCCCTGAAATCTACCATTGATTTGCCTTAAGGCCAGCCTTCTCAAATATCGCTCCTCACTGACAACGAAGCATGGCATAGATCCCTTTCCTGGGAGATGCAGATCTCCTCTGACAGGTCACTCTGGCTTTACAATTCCCAGATGACCTTATCAAACTTTCCTTTGAACTGCACTACAGTCTAAGATGCCACCATCCAACCCTTCACTCCCACCTTGACCCTGGATCAGACCCGCCTCGTGGTCTGCTGACTCTCACAGCCTCCTCCAGCTCCCTCCCCATTTTCTCCCACCTGCATTTACTCTAATAAATTTCTTGCATATCCAGACCTGACATCTATTCCTCCCAAGGTTTGGACTAACTCACACATACACAAATATATCTTCAGCTGCACCCTAGGTTAATATCTCTGAATGATGGATAACTAATTCAGAGATCTTAACAGATGAAATATGAAAAGATGAGATATAAACAGATGGATCTGTATTTCATTATCCCCAATCTATTCTTCCACATGCAGTCACACCCAATCCTACCCCCTAGGTCCATATCCCATGATGAACTCTCTTTCCTGTTCATTCACATTCTACTCTGCTACACTACACAGAGTATGTACTCATTTTTAAAAAAGATTTCTATTGAAATATACTGAAAATTACACATAGCTAAAACTCACTGAGTTTTAACAAACTGAACTAGCTACCATATCAAGAAACAGAATATTACCAGTACCCCAGAATCTTCTTTCATGTTCCTTTCTAATCATATCCTATGTCCCAAGGATTACCACGATTCTGAATTCTGAAAGCATACCTTGCTTTTTACCTTTTCTTTCTTCTGTGTATAAGGGGAATCATGTAGTATGTAAGTTTTTGTGTCTGGATTTTTAAACTCAACAATACACTTGTGAGATCCCTCCATATTTTTGTGTATAATTGTAGATAGTTTATTCTCAATGTTGCAATGCTGTAGAATATTCCATTATATGAGTATATTATAATTGATTTATTTATTCTGTTGTTGTTAAACTTTTCAGTAATTTTCAATTTAGCACCACTACAAAACCGTATTGCTATGTATATTCTTTTTTTAAGTTATTATTTAAATTCCAGTTAGTTAACATACAGTGTAATATTAGGTTCAAGTGTGTAATATAGTGATTCAACACTTCCATACAATCCTCTGTGCTCATCACAGCAAGTGCACTCCTTAATCCCCACCATCTGTTTAACCCATTCCCCACCTACTGCCCCTCTGGTAACCATCAGTTTATTCTCTATAATTAAGAGTCTGTTTCTTGGCTTGCCTCTCTCTCTTTTTTTTCCCCCTTTACTCATTTGTTTTGTTTCTTAAATTCCACATATGAGTGAAATCATATGGTATTTGTCTTTGACTGACTTATTTTGTTTAGTGTAATACACTCTAGCTCAATCCATATCATTGTAAATGGCAAGATTTCATTCTTTTTTATGGCTGAGTAATATTCCCTTATATCTCTATATCACATCTTTCATTATATATTGTGTATTATATATTCCATATACACACATTATATTATATATACACATCTATATTATATATTATATATACACATCTATATTATATATTATATACACACATATATTATTATATATTATATATTTTATATATTATATATACACATATATTATATATATATTATATATATATAATATACCACATCTTCTAAACTCAACAACACAAGAAATAACAGGTGTTGGTGAGAATGTGGAGAAAGGGGAACCCTCCTACACTGTTGGTGGGAATGCAAGCTGGTGCAGCCACTCTGGAAAACAGTATGGAGTCTCCTCAAAAAGTTAAAAATGGAACTCCCCACAATCCAGCAATTGCACTATGAGGTATTTACCTAAAGAGTACAAAAATACTAATTCAAAAGGTTATATGCACCCTGATGTTTACAGTAGCATTATCTACAATAGCCAAATTGTGGAAACAGCCCAAGTGTCCATCGACTAATGAATGGATAAAGAAGTGGTATGTTCATACAATGGAATATTACTCAGCTATGTACCCTCTATTACATGCCTTTTTAAGGAATATGCATACATGTACACTTATATTGAGTTTACCTAAGAAAAGATTTAGTGGGTCATAAGTAATGTGTATGTCAGCTTAAATAGATGTTGCCAAACAGTCTTCCAAACTATAGCATTTACACTCCCATCAGCAGAGTTTAAGAGTTCTAGTTGCTCCACATCCTGACTGATACTTAAATGTTGTCTGTCTTTTTATTTTAGCCTTTGTGATGGATGTGCTCATTGTTCATCTGTGGTTGTTTAATACTTAGATGGATCTCTAATTGCTTTGCTTCCGAAGCATTACATCACAGAGAATGATTACTATTGATTCTTATTCTACTTCTTTATTATGTTCCACTTGTCCTTTGAATCAGAAATGTTGCTAATTTTGTATCTTTCTGATATGAATAGAATAATAGTTGTCTTCCATTCCTCCTCAAACTCTTTGTAATCATTGGTGAATAAGGTGACTATGCACTAAAGTAGCACTTTAGTTACAGTTGCTACCTGAATGTGTTGTTTGGAAAAGCTCTAAAACACGTCCTTATACTCATCAACATAGCTACTACACACAGGGGTGGCAGAAATGCTGTATTTCTCCTACTGTTTTGCCCTGAGGCTTATCAAGACATGAGGCTCACCCAAATGTTTCCAAATTCTGTTGGCTTTGCAAGGACAAGTGGTTTCTCTTTCCTTTCTAACCAGACCTCCTAAGATTTTTGCTATCCTAGAATGTAGAATTTAGTCATTTGTACAGTAAAAGTACCCAGCTTTGTTTCCAAAAGGATACAAATTTATTTTATTTTTTCAAACAAATCAGGTAACAATAGTACCTTTACTTGGAAGCATGGATATTACCATCCCTGGCATTAATTTTATCTCCAGAATTGAAAGACTCTCAGAAATAGGTTTATGAAATCTCTTCAGTGTGCCAGTTCTGCTTTTTCTTAGTATCCAAATGATACCTAATTCTATATGCTTTGATTTTAGACTGACAAATGCAAATTCTGCATTCTAGCCAGAGCTAGCGATATATATATATTTGAGCCTTGAAAACAAAAACAAGTTATATAATAAACAAGTTATACAATCATAAGGAACACCCACACTTCCTTAGGAAGTGATTATATAATTTGTTTTCAAGGCTGAAGGCAATAACATATACTAATAATCAAATTACTACAGATTAAATTCTTCTCTCATCCAGATATATTTTTATTCACAGTCATCTTTATTACCGGAGGAAATGCAAGCTACGTGCTTCAAGATTTTTGCAACCATAGCGGAAGAATATTTTAACAGGCTGACACATGTCACTCTTCTCAAGGAAGAACCAATAGATTTTCAATTTACAGACTTCCATTTCTCAGGATTGTTTCCCGAGGAATAAGCGACTAGAGGATTAACAGCCCTTCCAACTCTGCATTTTTGTGGTTCAGTGCTTGGCAAAAATCTCAAAAGAATACAAACATACATCTTGTTTATTTCATATATTTTATAGTCCTTACAACATTTGGCCATGTGATAGGCTCTTTTTTTTTAAGAATTTACTTATTTATTTGAGAGAGAGAGAGTGAGCGAGCGAGAGAGAGAGAGAGAAAGAGAACACAAGTGGGGATAAGGGGCAGAGGGAAGAGGAGAAACAGACTCTCCCACTGAGTAGGAAGCCTGACTCAGGGCTCAAACCCAGGACCCCAGGATCATGACCTGAGCCAAAGGCAGAGGTTTAACCGACTGATCCACCCAGGGACGCCAGGGGTGAACGCTTTTTAAAGTGATCTAGTGAGACAGAGTTTTAATATATAATAATCACCACCACCATGAAATATGATCTTGATCTGGCTACTACATGACCATTTCTAGTAGTCATACCAATTCCTACTGAAAGTTCATCATAGTCAATACAAGTTCTTTTCCATAGATACCAGCTATAGTTTATTCAGTATGATTACACCATAGTTAAATTAAATATTAATCTTTTCAGTCGATATAAATGTAATGTCCTCAGATAATGGAGATCAAGGAGAGAGAGGGAGGAAAACATAATGAAAGCAAAGTATTTTATTTCCCAGAATTCCTCATAAAAATAAAATTGTAACTTTTGAAAAAGTATTATAATGGCAAGTAGGGTGAAAGGTGAATTTCCTAAAGGGCACTAAATGTGATTAGAATTATTTCAAATGAGAAAATGGAAGAACTTGAGATGAGAAAAAGAGGAGAAAGAGAGTGGAGGAAATAAATCAGTGAGATACAGAAGACCATATGATTTTCAATGGGCCTCTTTCCTCCCCAACTAGTATTTTTTTTAAAGATTTTATTTATTAAAAAAAAATTTTATTTATTTATTTATTTATTTATTTATTTATTTATTTATTTGAGAGAGAGAGAGAAAGAGCAGAGGGGCAGAAGGGGAGGGAGAGAGATAAGCAGACACCACGTTGAGTGTGGAGCCTGATGGGGCTCAATCTCAGGACTCTGAGATCATAACCTGAGCAGAAATCATGAGTTGGGTGCTTAACCAACCAAGCCACACAGGTGCCCCTCCTCCCCAACTAGTCTTATGACAGGTTTCTTTTTTTAAAATTTTTTATTGTTATGTTAATCACCATACATTACATCATTCGTTTTGGATGTAGTGTTCCATGTTTCATTGTTTGTGCATAACACCCAGTGCTCCACACAGAACATTCCCTCTTTAATACCCATCACCAGGCTAACCCAACCCCCCAACCCCTCCCCTCTAGAACCCTCAGTTTTTCAGAGTCCATCGTCTCTCATGATTCATCTCCCCCTCTGATGTCCGCCCCCTTCATTCTTCCCTTCCTGCTATCTTCTTTTTTTTTCTTAACATATATTGCATTATTTGTTTCAGAAGTACAGATCTGTGATTCAACAGCCTTGCACAATTCACAGCTCTCGCCATAGCACATACCCTCCCCAATGTCTATCACACAGCCAAACCATCCCTCCCAACCCCCACCACTCCAGCAACCCAGTTTCCTGAGATTAAGAATTCCTCATATCAGTGAGGTCATATGATACATGTTTTTCTCTGATTGACTTATTTCACTCAGCATAACACCCTCCAGGTCCATCCATGTCGTTGCAAATGGCAAGAGCTCATTCCTTTTGATGGCCGCATAATATTCCATCGTGTATATATACCACTTCTTCTTTATCCATTCATCTGTTGATGGACATCTTGGCTCTTTCCACAGTTTGGTTATTGTGGACATTGCTGCTATAAACATCAGGGTGCGGGTACCCCTTCGAATCCCTACATTTGTATCTTTATGGTAAATACCCAGTAGTGCAATTTCTGGAATGTATGGTAGCTCTATTTTCAACTCTTTGAGGAAACTCCATACTGTTTTCCAGAGTGGTTGCACCAACTTGCATACCCACCAACAGTGTAGGAGGGTTCCCCTTTCTCTGCATCCCCGCCAACAACTGTCGTTTCCTGACTTGTTAATTTTAGCCATTCTGACTGGTGTGAGGTGGTATCTCATTGAGGTTTTGATTTGGATTTCCCTGATGCTGAGCAATGTTGAGCACTTTTTCATGTGTCTGTTGGCCATTTGGATGTCTTCTTTGGAAAAATGTCTGTTCATGTTTTCTGCCCATTTCTTGATTGGATTATTTGTTCTTTGGGTGTTGAGTTTGATAAGTTCTTTATAGATTTTGGATACTAGCCCTTTATCTGATCCGTCATTTGCAAATATCGTCTCCCATTCTGTCGGATGTCTTTTGGTTTTGTGGACTGTTTCTTTTGCTGTGCAAAAGCTTTTTATCTTGATGAAATCCCAATAGTTCATTTTTGCCCTTGCTTCCCGTGCTTTTGGCGATGTTTCTAGGAAGAAGTTGCTGCGGCTGAGGTCGAAGAGGTTGCTGCCTGTGTTCTCCTTTAGGATTTTGATGGACTCCTGTCTCACGTTTAGGTCTTTCAACCATTTGGAGTCTATTTTTGTGTGTGGTGTAAGGAAATGGTCCAGTTTCATTCTTCAGCTTGTGGCTGTCCAATTTTCCCAACACCATTTGTTGAAGAGATTGTCTTTTTTCCATTGGACATTCTTGCCTGCTTTGTCAAAGATGAGTTGACCATAGAGTTGAGGGTCCATTTCTGGGCTCTCAATTCTGTTCCATTGATTGATGTGTCTGTTTTTGTGCCAGTACCATACTGTCTTGATGATGACAGCTTTGTAATAGAGCTGGAAGTCCGGAATTGTGATGCCGCCAGCTTTGTTTTCTTTTTCAACATTCCTCTGGCTATTTGGGGTCTCTTCTGGTTCCATACAAATTTTAGGATTATTTGTTCCATTTCTGTGAAAAAAGTGGATGGTATTTTGATGGGGATTGCATTGAATGTGTAGATTGCTCTAGGTAGCATTGACATCTTCACAATGTTTCTTCTTCCAATCCATGAGCATGGAACGTTTTTCCATTTCTTTGTGTCTTCCTCAATTTCTTTCATGAGTATTTTATAGTTTTCTGAGTACAGATCCTTTGCCTCTTTGGTTAGATTTATTCCTAGGTATCTTATGGTTTTGGATGCAATTGTAAATGGGATCGACTCTTTAATTTGTCTCTCTTCTGTCTTGTTGTTGGTGTATAGGAATGCCACTGATTTCTTTGCATTGATTTTCTATCCTGCTACTTGACTGAATTCCTGTATGAGTTCTAGCAGTTTTGGGGTGGAGTCTTTTGGGTTTTCCACATACAGTATCATATCACCTGCAAAGAGTGAGAGTTTGACTTCCTCTTTGCCGATTTGGATGCCTTTGATTTCTTTTTGTTGTCTGATTGCTATGGCTAGGACTTCTAATACTATGTTGAAAGCAGTGGTGATAGCGGGCATCCCTGCCATGTTCCTGACTTTAGCGGGAAAGCTCAGCTTTTCCCCATTGAGAATGATATTCGCTGTAAGTTTTTCATAGATGGCTTTTATGATATTGAGGTAGGTACCGTCTATGCCTATACTCTGAAGAGTTTTGATCAAGAAAGGATGTTGTACTTTGTCAAATGCACTTTCTGCATCTATTGAGAGTATCATATGATTCTTGTTCTTTCTTTTGTTAATATATTGTATCACATTAATTAATTTGTGGATGTTGAACTAACCTTGCAGCTCAGGGATAAATCCCACTTGGTCATGGTGAATAATCCTTTTAATGTACTGTTGGATCCTATTGGCTAGTATTTTGGTGAGAATTTTTGCATCCGTGTTCATCACGGATATTGGTCTGTAATTCTCCTTTTTGATGGGGTCTTTGTCTGGTTTTGGGATCAAGGTAATGATGGCCTCATAAAATGAGTTTGGACATTTTCCTTCCATTTCTATTTTTTGGAACAGTTTCAGGAGAATAGGTATTAATTCATCTTTAAATGTTTGGTGGGAAGACATCTGGCCCTGGGCTTTTGTTTGTTGGGAGATTTTTGATGACTGCTTCAATTTCCTTAGAGGTTGTAAGTCTGTTCAGGTTTTCTATTTCTTCCTGGTTCAATTTTGGTAGTTGACACATTACTAGGAATGCATCCATTTCTTCCAGGTTATCTAATTTGCTGGCATATAGTTGTTCATAATATATTCTTATAATTGTTTGTATGTCTTTGGTGTTGGTTGTGATCTCTCTTCTTTCATTCATGATTTTGTTGATTTGGGTCATTTCTCTTTTCTTTTTGATAAGTCTGGCCAGGGGTTTATCAATCTTGTTAATTCTTTCAAAGAACCAGCTCTTAGTTTCGTTGATCTGTTCTACTGTTCTTTTGGTTTCTATTTCATTGATTTCTGCTCTGATCTTTATGATTTCTCTTCTCCTGCTGGGTTTAGGCTTTATTTGCTGTTCTTTCTCCAGCTCCTTTAGGTGTAGGGTTAGGTTGTGTATTTGAGACCTTATTTGTTTCTTAAGAAAGGCTTGTATTGCTATATACTTTCCTCTCAGGACTGCCTTACCTGCAACCCAAAGATTTTGAAGAGTTGTGTTTTCATTTTCATTGGTTTCCATGAATATTTTAAATTCTTCTTTAATTTCCTGGTTGACCCATTCATTCGTTAGTAGGATGCTCTTTAGCCTCCATGTATTTGAGTTCTTTCCGACTTTCCTCTTGTGATTGAGTTCTAGTTTCAAAGCACTGTGGTCTGAAAATATGCAGGGAATAATCCCAATCTTTTGGTACCGGTGGAGACCTGATTTGTGACCTAGGATGTGATCAATTCTGGAGAATGTTCCATGGGCACTAGAGAAGAATGTGTATTCCGTTGCTTTGGGGTGGAATGTTCTGAATAGGTCTGTGAAGTCCATTTGGTCCAGTGTCTCATTAAAGTCTTTATTTCCTTGTTGATCTTTTGCTTGGATGATCTGTCCATTTCAGTCAGGGGGGTGTTAAAGTCCCCCACTATTACTGTATTGTTGACGATGTGTTTCTTTGCTTTTGTTATTAACTGCCTTATATAATTGGCTCCTCCCATGTTAGGGGCATAGATATTTACAATTGTTAGATCTTCTTGTTGGATAGACCCTTTAAGCAGGATATAGTGTCCTTCCTCATTTCTTATTACAGTCTTTGGTTTAAAATCTAATTTGTCTGATATAAGGATTGCCACCCCAGCTTTCTTTTGGTGTCCATTAGCATGGTAAATGGGTTTCCACCCCCTCACTTTCAATCTGGGGGTGTCTTTGGGTCTAAAATGAGTCTCTTGCAGACAGCATATCGATGGGTCTTGTTTTTTATCCAATCTGATAGCCTGTGTCTTTTGATTGGGGCATTTAGTCCATTTACATTCAGGGTAACTATTGAAAGGTATGAATTTAGTGCCATTGTATTGCCTGTAAGGTGACTGTTACTGTATATTGTCTGTATTCCTTTCTGGTCTATGCTGCTTTTAGGCCCTCTCTTTGCTTAGAGGACCCCTTTCAATATTTCTTGGAGGGCTGATTTCCTGTTTGCAAATTCCTTTAGTTTTTGTTTGTCCTGGAAGGTTTTTTTCTCTCCTTCTATTTTCAATGACAGCCTAGCTGGATATAGTATTCTTGGTTGCATATTTTTCTCGTGTAGTGCTTTGAAGATATCATGCCAGTCTTTCTGACCTGCCAGGTGTCTGTGGATAGGTCTGTTGCCAATCTAATGTTTCTACCATTATAGGTTACATATCTCTTCTCCCGAGCTGCTTTCAGGATTTTCTTTGTCTCTGAGACTCGTAAGTTTTACTATTAGATGTCGAGGTGTTGACCTATTTTTATTGATTTTGAGGGGGGTTCTCTGTGCCTCCTGGATTTTGATGCCTGTTTCCTTCCCCACATTAGGGAAGTTCTCTGCTATAATTTGCTCCAATATACCTTCTGCCCCTCTCTCTCTTTCTTCTTCTTCTGGGATCCCAATTATTCTAATGTTGTTTTGTCTTATCATATTGCTTATCTCTCGAATTCTGCCCTCGTCATCCCGTAGTTGTTTCTCTCTCTTTTTCTCAGCCTCTTTATTTTCCATCACTTGGTCTTCTATATTGCTGATTCTCTCTTCTGCCTCATTTATCCTAGCAGTTAGTGCCCCCATTTTTGATTGCCCCTCATTGATAGCCTTTTTGATTTTGACTTGGTTAGATTTTAGTTCTTTTATTTCTCCAGGAAAGGGTTCTCTATTCTCTAGAGGGTTCTCTAATAACTTCCATGCTTTTTTCAAGCCCAGTGAGTATCTTTAAAATCATGATTCTGTACCCAGGTCTGACACTGTACTAATGTCCATATTGAGTAGGTCCCTCGCAGACGGTACTACCTCTTGTTCTTTTTGCTGAGGTGATTTTTTTCATCTTGTCATTTTGTCCAGAGGAGAATAGATGAATGAGAGAACAAAATACTAACCGGTTAACAACGTCTCCAGCAAATATACTCTAAACAAATCAGAAAAGACCTAAAACCAGGGGAAAAGAAAGGGAAAGAAAGAAAAAAGGAAGAGAAAAAAAAGAAAAAGAAAAAGATAAAAACAAACAAAAACAGAACAAAGCAAAATAAACAGAATGTGATCAAATATGATCAGGCTAGTGCATAGATCAGTGCCACACATTAGATTTTGGGTGTATTATGGTCTATTAGAAGAAAGTGCCTCCCAAAATTTTAAAGAAAGAAAGACTTATATATGTACAAAATAAGGGTTGACACAGTGAATGGATGGAAGATGACTATAAAGATGAAAATTATAAAGAATTTTATAAAAGGAATTGATAAGATAAGAAGTTGTTTGAAAAAAGAAAGAAGAAGATTTAAAAAAAAAAAAGGGAGAGAATGTGATCAGGCAGGAGACTAGAAGAAAGCCACACACTAGTGATTTAAGGTATATTTTGATCTTTTAGAAGAAACTGTATCTCAAAATTTTAAAGAGAGAACAACTTATATATATATATGCCAAAAATAAGGGTATCTACGATGAAGGGATAGAATATGACTCTAAAAATGAAAAATAAAAAATTTTTTTTTCCCAAAGGGATTGCTAAGATGTTGGTTGAAAAAGGGAAAAAGAAAAATTCAAAAAAAAAAAAAAAAACAGTTAAGAAAATTAACTTTGAAAAACTAATGAATCATGGTGAAAAAGCCATGTATTCTATGTGCAGTATACCCCTAGCACTGGAGTTCTCCCGTTCTCCTTGATCAGTAATCTTGGTCTTGGCTGGCTGTTCGTGCTGATCTTCTGGGGGAGGGGCCTGTTGCCATGGTTCCCAAATGTCTTTGCCAGAGGCGGAATTGCCCCGCCCTTGTCGGTCTGGGCTAAGCAATCCGCTTGGGTTTGCTCTCGGGAGCTTTTGTTCCCTGCAAGCTCTGGTACAGCTTTGGAGGACCAGGGTGAAAATGGTGGCCTCCCAAACTCCACCCGGAGGAGCTGAGAACTCGGGGCCCTGCTCCTCAGTGCGCCCCCAGAGAAAAGCATTCACTCCCATCTCCCTGGTCTCCGGCCGCACTCCGTGCTCACCTGGCCTGTGACCAAGTGTTTGTATCCCTGGCACCTGACTCGGTGTGGAGTCTCCAAACCCAGCAGATCCCTGTGGTGCGCTCCCGAGCCGCTCCTCCCGGGGGAGGAAGGGGAGTCTCCCCAGATCTGCCACTAGTTGGGTCCCTGCTGGAGGAGCAGTGGCCTGTGTCGCCGATCATAGTTTATGGCAACCCCGAGCTGAGAGCCCGCGCCTTGGTTCCTCTCTGCAGCCAGCCTCCCCGCTCCGATACCTGGGAGCTCTGCCACACTCAGGTACCCCCGGTCTTTCTGTGACCCCGAGGGTCCTGAGACCACACTGTCCCACGAGGTTTCCACCCCCCGCTTAGCCACTGGAGCGATGTCCCTCAGTGGAGCCGACTTCTAAAAGTTCTGATTTTTTGCTCTGTGGCTCTATCACTTGCCAGAAGCTGCTGACGGAGGCCCCCTCCCCCACCGTCTATCCTCCTGAATATCGCCTCGGATATTCACTTCTCCACACGTCCTACCTTCCAGTAAGTGGTCGCTTTTCTGTTCAGAGAGTTGTTGCTATTCTTCTCTTCGATCTCCTTTTGAGTTCGTAGGTGTTCAGAATGGTTTGATCCCTATCCAGCTGAATTCCTGAGACCAGGCAAAAATCCAGGTCTCCTACTCCTCCGCCATCTTTCTCCACCCCCCCATCATCATTAGTTTTTGATGTAGTGTTCCATGATTCATTGTTTGTGTATAACACCCAGTGCTCCATGCAGAATGTGCCCTCTTTAATACCCATCACCAGGCTAACCCATCCCCCCACCCCCTCCCCTTAGAACCCTCAGTTTGTTTTTCAGAGTCCGTCGTCTCTCATGGTTCGTCGCCCACTCCAATTTCCCCCCCTTCATTCTTCCCCTCCTGCTATCTTCTTCTTCTTCTTCTTCTTTTTTTTCTTAACATATATTGCGTTATTTGTTTCAGAAGTACAGATCTGTGATTCAACAGTCTTGCACAATTCACAGCACTCATCATAGCACATACCGTCCCCAGTGTCTATCACCCAGCCGCCCCATCCCTCCCACCCCCACCACTCCAGCAACCCTCAGTTTGTTTCCTGAGAATAAGAATTCCTCATATCTGTGAGGTCATATGATACATGTCTTTCTCTGACTGACTTCTTTCACTCAGCATAACACCCTCCAGTTCCATCCACGTCATTGCAAATGGCAAGATCTCATTCCTTTTGATGGCTGCATAATATTCCATTGTATATATATACCACATCTTCTTTATCCATTCGTCTTTATGACAGGTTTCTAAATGCACAGTCTAGAATTAATAATGTTTAGAGATGCGATCTGGTGAATATTTAGCATTTGCACCATGATGATCACAGAAGAATGAGTAAGTTCTGGAATCTCACAGGATTTGTGCTGCACACTCTGGATTCTTAAAAAGCCATGGTGCTTAGTTCAAGTTTAACCAAATCCCCCGGGCAGGAGGGCTCCAGCTGACATCTAGGTTATAAAGTAATGGTGACAGTATTAAATACTTACTCAGAAATGGAAGTTGTCTATGAGTACTCAGTTGCAGAGCATTTGCCAATGCCTGTGGAATATAGCACATTTGACTGTACCTATGTCAAATGATAATACTGATGACTACCAAATTTTCTACCTATTTCTTAAGGAAAAGAACTGTAGTTTACTCACTCATATCTATTACCCAAAGTTTCCTTCACAGAGATTAATAGATGGTTGATAATGAATTCTTATGAAATTAATTTGAGTGAGCCTGACAAGATCTCATGATATAATGGAAAGAGAAGATTGATTTGGGGACTAGAAGACCTAAGGCAAATTGTGGCTCAGGGTAACCTTCAGCAAGTTCCTTAAATTTTCTGAATTTTAGTCTTATTAATTGCAAAATGAGATAATATTACCTTTCTCAAAGTCTTGTACTAAAATGAAAGAATATAAAAGTACCAATTAAATAATAGGCATAGGAATGCAACGTGTGTGTGTGTGTGTGTGTGTGTGTGTGTGTGTAAAATATATATTTTTTTGCCAAGTCTTCAAAGATTATAAGCCTTTTACATTAAAGTTTGGTACAGTAAAGACTATTTTTCTTACATTTAGAACAATCCTTTTGCTTAATTTTGTATGGCCGCGGGCCCCTGTGAAAAGAGGTTCCATGAAGCATTTTTGTGAGGTTTTAATTATAGTTTTTAGTATATCTATATGCAAATTTTAGTGCCTATGCTCTATTTCTGAATGTCTGAATATCTATAAATACATTTAGTTCTTTTGCTATTTAAAGTGAAATATGACTATTACTATCTTTCAGAAGAGAAAAAATAGGTATTCATATTGAAAGTAAGGAAACATTTTATTAAAAGTGCCTTGTCACTATTTGTAGTAATATAGTGTTTGCATAAAATATCTGGCATTATTTACTTATCATTTTCATAAAAATTCAGAATTCAGAAATAATTTTACTGTTGCTATTAGTAGTATATCCCCCTTGGTGACTGTGACCTTCTAGAGGAAGCTTAATATAGCGAGGATAGAAACTAGTCAGCATTGCAGAATTTTGGGAAGTTTTACAGGCCTCATGATTACAGTTGCACCAGGGAGTTAGGAAATGTTACATTCCAAGCCCAGCTCACAACTGTAAGTTTTTTCAAGTCTTTACATAGATTAAAAATCCTTTTTTCTATGGCAGTATTTTTTCCTATACTCTTCTCCAAAGCATAACAACCAATACCTAGTGATAATTGGCAGGGGAATTTCCAGAGAAAGAGAGAAAATTGAGCCTCCTCAGAGAGCTCATTCAGTAACTGTTTTCTTATGAGTTCTTAGTCCTTGTAACATAAAACAAGCACCCATGAGCAAAAGAAAAATCCTCAGATGGATCCAAGAACTCCTTGTATTTTGGCTGTCAAGATTTTGCTTTCTCATAAAGATATGCTTTTCTTAGAGTCTAGAACATCAGATAATATGTCTTACAAATCAAATTGGGGAAATATTAATGCTACAAAAATTTTAACACATATGATACCAAAAGCACAGGCAATAGAAGAAAAAACCCAGATAAATTGGACTTCATAAAAATTAAGCACTTTCACACATCAAGCAGACAATATCAACAGAGTGAAAAGGCAACCAATAGAATGGGAGAAAATTTTTGCAAATCATATACATGATAAAGGATTAACATCTAGAACAAATAAAGAACTCCTACAACTCAACAATAAAAAACCCAAATGACTCAATTTAAAAAGGGCCAAAGGATTCAAATAGACATTTCTTCAAAGAAGATATGTAATAGCTAATAAGCACATGTAAAAATGCTCAACATTACTAATTGTTAGTAATGGAAATTCAAATAAGAATAGTATAGTAATAGGAATAAGAATATTAAAATCAAAATCATTTTGAGGTATCATTTCATATCCATTTAATATCTTTAAAAAGGAAAAGAAAATAACAAGTATTGACAAGAATATGGGAAATTGGAAATCTTGTGCACTCTTGGTGGGAACGTAAAATGGTGCAGCTGCTATGGAAAACAGTATGGTGTTTACTCAAAAACTGGAATTACCATATGATCCAGAAATTTTATTTCTAGATATATACTCCAAAGAGTTGAAAGCAGGGACATGAACAGATACTTGTACACCAATGTTCATACATTATTCAAAATTCACATTCATAGCATTAGTCACAATTGCCAAAAGGTGGAAACAACCCAAATGTCCACTGATGGATAAACAGTTAAATGAAATGTGGTCTATACATATAATGGAATACTATTCAACTTTTAAAATGTTAGAAATTCTGACACATGATACAACGTGGATAAACTTTGAAGACATAATGCTAAGTGAAATAAGCCAGTCACAGAAGGATAAAAAATTGTAGAGTTCCACTTATAGTAGGTACCTATAGTGATCAAATTCATAGCTACAGAAAAATAGAATAGTAGTTGACAGGAACTGGAGGAGAAGGGGTATGAGAGTTATTGTCTACTGGGTACAGAATTATAATTTAGGAATATGAAAAAGTTCTGGAGATGTATAGTGGTGATGGTTGCACAACAATGTGGATATACTTAATGCCACTAAACTATGAACCTAAGAATTGTTAAAATGGTATGCTTCATTATGTATATTTTATCACAATAAATAGTTTTAACACAATAGGAAATACCAGTGACCCTTAGAGATAAATAATAGATGATATATGATAGAAAGATAGATAGATAGATATAGATGATAGAAATAGATGATAAATAGATAATAGATGGCTGGAAACTTTTGAGAATTATTTAAATAATTCTTTTTTTTTAAAGATTTTATTTATTTATTTCAGGGGGGAGGGGCAGAGGGAGAAGCAGACACCCTGCTGAGCAGGAAGCCCAATGCAGGACTCGGATCCCAGGACCCTAGGATCCTGACCTGAGTGGAAGGCAGATGCTTAACGGACAGAGCCACCCAGGCACCCCTATTTAAAGAATTCTTAACTTGAATAAAAGTGGTAAAGAAATACAGATCAGGCAGGTTTGAATTCAGACAGATGCTTCTTAAGTTGGGAATCCAGGATAGCTTATCCAAATTCCGTTAATTATCCTTCACTTATCTCTACTCAACATATAATACTTCTAGAATATCTGTCTTAGGCTGCCAAGTTCTTTCTTTTTAGAGCTAAATAAAAAGATTTCAAGGTTATGTTAGAATTAAGCTGAAGGACATTCTGAATAGTCAAAGGCAGACACAATACAAGGGGCAAGTACAGACAATAGTCAAGGAAGGGAGCCAAGGGTCAGTACTGGAAATCCAATCTCAGTTATTACATCTAAAGAAAAAGTAGGGGGGAGGAAAAAGAAATGGTCAGAATCTGGGGTTGCTAAAACACAGTGCAAGGCAATAAAATATTATATGGTTCAAGAAAAAACCTTTAGCTTTACTTTTATGGAATGCCAACCAAGTCTTACTGAGTTGTAGGTCAGTCAAAAGAAAGTCCTAGTAAGAGGAACTTGGTTTTTATATTTTATATTTTATTCTCTATGTACAGAACTCATATTTATTGCATTCTTTTTCCATCTCCTTATGTCTCTCTTCCTGTCTTCTGTTTTCATTTCTTGCATCATCACAATTCAAATCATATGAAGATCTTATTAACAGAGAGAAGAGTAGGAAGTTGAAATTGTGTGGAGAACAGCTGGTGGCCAAGAAGTGCACTTGAGATCAGACAGGACTGGAGACAACTAAATCAACTGAAGCAACAAATCCCAGTTAAGGCACTTCTATGGTTTATTATATGTCCGAAGGACAGTGGAATCTCAGTCAGTAGAATCAGAGGGTCCATTGAAGTGGGCAGGAAATTCCAAGTGATGGCTCAGTTTGTTCTGGGAATGAGCATATGTCCAAATGTGGTAAGCTTTCTGTTAGGGGGATGGGACAAGGAGGTTGAAGAATTGTTTCTAGACTCCATGAGTGGAATTGCCTGGAACTAGACCAGTCTGGTTAGTCCAATTAATGCTTGAGATTAAAGCGATAGGAGAGGACAGAGGTGATTGATAGGGTAACTACAGAGAAAATTCAAAGTGATGCTTAAGTCAAAGAGTCCTGTCTTTTGACCAAGGCCAGCACAGAACACAGATACAAGGAGATATTAATTCAAGGACAAATTACTGGGAAACATGGTTAGATAGAAGACCGTGGGAGCTAACGGCCATTGATTGGGTTGCTGGAACCTGCTCCTGAGGTTAGTGCTTATATTTTTATTCATCCTGTCAGTATACATCTAAGAACTGGGGAAAACTGAAGTTCAGGCTTAGCCCATCTGTTGCACCAGCTATAGGTAGCTGGGGAAAACAGGGTGAAAAGGAGACGATCATTAACACTTGATTGCGTTCAACTCCTAGCTCTCTTTTGTTGCTGCATTTCTTTTTCATTGGGCATGGTGAAGCCTTAAAGAATAATTTGACTTTTATTTTTTATTTATTTTTTAAAGATTTATTTATTTGAGAGAGTGAGAATGAGAGAGAGAGAGAGAGAGAGTACATGAGGGGGGGAGGGTCAGAGGGAGAAGCAGACTCCCCGCCGAGCAGGGAACCCGATGCAGGACTCGATCCGGGATCACGACCTGAGCTGAAGGCAGTCGCCTAACCAACTGAACCACCAGGCGCTCCATGATTTGACTTTTAAATCATACTTATTGAATGGTATCTTATTCATATTTCTCAACTCTGTCATTCCAGATGCAAAAAAAAACCCAAAACCAAAACCAAAACTACAGCCCTAAAACATAAGTGGTCCAACATTGATTATCCAATCCTAATCTAAGGCAAGTAGACATAATGGAACTGTAGAATTAATCATAGAGGAATAGCTGAGTGCCAGATTTGACTATTAGATAAACATTTCTTTGAGGGCTTAGTTGTTATCAGTCAATTCTGTTATTGACTGGCAGCCAAAAGAGTTTGGTTTGGCAAGTTCCGCGTTTTAAGATAATTTAAATTACTTTGACTCCAGGCACACCATGTGTTTTCCAGTTCACCACCATACCTATGACCTCCTGCTGATGGTACTTAGCTGTTATATACATTTTTCTAACCTGTTCGGTCACTGAATATGATTATAATTATTATAGAAGAACCTTGATATATTTTGCAAAATATAGCTAGAGATTTGGCAAGTTCTCAAAGCCCAGGATAGTTCTAGTAGCAAACCTCAAGAAAAGAAAGACAAAGCTGCACAGATGTGATGAATGATAAGGTTAGCTCCATTGCTGCCTAAGGGCCACACTCCCTACAGATCAGTTTCATAACCCACCTACCAGGTTTATTGTTACTGGCAGAAAACTACAACTTACTACATGCTGTAGGTTATTTATTTATTTTGTTCCCATCTCCCTATTTATTTTTTAAAATAGACTTGTTTTTAAAAAACAGTTTCTTATTTACAGAAAAAATTGAGATGACGTTACCGAGTTTCCATATGTCCTACACCCAGTTTCCAGAATCATTAACATCTTAACACTAGTAGGGTACCGATACCATTACATTATTGTTATGGACTGAATGTTTTGTCCTTTCCAAACTTATATGTTGAAATCCTAACCCCCAAAGTAATGGTACTAAGAGGTGAGGACTTTGGGAAGAAATTAGGCCATGAGAGTAGAGGCCTCTTGAAAGGGATTAGTGTCCTAGTGAGAAAAGGCATGAGAGCTTGCTCAGACTCTGCTTCCCGCCAAGTGAAATAACAAGCAGGACTCAGAAGACTGCAACTGGGGAGAGGATCCTTATTAGAACCCAACCAGCCTGGCATGGCTTTCCAACCTCCAGAACTGTGAGAAATAAATACCTGTTGTTTATAAGTCACCCAGTCTATGGTACTTTTTTATAGCAGCCCGAATTGACCAAGACAATATTAACTGAAGTCCATACTTTATTCGGATTTTCACAGATTTTACCTCATGTTCTTTTTCTGTTCTAAGATTAATCCAAGATACATTACACTTAGTTGTCATGTCTCCTTAGGCTCCTGTTAGATATAATAGCTTCTCAGAACTTCCTTGTTTAAGATAACCTTGACAATTTTGAGGAGCGTGGTCAGACATATTGTAGAATGCCTCTCTACTGGAATTTGTCTGATGTTTTTCTTATGATTAGACTGGGACTGTGGGTTTTCAGGAGGAAGACCAGAGAGGTAAAGTGCCATTTTCATTACATCATTGCATTCCATCAATACAATTTATCACTGTTGATGTTGACCTTGGTTGACATAGTGTTTTTCAGGTTTCTCTGCTATAAAGTTACTCCCCCCTCCTCCCCCTTCCATAATGTAATTTGTTTGGAATGAAGTCACTATGCACAGCCCACACCTAGTAGTACATAGTTACATTCCATCTCCTTGAGAAAGGAGTATCTGTGTAATTATTTGGAATTCTTCTGCATGGGAGATTTATCTCTTCTCCATTTATTTATTTACTCCACCATTTATTTTTATCAGTATGGACTTATGAATATTTTTGTTATGTTTGTTATAATGCACTGCTTTATTTATTTTGTTCTCAATTTGTTCAAGCTTTGGCCATTGTTCCAGGTTTCAGTTGGTTCATGGTCTTCTTTGACATGTCCTCATCAGTTTTTTTTGGAGGGAAGCACTTCCTTATTTTCTGATGCTTGATGCTTAGGACTTCTTGTATAGTTCTTGACCCAGTCCTATGATCAAACATTTCTCCAAAAAGCTCTGGTTCATTTTATTGGAAAATGGTGTGCTTGTTGCTACTACAGTATCATCACTTCTAAGTCCTATCAGTAGACAAAGGAAGGAAATATATCTGTATTTACTAACCTCTTTATAAGTATTCCTATGTGTATCCATCTATATCTATACTAAGCTAAATATGAGTTCATATTGATGTTTCTAACTCTAATTCATTACTATGTAGATTATTTTAATCTCTTCCTCTTGCCTATCTGAAAGCTGCTATGACAACAGTGAGGACCTGGCTCCCAGCAGCCATTCATTTATTTAGTTGTTCAGTTACATTGTTCAGTTCCATGTGTAGCAGCATCAGAATTGTCAACCCATACTCTCTTATACTGCAGATTTTTTCAAGGGTCAAAATTTCAAAAGTTAAATCTGTAAAAACCAATGTATTGTGTCTAAAGCAAGTATGAAAATGACATTCATTCTATTCTTAATAAATGCCACACAGAGGATACCATATTTTTAAATCAGACTTCATATATCTTTGTTCACTATTAGATCCCATCAAAATTTCAAATAATTGGAGAAGATATGGATTGAAACATGAAACACACAGCTTATATAAAATCTATGTAATTTTACATATGGAAGATATAATCTAAATTCTAACACTAGTTGCTACTAACTTGTACCTCTATTTTGAGAGCAGACAAAATGAAACTGAGAATCTAGGTAAACTGGGAGACTGAAAAGACTCCTTCAGGAAAAAATTTAGTGCTAGAAAAAGGACTTACAAGTAGAAATCAGAGTCCATTTCATGTCAGCACAGATGTTTCATTCAAGTTTTGCAGGAGGAGCTCATAAATAGATTTTTAAAAACATCCAGGTATATTTATAAATGGAATCAATAATAACAAGTTTTCATTTGAGAAGTTTCGAATGAGCTGTTTACTAAATGTGACTGGCGTATACTAGAGAAGAATAAAGCTAGTGTGGAAAGTTGGTAGCAGGCTGACTCACATAAATCATGATAAGGCTGCTGGAGACCAGTAGAGACCTAAGCAGAAACAAGCTGTGACTTTAATAAAACATGTCTCCATATGGGATTCTTGTAAGAGGCCTGGTGAAAACTTTTGGAAGCATAAAGAAAACGTAAATCCGGGCAGAGGTATCTCCTGGCATGCTTTCCCATAAGTATTTCATTTAGGGAAACACTAAAAATATAAATGCAAAGGTATTTTGAACAGCATGGGATGAATGGCAGATTAATTGAAGATGCAGACAGT
Organism: Callorhinus ursinus; assembly: GCF_003265705.2. Taxonomy (NCBI): domain Eukaryota; kingdom Metazoa; phylum Chordata; class Mammalia; order Carnivora; family Otariidae; genus Callorhinus; species Callorhinus ursinus. The sequence goes on along the minus strand of NW_027397066.1, from coordinate 58,750,040 downwards.
GAAAAGAACCATGTCATAACATGATGAAAACATGAGCTAAATTGTGCCTTATGAAATAGAAATGTTAGATATATTAAGATAGATCTTCAGCCCAACCACCATGATTTTTTACATAGCTATCAGAACATTCTCCAGATAGGTCTGAAGCAGACTTCATGTGGAAATATCTGTAAATGTTTTCCCATCTTAATTTTCCAACAAACTCTTCTTTCAAGTCTATCAGCTTACTAAAAGATGTTGGAAAATCTTGTAACAATAATATTTACCCAACTTGATTTTTATCTATGGGAATGCAAAAAGTGTAGAAAGCCCTCTTTCTTCCCTCACCGGGAGCTGGGTTCTTTGACCCTTAAGTAATCTTTTGGAGAATTCCTGATTGCTCCATCTGTAAATCTTGAGGAAACAAACAGACTGGTATTTACTGTGTTACATTGAAAATTCCCCTATCTGTTGTCTGTGATCTCTGCAAATTCAGCTGATGGTTACTAAACATGGGGCAATTGCTTGCTGTTGTTTCTTTTTTTTTAAGTGAGTATGGAGAAGTTATTGCTTTTTAAGCTTTCTTTTGTTTTTGCAGGGTTAATACAGTCTTAAGCAATTTTTGTTTGTTATATTTTTACCACAAACCAAAAGCAAGACTTTTTCATCTTCTTAAGTTTTCAAACATAGCCTGGATGGCAAAATAGATGTATTATAGTAGGAAATTATGATCTGCTGCTTTGTCAAAATCTTGATAATAAAGGAGTTTGCTTAGGTAACTTTAACCTATGAATCCATGTTTTGGTACATTTCTAGCAAACACACAAACAGCAATTATGAAAATTATTTCATTTTGTATGTTGTACATATGATGTATTATGTATCATAGTATTTTACAACTCATGCAGTTTTAAGGTGAACGCTTTATTATTATCTCTCCATACCTTTTAATTTGTGTGTGTGTGTCTACATATTTACATTTGTGTTTCTACTTGGTAAAATTGATTTGTAATTTGTATTCCACAAAAGTGGATTAAAGTCATGGAGTAATAGATTGCATGTTAGAGTTTGTGTCTAAGTCTGTGTCTATACAAATAAAACCCATGTCTATATACATAATTTTACTAATATCACTTATGCAAAATAAAGCAAAAATTTTCAGTTCAGCAAATTGACTGGCTTTTCCTTCTCTCTCACTCTTACTCTCTTATTTCTTTTTCTTTCTCTTACTCTTTTACATTGTTCTTTTTTGGCTTGTTTATATGATGCCTAATCTCTATTTGATCTGATGTGGGGCCGGGGCTCAATCCCAGTACACTGAGATCATGACCTGAGTGGAAGGCAGACGCTTAACAGACTGAGTCACCCAGGTACCGCTTGACGGAATACTTATGCTGTCCTATAGCAATGACAGAATAGATGAGAAAGTGGAGAAAATCCTTTAGCACATTTTAAAGGTGCTAAAGATGAAATTAAAAAGTAGATTTTTTGAGAAGTAGTCATTATTAAGATTTACCAAATTGGTATAGATGTCTTCACCTGGCTTTCCAATGTTGGACACTGATCATATTTTTGTTTCTTTAAATTTTTTTATTATTATGTTAATCACCATACATTACATCATTAGTTTGTGATATAGTGTTCCATGATTTATTGTTTGTGCATAACACCCAGTGCTCCACGCAGAACGTGCCCTCTTTACTACCCATCACCAGGCTAACCCATCCCCCCCGCCCCCCTCCCCTCTAGAACCCTCAGTTTGTTTCTGAGTCCATCATCTCTCATGGTTCGTCTCCCCCTCCGACTTACTCCCCTCCATTCTTCCCCTCCTGCTATCTTCTTCTTTTTTTTTTCTTAACATATATTGCATTATTTGTTTCAGAAGTACAGATCTGTGATTCAACAGTCTTGCACAATTCACAGCACTCACCGTAGCACATACCCTCCCCAATGTCTATCACCCAGCTGCCCCATCCCTCTCACCACCCCCCACCACTCCAGTAACACTCAGTTTGTTTCCTGAGATTAAGAATTCCTCAAATCAGTGAGGTCATATGATACATGTCTTTCTCTGACTGAGTTATTTCACTCAGCGTAACACCCTCCATTTCCATCCACATCATTGCAAATGGCAAGATCTCATTCCTTTCGATGGCTGCATAGTATTCCATTGTATATATATACCACTTCTTCATTATCCATTCATCTGTTGATGGACAACTAGGCTCTTTCCACAGTTTGGCTATTGTGGACATTGCTGCTATAAACATTGGGGTGCACATAAGGCTTCGGATTCCTTCATTTGTATCTTTGGGGTAAATACCCAGTAGTGCAATTGCTGGATCGTATGGTAGCTCTATTTTCAACTGTTTGATGAACGTCCATATTGTTTTCCAGAGTTGTTGCACCAGCTTGCATTCCCACCAACAGTGTAGGAGGGTTCCCCTTTCTCCACATCCCTGCCAACATCTCTCGTTTCCTGACTTGTTAATTTTAGTCATTCTGACTGGTGTGAGGTGGTATCTCATTGAGGTTTTGATTTGGATTTCCCTGATGCCGAGTGATGTTGAGCACTTTTTCATGTGTCTGTGGGCCATTTGGATGTCTTCTTTGGAAAAATGTCTGTTCATGTTTTCTGCCCATTTCTTGATTGGATTATTTGTTCTTTGGGTGTTGAGTTTGATAAGTTCTTTATAGATTTTGGATACTAGCCCTTTATCTGATCCGTCATTTGCAAATATCTTCTCCCGTTCTGTCGGTTGTCTTTTGGTTTTGTGGACTGTTTCTTTTGCTGTGCAAAAGCTTTTTATCTTGATGAAATCCCAATAGTTCATTTTTGCCCTTGCTTCCCTTGCCTTTAGTGGTGTTTCTAGGAAGAAGTTGCTACAGCTGAGGTCGAAGAGGTTGCTGCCTGTGTTCTCCTTTAGGATTTTGATGGACTCCTGTCTCACGTTTAGGTCTTTCAACCATTTGGAGTCTATTTTTGTGTGTGGTGTAAGGAAATGGTCCAGTTTCATTCTTCTGCATGTGGCTGTCCAATTTTCTCAACACCATTTGTTGAAGAGACTGTGTTTTTGCCATTGGACATTCTTTCCTGCTTTGTCAAAGATGAGTTGACCATAGAGTTGAGGGTCCATTTCTGGGCTCTCGATTCTGTTCCATTGATCAATGTGTCTGTTTTTGTGCCAGTACCATACTGTCTTGATGATGACAGCTTTGAAATAGAGCTGGAAGGCCAGAATTGTGATGCCGCCAGCTTTGCTTTTCTTTTTCAAGATTCCTCTGGCTATTCGGGGTCTTTTCTGCTTCCATACAAATTTTAGGATTATTTGTTCCATTTCTTTGAAAAAAGTGGATGGTATTTTGATGGGGATTGCATTGAATGTGTAGACTGCTCAACGTAGCATTGACATCTTCACAATATTTGTTCTTCCAATCCATGAGCATGGAACGTTTTTCCATTTCTTTGTGTCTGCCTCAATATCTTTCATGAGTATTTTGTAGTTTTCTGAGTACAAATCCTCTGCCTCTTTGTTTAGACTTATTCCTAGGTATCTTATGGTTTTGGGTGCAATTGTAAATGGGATCAACTCCTTGATTTCTTTCTTCTGTCTTGTTGGTGTATAGGAATGCCACTGATTTCTGTGCATTGATTTTATATCCTGCCACTTTACTGAATTCCTGTATGAGTTCTAGCAGTTTTGGAGTCTTTTGGGTTTTCCACATACAGTATCATATCATCTGCAAAGAGTGAGAGTTTGACTTCCTCTTTGCCGATTGGGATGCCTTTGATTTCTTTTTGTTGTCTGATTGCTGTGGCTAGAACTTCTAATACTATGTGGAATAGCAGTGGTGATAGTGGACATCCCTGCCGTGTTCCTGACCTTAGGGGGAAAGCTCTCAGCTTTTCCCCATTGAGAATGATATTCGCTGTAGGTTTTTTGTAGATGGCTTTTATGATATTGAGGTATGTACCCTCTATCCCTATACTCTGAAGAGTTTTGATCAAGAAAGGATGCTGTACTTTGTCAAATACACTTTCTGCATCTATTGAGAGTATCATATGATTCTTGTTCTTTCTTTTGTTAATGTATTGTATCACGTTGATTGATTTGTGGATGTTGAACTAACCTTGCAGCCCAGGGATAAATCCCACTTGGTCGTGGTGAATAATCCTTTGAATTTACTGTTGGATCCTATTGGCTAGTATTTTGGTGAGAATTTTTGCATCCATGTTCATCAAGGATATTGGTCTGTAATTCTCCTTTTTGATGGGGTCTTTGTCTGGTTTGGGGATCAAGGTAATGGTGGCCTCATAAAATGAGTTTGGAAGTTTTCCTTCCATTTCTATTTTTGGGAACATTTTCAGGAGATTGGGTATTAATTCTTCTTTAAATGTTTGGTAGAAGTCCCCTGGGAAGCCATCTGGCCCTGGGCTTTGGTTTGTTGGGAGATTTTTGATGACTGCTTCAATTTCCTTAGTGGTTATAGGTCTGTTCAGGTTTTCTATTTCTTCTTGGTTCAGTTTTGGTAGTTGATACATCTCTAGGAATGCACCCATTTCTTCCAGGTTATCTAATTTGCTGGCATAGAGTTGCTCATAATATGTTCTTATAATTGTTTGTGTGTCTTTGGTGTTGGTTGTGATCTCTCCTCTTTCATTCATGATTTTGTTGATTTGGGTCATTTCTCTTTTCTTTTTGATAAGTCTGGCCAGGGGTTTGTCAATCTTGTTAATTCTTTCAAAGAACCAGCTCTTAGTTTCGTTGATCTGTTCTACTGTTCTTTTGGTTTCTATTTCATTGATTTCTGCTCTGATCTTTACTATTTCTCTTCTCCTGCTGGGTTTAGGCTTTATTTGCTGTTTTTTTCTCTAGTTCCTTTAGGTGTAGGGTTAGGTTGTGTATTTGAGACCTTTCTCGTTTCTTAAGAAAGGCTTGTATTGCTATATACTTTCCTCTTAGGATTGCCTTACCTGCAACCCAAAGATTTTGAAGAGTTGTGTTTTCATTTTCATTGGTTTCCATGAATTTTTTTAATTCTTCTTTAATTTCCTGGTTGACCCATTCATTCCTTAGTAGGATGCTCTTTAGCCTCCATGTATTTGAGTTCTTTCCGACTTTCCTCTTGTGATTGAGTTCTAGTTTCAAAGCATTGTAGTCGGAAAACATGCAGGGAATAATCCCAATCTTTTGGTACCGGTGGAGACCTGATTTGTGACCTAGGATGTGATCCATTCTGGAGAATGATCCATGGGCACTAGAGAAGAATGTGTATTCCGTTGCTTTGGGATGGAATGTTCTGACTATGTCTGTGAAGTCCATTTGGTCCAGTGTCTCATTTAAAGTCTTTATTTCCTTGTTGATCTTTTGCTTGGATGATCTGTCCATTTCAGTCAGGGGGGTGTTAAAGTCCCCCACTATTATTGTATTGTTGTCGATGTGTTTCTTTGCTTTTGTTATTAACTGCCTTATATAATTGGCTCCTCCCATGTTAGGGGCATAGATATTTACAATTGTTAGATCTTCTTGTTGGATAGACCCTTTAAGTAGGATATAGTGTCCTTCCTCATCTCTTATTACAGTCTTTGGTTTAAAATCTAATTTGTCTGATATAAGGATTGTCACCCCAGCTTTCTTTTGGTGTCCATTAGCATGGTAAATGGGTTTCCACCCCCTCGCTTTCAATCTGGGGGTGTCTTTGGGTCTAAAATGAGTCTCTTGCAGACAGCATATCAATGGGTCTTGTTTTTTTATCCAATCTGATAGCCTGTGTCTTTTGATTGGGGCATTTAGTCCATTTACATTCAGGGTAACTATTGAAAGGTATGAATTTAGTGCCATTGTATTGCCTTTAAGGTGACTGTTACTGTATATTGTCTGTATTCCTTTCTGGTCTATGCTGCTTTTAGGCCCTCTCTTTGCTTAGAGGACCCCTTTCAATATTTCTTGGAGGGCTGGTTTCATGTGTGCAAATTCCTTTAGTTTTTGTTTGTCCTGGAAGGTTTTTTTCTCTCCTTCTATTTTCAATGACAGCCTAGCTGGATATAGTATTCTTGGTTGCATATTTTTCTCGTGTAGTGCTCTGAAGATATCATGCCAGTCCTTTCTGGCCTGCCAGGTGTCTGTGGATAAGTCTGTTGCCAACCTAATGTTTCTACCATTATAGGTTACATATCTCTTCTCCTGAACTGCTTTCAGGATTTTCTCTTTGTCTCTGAGACTCGTAAGTTTTACTATTAGATGTTGGGGTGTTGACCTATTTTTATTGATTTTGAGGGGGGTTCTCTGTGCCTCCTGGATTTTGATGCCTGTTTCCTTCCCCACATTAGGGAAGTTCTCTGCTATAATTTGCTCCAATATACCTTCTGCCCCTCTCTCTCTTTCTTCTTCTTCTGGGATCCCAATTATTCTAATGTTGTTTCGTCTTATCATATCGCTTATCTCCCGAATTCTGCCCTCGTCATCCTGTATTTGTTTCTCTCTCTTTTTCTCAGCTTCTTTATTTTCCATCATTTGGTCTTCTATATCGCTGATTCTCTCTTCTGCCTCATTTATCCTAGCAGTTAGTGTCCCCATTTTTGATTGCCCCTCATTGATAGCCTTTTTGATTTCAACTTGGTTAGATTTTAGTTCTTTTATTTCTCCAGAAAGGGTTTCTCTAATAACTTCAATGCTTTTTTCAAGCCCAGTGAGTATCTTTAAAGTCATGATTCTGAACTCTAGGTCCTTCATTGTACTAATGTCCATATTGAGTAGGTCCCTCGCAGATGGTACTACCTCTTGTTCTTTTTGTTGAAGTGATTTTTTCTGTCTTGTCATTTTGTCCAGAGGAGAATAGATGAATGAGAGAACAAAATGCTAACAGGGTAACAACATCCCCAGCAAATATACTCTATACAAATCAGAAAAGACCTGAAACCAGGGGAAAAGAAAGGGAAAGAAAGAAAAAAGAAAGAGAAAGAAAGAGAAAAAGAAAAAGATAAAAACAGAATACAAAAAACAAACAGAATATGATCAAATATGATCAGGCTGGTGCATAGATCAGTGCCACACACTAGACTTTGTGTGTATTTTGGTCTGTTAGAAGAAAGTGCCTCCCAAAATTTTAAAGAAAGAAACACTTCTATATGTACAAAATAAGGATTGATACGATGAAGGAATGGAATATGACTGTAAAGATGAAAATTATAAAGAATTTTATAAAAGGAATTGATAAGAGAAGAAGTTGTTTGAAAAAAGAAAGAAGAGAATTTAAAAAAAAAAAGAAAGAAAGAAAAAACGGGAGAGAATGTGATTAGGCAGGAGACTAGAACAAAGCCATACACTAGAGATTTAGGGTATATTTTGATCTGTTAGAAGAAACTGTATCTCAAAATTTTAAAGAGAGAACAACTTATATATATTTGCCAAAAATAATGGTAACTACTCTGAAGGGTTAGAATATGACTGTAAAAATGAAAAATAAATTTTTTTAAAAAAGTGATTATTAAAATGTTGGTTGAAAAAGGGGAAAAGAAAAATTTAAAAAAAAAGACAGTTAAAAAAATTAACTTTGAAAGACTAAAGAATCATGGTTAAAAAGTCATGAATTCTATGTGCAGTATTCCTCTAGCGCTGGAGTTCTGCCGTTCTCATTGATCGGTAAACTTGGTCTTGGCTGGCTGTTCCTGCTGATCTTCTGGGGGAGGGGCCTGTTGCCGTGGTTCCCAAATGTCTTTGCCAGAGGCAGAATTGCCCCACCCTTCCCAGGTCCGGGCTAAGTAATCTGCTCAGGTTTGCTCTGGGAGCTTTTGTTCCCTGAATGCTTTCCATACATTTTTGGAGGACGAGAGTGAAAATGGCTGCCCCCCAATCTCTGCCCCGGAGGAACCGAGAACTTGGGTCCCCACTGCTCAGTGCATCCCCAAAGAAAAACAGTCAATCACTCCCGTCTCGCCGGTCTCTGGCCACGCTCTGTGCTCACCCGGCCTGTGACCGAGCGTTTCTATCTCTGGCACCTGACCCCGTGTGGAGTCTCCAAACCCAGCAAATCCCTGTGGTGCGCTCCCACGCCGCTCCTCCCAAGGAAGGAGGGGGAATCTTCCTGGATCTGCCGCATGTTGGGTCTCTGCTGGAGGAGCAGTGGCCCGACTGTGTTGCCGATCACAGTTTATGGCAACCCCGAGCTGAGAGCCCACGTCTCGGCTCCGTCTCTGCAGCCAGCTTCCCTGCTCTGATACCCAGGAGCTCTGCCGCAGTCAGTCACCCCCGGTCTTTCTGTGACCCTGGGGGTCCTGAGACCACACTGTCCCGCGAGGGTTCCACCCCCTGCTTAGCCACTGGAGTGCCGTCCCTCAGCGGAGCTGACTTCTAAACGTTCTGATTCTGTGCTCCGCGGCTCTATCACTTTCCAGAAATGGCCGATGGAGAACCCCTCCCACATCGTCTATCCTCCCAAATTTCGCCTCGGATTCACTTCGCACATCCTACCTTCCAGAACGTGGTCTCTTTTTTCTGTTCAGAGAGTTGTTGCTATTCTTTTCTTCGATCTCCTGCTGAGTTCATAGGTGTTCAGAATGGTTTGATCTCTATCCAGCTGAATTCCTGAGACCACCCAAAATCCAGGTCTCCTACTCTTCCCCCATCTTGCTCCCGTGGACACTGATCATATTAACAATGTGTACTTAACACAGTAAGAGGTTTTGTATAAAGTTGGGGATTCTTTGATTATTCAAATTACTTATTTATCAAAATCTTGAGAATAAAAGATTCTGCTTGGGTAAGTCTAACGTATGAATCTATTTCTTGATGCATTTTTAGCAAAAAAACAAACAAACCCAAATTAGCAATTATGAAAATTAGTCAATTTTGCTTGTTCAATGTACTATGTATGTATTTTACAATTAATGCAGGTTTAAGGTGAGCACTTTATTATTGTCTCTAATCGAATTAATAATACAAACAGCATTAAAAATCCCCCAAGATCAGTCTTTTGAATGGTTTTTTTTATGGTTTCTCACTTCCTTTTGGGAGGAGACCCAGGAAGAACAGCCTGTAAGGTTCACAATTTAAAATGAGAGTAATTGGAATCTACTAGAAGTTTTCAATTCCAAATCTAAGCCCTTTCAAGATTCCATAGTCCATTTAGTATAGCTTGATCTGTTAGTATTTGTTTTGCTTCATGCCAAACTCTAGCCACACTGAAATTATTTCACTTCTCAATTTGTGACATGCTCTTGCCTACAAATTACTTCTCCCCTGATGTCTAGACCACCCTTCCCCACGCATCCTTCTTCCCTTTGTGTGGCTAACTCCTACTCACCATTCAGACTCTAGTTTAGATTTTCTCAGTGAAGCCTAGTCGAGTTAGGTTAGATAAGTCTTTGCTATCTGCTTCTGAAAAATCCTGTATCTTTCCTATGAACATTTTGTTGAAATTACTTGTCTGCTATCTGTTTTATTTACTCATATAAATTCACATTTATTTATATGAGATCCACACAATGAGAGACTGCAAAGGGTGGTAAGCCAAGGGAACTTAAATCTGTGGAGGACAACGTGGAAATGAAACTTGGGCAGAACTCTGAGGAAGAAGAGGCCCTCTAACAGGATCTGAGAAGAAATAGAGGCAGGGAGAAATCACCTCGAGAGGGAAACATTTTTAGGAATGGTGAGTACCAGGGTTGAGGTTCCTGCTTGTGCATTGTTCATAAATCTTTCATTAATGTTATTATGCTGCACACTTTTGTGGGGAAGTATATTGGGAATTAGAAGAGAGAAAGAATGGGCTTTGTGCTCCACACCACAGATAATGTCGACCCATGGAAAAAATGGGAGCTGCAGGTACCTGAGTAGTTGTAAGGAGCTAAATGACAGAGCAAAAGCAGGTTGCAATGTGAACCAATCAGTGAGAAAATAGGAGAGGACACTTCCTCCCTCAACATTGTGGAGCTTTAAAAGAAAGTGGACTTAAAATACCCAAAAGCAATAGTAAATGAGGAGGGAGGTAGATAAGTGTGAATCAAAGTTCTAAGATCCATCTTTTTTGACTAGAAATGTAAAGTGAGGCATTGGCAAGTTGGATTTCTTGAAACTATGGATTGTTATTCTTCATCATGTGGTAAGTTTTCAGTCATTGTCACTTCAAATGTCTCTGACCCTTTCCTCTCTCCTCCGCCTGTAAAAATCCAACTAGACATTGGTAAGACCTTATCCCCAGATCCTCCATGTCTTTTCATTACTTTTTCCTATTTACTACCTCTTTATCTCTCTGATGTGAATTCCAGATAAAGTCCTTTTGTTTTAGTTCCTGGATCTCCGATTTTCTTTTCAGCTGTGTCTATGCTGGTATAAAATTTTTCCATTGAGTATTTTAGTCAAACTATTGTAATTTTTACTTTTAAGAGTTTTGTTTGAATTATTTACAAATATGCTTGGTCTTTAATCATATTCAAACTTCCTTATCTCATATGTGTCAGTTTTACTCAATGAGCAGAGAAGTGCTTTGTAACGAGTATTCACTTCCCTCTTTCACTGAGTGCTCAGCTGTGCTAAGCTGTACAAACACCTGGGTTGGTTAATTAAAAATCTGAAGTCAGCCTTATTAGCAAAATGGAATACAAGGGGTGGGGGTTGAGAAAATTTCCATCATTCTATGGAAGGGACTGCTGTTCGTAACCCATCTCTGGAAAAGATATCTGTTTTTCTACAGAGGTTTGTAATTTTCCACATAATATACAAAATGCTAAGGGAAGCATTTATGTTTGTTTATTAGATTTTATTTATTTATTTTGAGAGAGAGAGAGAGAGAGAACTGGGGGGATAGAAGCAGAGGGAGAGAATCCCAAGCAAACTCCACACAAAGTTTGGAAAGCTACATGGGGCTTGATTTCATGATCCTGAGATCATGACCTGAGCTGAAGTCAAGACTGAGACACTTAACTGATTGAGCCACCCAGGTGCCCCAAGAATTTGTGTTTTTTGTTTTTTTTAAGATTTTATTTATTTGACAGAGAGAGGGAACACAAGCAGAGGGAGTGGGGGGGGGAGCAGGCTTCCCGGGGAGCAGGGAGCCTGATGCGGGGCTGGATTCCAGGACCCTGGGATCATGACCTGAGCCAAAGGCAGAGGTTTAATGACAGAGCTACCCAAGCACCCCAGAATTTATGTTTTTTTAACTCAAAGTATTTTTAATGTAAAAAGATATAAAACAATAACTTTTAAAACTGTCAAAGAAAGATAAACACCTGATGACTTTGACAAGAAGTTTTATTTTAAATATTTTATGGTTACATTTTTATTTCCATACATCAAAAATAGTAGAAAAAATCTCTTTTGGGAACACATAAAAGCATTTTAAAGTCAAAAAATAAAGTTAGTGTTTAAAAACACAATAATTTAAGTGAAATTATTAGAATCCATTTGTAAATAATAAATAAGTTTTATCTAGCAAGAAATTACTTTGTTAACATTGCCCGTTGGATTTTTTTTTATTATTTTATTTTTTTAATTTTTGCCTGTTGAATTTTTGCTGTTTTGAGAAACAATTCTAACTCAGGGTTCTGATGATTCAACACAGCAGTGCACAGCAAGGCTGCCCACAATAAGACAAGACTGGGAATATCAAAAATAGGATTGCTAGTTCAATGAAAATTTCAGATAAATAATGATATACTAAAAAATTAGCCATTGTCTGAATTCAAAATTAATTGGGTGTTTGTTTTTAATTTTGCTAAATCTGGCAACCTTGTTCAAAATAATTCTCTAATATAACATCATTTAATATTAAAATAAATATAAATTCACTACCATCATTCTACTAGCCTATCAATAATAGTTCCTTTCCCATTTTTCCAAATTTATGCACACATATCCCTATATTTATTTCTTAAATAAATATATAAATAATAAATAAGCAAACAAGTTTCACCTGAACATAATTGAGACAACATGAGAAAAAGTTAAAGTGCTTCCACATGTCCTCACATCTCTGTGAGGTAGGATGGTGGCTGATACTTTTTCTCCAGTTGAGGAATAAAGAAGAAACCAAGGCAAAGTTGAACAGGGACTGGTGCATCCTGGCCAGCAGGCTGGGGTGGAACAATGTAACAACAACAAAATATATCCAGGATTTTCAGCTAAATTTGAATTTACAGTAAACAATGAATAATATTTTTAATATAAATGTGCCTAGATATTGCATAGGACAACGTATATGAGACATTGGAAAAAAATTATTCATTGTTTTACTTAATATTCAAATCTAACTGGGCATATTGTATTTTATCTGACCACCCCACACCAGACCCACACAGAACATGAAGCGCTGAAGTAGATTTCTTTGAAGTCTCATTGGCATCTTTACTGAGGAATTCTTGGAAATCATGGAGAATGTGTTTATTTGTTTCATGATTCCTGTTTCTCAGCCCTGGAAATAAATAAAATAAAAAAATTAATTAACAGTGTTCTAATAAGGAGGAAAGTATTGTTCTTGAATATATATTTACGAGGGAAATGAATAGTCTTAGATATTCATGTGTTAGAAGTATCCTAATTATCAACTATGAATAAAGAGACAGATAAGTTATCATTCAAGCCAGGACTCTTCTGAGAATGAAAGGGAACCATACCAATGATACAGGGTACAGGCGTAAGCCCAGAGTTCCCTGGTCAAACTGAGATGTATGGTCTTCCCAGTCAAGAATACAGCTAATTCACTATTGCTACTTTTTTTTTTTTAATCAAAAGGGCAGATCCCCAAAAGAGTGGACTTCCAGCAGCAACAGAAAATTTATAGGCTAACTTTTAGACTGTATGTCTCAGGATAAATGAAGAATCAAAAAAACAAATAAACAAACAAACAAACCAAAAAACACAACTTACCTCTTCAAAAATATCTGCACAACCTTCTGTACCCATTTTTCCTTGGGGTCCAGGCACACCTCTTTTCCATTGACCAGCTTTACACTGAAATGAGAGAGATATGATTAAATCAGTACCTAGCAGGTTTCAGACAACCCTTTGCCCTTCAATTTGTGGTTCCTGAAGTACGAGCATAAAATCTGAGTCCAAGTCATTTTTAGTTACGAGGCATGGAAGTTACCATATTTAAATGTGATGGAGACAAAGAATCTTTCTTTTCTGTTCTGCCCACTACTGTATTCCTGTACCTAGAACTTTGCTGGATACTTCCACCTTCCTCCGTTATAGGTTTGCTGAAATTAACATATCTAATCACTTTTGAAAGTACTTACATGATTTCTGAGTTTTCACAATGTGGGCCACTGTCAATCACTCTCAGTTCTTTGATATATTTGGGATGGAAAGGCGAGGAGTGAGTATTTATGCACTGGCATCGAAGTTCTGAACTCATTCTTGACAGAACTGCAGCTGTGAAAAAATAATAAAAACAAGGATTAATTTCATCCCAAACATGGCTCTGCTAGCTACTCTCTCCTTAATTCCCACCTGATAATATGGTGACTGTATGTTTGGTAAACATCACCTCTTTAGTAAAGTCATTCTTGAGGGAGAAGCCTGGATATTCTCCTAGCCCCTAAGTTCAATTAAAAAAACAACAGCTGTCATTAATGACAGCATTGACTGACTTCCTTCATAAAGACTTGGAGTTGTCTTTGTGAAATGTTGACATTCTTATGGTACTTTTTCTTCTAGTTGATATTGTGTAATCTTCTGTGATACCACAATGCTATTTATAGTATGTAAACTAAGATTCAACCACAGAGAAATTGCCTTCAGAAAGAATTAATAGAAATATATAAGTTTCACAAAGATGTCTCTTAGCAAAATCTGTAATGCTTAATGGAAAAGAAAAAAAATGTAAAAGCAAACATTTCTAACTGTATTTCTTTCATGGGAGGGATCCCAAGAAGATTTACAGTTTGTCAGGGTGTCTTTAAATCCAAGAGGAAATGATAGCGTCTGAAGCTTGTCAATAAAACTGCACGTGGAGTAAAGTTACCTGAGTTATCTCACTCGATATTAGTAAATAATATGAGTAATTGTGGCCCCTCATAAGATATACCCTAGGGGCGCCTGGATGGCTCAGTTGGTTAAGCATCCGACTCTTGATTTTGGCTCCGGTCATGATCTCAAGGGTCGTGAGATGGAGCCCTGCATCTGGCTCCTCACTCAGCGTGGAGTCTGCTTGAGATTCTCTCTCTCTCCCTCTCCCTCTGCCTCTCCTCCCACACACTCTCTCTCACTCTCTAAAAATAAATAAATAAATACATCTTTTAAAATAAGATATACTCTAAATTACAGATTTATATTAATGCATTTATATGTACATATCCTATAGAGTATGAAAAATAGGAACAGGGTGTCTCTATTAATCAAACTTTATACTTTTCTAAGTATTGTAGAGATAAAATCTAAACAATTAAGGCTTCAATTTAACATTAAGTGACTGCAAATATTATTTCCTTTACCTGAATAAAAAGGATGTTTGCTATTAAAGCATTAAGGGCAATCTTGCTATCTGAGGATCACATTTAGGCACAGTAAAACTCCATGGACCAGAAAAGTCTGCTTACCTTCGCACAGAGCTGCAGAAAGCAGGAAAACTGCCAAGAGAGCAATAGCCAGCTTGGAAGTCATGTTGACGAAAGGTGCCTTCGTTCTGGTTTCTCCCTGGCTCTTGTCCCAGACGCTGGTGAGCTCTGCTGTCCCAAGGGACTTCTGTTGGATGGAGAGCTTCTGTGGCTTTTTATATTATTCAGAGCAGCAGAGAATATGCACCCTCATTCTTGCATTATGTCAGAGGAAATTCCACAATATGCAACCATCCGCCTGCCCTTTGAGAGCAGACCTGAGTCATCAGACTCCTCTAATTTGTCTCATCAAATTTTTGGCAGGATCGAAGTTCTACTGGATCTTTAACAGAATTTAATTTATTTTACTTAAAAATATATTTGTTTTAAAACATGTTTAAAAATCATTGTTAGATATTCAAGCTTCTTTTGGTACATTATTATCAGTTGTACTTTTTTATGTATAAATATATTGTTGTACTATCTGGCAGTTGTTAGAGTAAGGTCATTTATGACTACCCTTTTAGGGCATGGTCATTTCTTGAGGTAAATTATGTGTGCTGCAGTGATAGAGAAGGTAATCTCGTCAACCACTTTTATTGAAGACATAATTTTGAGAAGTCCTTTTCTGAGTATTTTGGAAAGTTTCCAGGAACTGTTACCGTTCCCAAGGAGCATATTACAACTCTTCACAAGATTTGGCTTTCTAATGTATGTTTGAAAGAATGAAAAGGCACATCTTTCAGTTCCAAAAATATTTATCAAGTAACTTCTGAGTAATGTAGGGATCTAGAGATAGATAAGACTAAATACTTGTTTTCAAAGAGTTTGGTCTATCAGAAGAAGAAAGCGATATAAGGACTTTACTGTAAGTGGTACTTACATGTTAATTCCAACAAGGGCATAAAGACAGAATATCTCATAAGCAGTGTGAACAGGATGTTGAAGGATGAGAAGATAGAGAAAAAGAGCACATTCTACATAAAGACATGGTTCAAGGACAGGTGAATGAAGATAGGTCTATGCTCTAGGAAGCGGTTCACTGGGGTTACTAGGTTGGGGTGGGATGAAGTGGTATCTAATGGACAAGTAAGCAGTGTATGCTTAGTGGATAAAAGTTCAAACTCTGCTTCAGCCACCTAATTTTTGTATGACTTTTAAAACTTTCTGACTTCTGGTCTCTGTATCTACAAAATGGGTTTAATAACACCCCCACTTCATAAAGTTAATGTATATAAACTTCCTGGCTTAACTTTTAAACGGGTAAATTCTCACTTATTCCAAATGCTATGACTTATATTTCTCATTTTTGTCAGATTACTGATTTCCATACTGCAAGGATATTCAACCAACAGTTGTTTGCTAAAAATCTCATTTGCCTTAGAGGCATTCTTGATAAAAGATCAGTTTCTGAAATACCAGTTGAGCCAGCTTACAGCATGCAATGTAACAATATAATAAAATAGAAACATCATCAGTTCCAGTTATCATTTGCTAAAATTAAAGCTCCAAATAAAAACCTGACTGCATTAGCATTCAAGTTGCCCTCTCAAATGAAAATCTGGAATATGGAGAGTCCTGAAATCTATAGAATTCCAGAACTCTTGAGGAAGTAACTCATTTAAACACTGATACAAGATTTATTTTTTTAAGATTTTATTATTTATTTACTTATTTGACAGAGAGAGAGAGCACAAGCAGGGGGAGCCAGAGAGGGAGGAGCAGGCTCCCCACTGAGCAAGGAGCCCGATGTGGGGCTCGATCCCAGGACCCTGGGATCATGACCTGAGCCAAAGGCAGATGCTTAACCAACTGAGCCACCCAGGTGCCCTGATATAAGATTTAAATTAAATTCTTTGACAAAAAGTGATTGAAAATTAGAGCAAGAGGAATAATGTTTCAGAATTTGAGCATTTTCATTTTGGGGAGAAAACTTCCACTGCTGAAAGATTTGTGTGGTGACCTCAGCTTAATTTCTTCAATATCACTTCAATTTACTTGATGTCAGTGACAGTGTGTATGCGTGCGTGCATGCGTGCGTGCGTGTGTGTGAGCATTAATTAATCCCCACAGCTATACCATAAATAATAATGCCCTCGTTTTACAAATGAGAAAACTTAACAATGTCTCTAAGTTCATATATCTAAGTAGCAGTGTTGATGTTTCAAAAACTTACTTGAGTTAGCCCTGATCTAAAAGCACTTTCACAAAGGGGGGTTGAAAGAACTTTTCTTGAGGACCCTAAGTTGCAAAGCCATCCTTTTATGACTCAGTGAAGTTTCTTACTCTCTCCTTTCATCCTCAGAGATTAGTCTGGGTTTTGTTTTGTTTTGTTTCAGATAAAAGACACTAAGAGATGGACTAAAACTCTGTCCATATCTAGGCAAGTACACAATTTATAAATAATTCGGCTCATTCAACATCTTTCTTATTTCCCAGGAAGCTGGTTAAAGCAGTGAGCTTGTCCGCACAAGTGTGTGGGGATGGAAATATCATGTTTGAGTGTTTTCCCAAGAGGTTATTCAGTTTCTTAGTACAGGAATACATCATTTTATTGTGCTTTGCTTTATTGCTCTTCACAGATACTGTGTTTTTTATAAATAGGTTTGTGGCAACCCTTGGATGAGCAAGTCTGTAGCCGCCTTTTGTCTAACAGCATTTGCTCACTTTGCATCTCTCTGTCACATTTTGGTAATTCTCACAATATTTCAAATGTTTTCATTATTATATTTACTGTGATGATCTGCGATCAGTCATCTTTGGTGTCACCCTTGTAATTGTTTCGGAATGCCACAAAACACACTCATAACAGATGACAAACTTAATCAATAAATATATGTATTCTGACTGCTACACCTACCAGCTGTTCCCCACCTTTCTTTTCTCAGGCCTTTCTATTCTCTGAGACACAACAATATTGAAATTAGGCCAATTAATAATACTATAATGGCCTCTACTTATTCAACTGAAAGGAAGGTTGCATGTCTCTCACTTTAAATCAAAAGCTAGAAATGATTAGTGAGGAAGACATGTCAAAAGCCAAGATAGGCCTCAAGCTAGGCCTCTTATGCTAAACAGTTAGCCAAGTTGTGAATGCAAAGTAACGTTCTTGCAGATACTTCAAAGTGCTACTCTTGTGAACACATGAATGATAAGAAGCAAAACAGCCTTCTTGCTGATATGGAGAGAGTTTGAGGGGTCTGGATAGAAGATCAAATCAGTTACAACAGTCACTTGAGCCAAAGGGGGATCCAGAGCAAGGCCCTAATGCTCTTCAGTTCTGTGAAGGCTGAGAGAAGTGGGGGAGCTGCAGAAGAGAAGTTGGAACCCAGCAGTGGTTGGTTCATGAAGCTGGAGGGAAGAAGTCATCTGTACAATATCAGAGTGCAAGGTGAGGCAGCACGTGCTGAGGGGGAGGTTTCAGCGAGTTGATCCAGAAGTGAGTGATCCAGAAGATCGAGGTAAGATCATTCATGAAGGTTGCTACACTAAATAACAGATTTTCCGTATAAACAAAATAGTCTTCTAATGGAAGAAGATGCCGTCTAGGGCTTTCATAGCTAGAGAGGAAAAGTCAGTGCCTGGCTTCAAAGCTTCAAAAGACAGGCTGACTCTTTTGTTAGGGGCTAAAGCAGCTGGTGACCTTAAATTGAAGACAATGCTTATTTACCATCTCAAAAAGCCTAAGGTTGTTAAGAATTATGCGAAATCTACTCTGCTTGTGGTCTCTGAATGGAACAATGAAGCCTGGATGATAGCACATCTGTTTATAACATGGTTTACTGAATGTTTCAAGCCCACTATCTAATGCTTAGAAAAAAAAAAAAAAGGATTCCTTTCAAATTATTATTGCTCATTGACAATGAACCTGGTCCCCCAAAAGCTTTGATGGAGATACACAAGACTAATGTTGTTTGCATGCCTGCTTAACATAACACAGCATCCATTCTGCAGCCAAGGATTAATTTCAACTTTCAAGGCATATTATTCAAGAAATACATTTCATAAGGCTAAAGCTGCCATCGATGGTGATTCCTCTGGTGGATCTGGGTAAAGTAAAATGAAAACCTGCTGGAAAGTATTCATCATTTTAGATGCCGTTAAGAACATTCATGATTAATGGGAAGAGGTCAAAATATCAATATTCACAGGAGTTCGGAAGAAGTTGGATCCAACCTTCATGGGTGATTCTGAGGAGTTAGGACTTCAATGGAAGCAGTAACTGCGGATGTGGTGGAAATAGCAAGAGAATGAATATTAGAAGAGAAGTCTGAAGATGTGATTGAATCGCTGCAATTTCATTGATAAAACTTGAATGGATGAGGAGTTGGTTCTTACAGATGAGCAAAGAAAGTGGTTTCTTGAGATGGAATCCACTCTTGGTGAAGATGCTGTGGCAATTGTTGAAATAACAACAAATGATTTAGAATGTTACATCAACTTAGTTGATAGCAGCATCAGGGTCTGAGAAGAATGACTCCAGTTCTGAAACAAGTTCTAGGTAAAATGCTATCAAACAGCATTGCGTGCTACAGAGAAATTGCTCATAAAAGGGTCAATCAATGTGGCAAACTTCATTGCTGTCTTATTTAAAGAGACTGCTACAAACATCCCAATCTTCAGCACCCACCACCCTGACCAGTCAGCAGATCAACATCGAGGCAAGACACTCCATCAGCAAAAAGATTTAACTCACTGAAAGTTCAGATAATAGCATTTTTAAGCAATAAAGTATTTTTTAATTAAGGTATGTACATTGTTCTTTAGACACAATGCTATTGCACACTTAATAGACTACAGTATAGTGCAAACATAACTTTTATAGGCACCGGAAAACCAAAAAATTTGACTTGCATTATTGTGGTAATCTGGAACCAAACTCACAATATCATTGAGGTATGCCTGTAATCATGTTTCTTTCTTTTTCTTCCTCCAACCAACCTAAGACTTGAGAAGTAAATAGTATGTGAGTTGCATTACCTTTTGTAGCAAAGTAAATATTTATATATAATACAGTTCCTATTGTTTTTAACTCTACTATTTCAGGAACGTGATTGTTCATTTAATCACTCAGTATATATCATTTGCTAATGCTAGGTATCGTAGTGGGAGATGTGAATACTATGTAAATAAGATATAGTCTCTGACTTCAAGGAGTTTCCAGTCTAATGCAGAGTATGGATAATTAGTTATACAAGCAAGTACAATACAGTGATGGGGAGCAAGTAAACAGGACCTCTGATGCAGTTTTGATGAATGGAAGTTTTCTGAAGAAATGACTTCAAAACTGTGACCTAATATTGGTGATGAGAAGACCAGTGGGGTGGGGAAAAGGAGTGACGCATTGCTAGTGGAGGGAAAAGCAAGTATGAGGTAAGGAGATTTAACAGGATATGGCCCTTGAGTTTCCGAAATTGTAGAGCACTGTATGGAAAAAGGGTGTGGCGTGGGGAGTGGAAAAACTTGGGATCGGATGTGTCAGCAAGGCCTGCATCTTAAAGAAAATTCCCAGTCTGTGCATCAGTAATGTTGATTTGTTCTGTGATGACATGTTCTCGTATGGACAGACTCTGACATAACCGAACCAGTCCATTATGATTAGGACCCAATCATACTAGTGACACCACTAAGATGCTCAGAGTTCTAAGGATTTGCAGACACCCTTCTTCGTTTCCCTCATGGTTGCCTTTGTATTTTTGCTGAATCCTTCTTACAGAAGGACCTCATTTCCCTCTAGTTCATCTCATCTCCTTCATTCCTTGGCTTAGGGTCTCAACTGCATCCTGACATCATCCTTAGAGGTTGAGCTAATGAGTTCTATTTAACCTAGATGCTCACTTTTTTTAAATGGAGGATTTATTTATAAGGCAAAATGACCTCCTTGCAAATGTTGTTCATCTCTCACAATGTAACCTATGTCCTTGGACTCCTCTCTCCGTCAAAAGGGTGGACAAAGACAAAGTGACAAGAGGCAGAATAATTCTGGTCTTGTTTCACCTCTGTAAAATAATCCTTTTGAAGGCATTGCATAGTAAGTAGGACTAAATGGGGTTAAGTAGGGGGAAAAGGGCTAATTAGCATGTTTGAGGAAATGCCACTTTGAAATAGAGCAGAGAGAAAATTTTAAGTGAATAGCAAAGCTGCACACAAATACAAATGTTTTGTTATCCTCTAGGGATGAATGCAGAATTCATGGATCCATCAAACATCGAGCTGTTTATTTAAGTTCCAGCCAGCTCCTGAGACATGAGAAGTACTTAACAAACAGAGAAGAGCATCCAGAGAGCTTCATCATAGCCATGGGACCAAGTCTATCATCCAAGAAAAAGAAGAGCTCAAAAAACGGCCAAGATAAAGATGGGTATTTACTTTTCTGCATCAGTACATAACTTCTTTCATCAAACTCCCCACAGGAAAGGTGAGTGTCTTTATGCAAATAGGTATTTTAGAACTAGGGCTATTTTTAACCACCCGCCAAAGCTGTATTTACATAATAAAGCAGAATGTAGTGCGAAAGCGGGTTTTGAAGTGAGATGAATTTGGGTGTGAATCCTGTACCACACTTAACTAACAAAGAGACCTTGAGCAAGCTGATCCTGTATGCTGGTGTTGCAATCACTGCTGCTAGTATCTGAGTTACTTTCCCAATCCCGGTAGTGAAGTCTTAAATGGCCCCTGGAATTTTTTTATCTCTTTGAGGAAATTAGTTTCAGGTCAGCAGCCCACAAGGTTAAGAGAACCATGGACAAATGCTAAACATGTATCAGGGAATTACAATGCCATTAACGCTAAATCGTAAATATAAAATATCTACCCCCTGAAATTTTAGTCAGTAAAACTCAGAGTTCGCTGGAAGAGAGAAAACATGTTGTTACTTTTACAGATAACAAACATGTATATTTACTTTGTTAATAGCATAACTTATCTGCCCTAGTGTTTCAAGGACATTTCGGTTCCATTTCCAAGTTCAAATATCTCCTGTATATGATTTGTAAAAATGCTAAGTAAAGTTGGTTCATGCTGCTAAAAGTGTTCTACCTTGAAAGAAAAGGTATTTTCCAGCCTTGACATGTTGGGGGATCAAATGGCTAAATGCATTGGTTTTGAGCAACGTCAAGTCACAGTAACTTAATTTTAAATGTATGTATAGGTGTTGGGCTAAGACAAACCTAACTCTGAGCCTTGTTCCACCACTTACCAACTGAATAGCCATGAGGAGTTTTTTTTTAACCTCTGAGTGCCAGTTTCCTCATCTGTAAAATGACAATAACATCAGTTCCACAGGATCACGGTGAGAATTAAATGAGGAAATACATAAATAATGCCAAGAGTGGCACCTGGCACCTAGGAGATACTCAATAAATGTCAGTTTTCTTCCGCTCTAATCTGTCACATAAGTCACACTTCGCTTGGAGTGGGAGAACCACATTACTTTTTAAAAGTTTACCAATCAAGGGGCACCTGGGTGGCTCAGCTGGTGAAGCGTCCACCTTCAGCTCAGGTCATGATCCCAGGGTCCTTGTCAGGCTCTCTGCTCAGTGGAGAGCCTGCTTCTTCCTCTCCCTCTGACTGCCTCTCTGCCGCTCTCTCTCTCTCTCTCTCTGTCGAATAAATAAACAGAATCTTAAAAAAAAGTTTACCAATCAAAAAGTAAAAATGTATCGACATAACAAATCTCTTCAAGCTTACATCTGGCTGTTTTTTTCCCCTTCCATCTGCAGAACTTTCATTTTTATACCTAATAATTCAATTCACAGTTGTGTGTTTTAAAAAAGTACTGTTAATACACACAAAGAACTGAGTGCAATTGCCAATTCTACCTCCCAAATCCACGGAAGTTTTGAGACTATGTTTAAAGGATGGGATTGAAGGAAGAGGCTGGTTGTGGAGGTAGGCATTTATTATGGACTTGGGATATCTGTCTTCAATATGAAAAAAAAATGTAAATATTTACTTGTAGTCATTTCTTTGTTAAATCTATAAAACAAAAGTTTGTTATACACCTATTTTCTTTGTTAGATTTATACTAAAACCATTTAGAGATAGTTTACTCCAATGTTTACAATAAAATATATCTTTGAAATAACAATTATATATTATTTGTCACTAGGGTTTCTTTCGTGTGAAGTAAAGATCATAGGAAATGAAATCACTTGGCAGAAAGGGAAGTTGCTATATTAGAGATGACTGGACTTATGTATGTGTTTATGTCTTGAGGTAAACAAGAGTCACAGAAGCAATTGAGTCAAGTAACAGAAGAAAAAAAAGTTATGAAAATGTTGAAGTAAGGTGGTATGATTTCATAAGAATAGTTTTCTTCTTTTCTCAAAAGTTCTTTTATTATTTTTATTTTTTGCTTGTTCTAGACATGTGAGACTTTAAAAAGCTGTGTGGAGATGAAACTCAGCAAATGGAAGAAAGTAGCTTAAGTGGAAAACAAGTCTTATGTTGTAATTACTTTATTTTGTTCCTTACAACTCTCCTTCTTAAAACTTTGATTGTTTTAAAGTGTTTCATTTCATAATATGAGCTTCACCTTCCCTCGTTCTTCCCCCAACTTTGGCATTAGGGATTGCTGAAATGTTTATGACACCATTTGTCCACAGTACAAACTCCATGTTGGTGGATTCTGTTAAAATGAGGAGGAGCACTCAACCCATTTGTGTAATTGTTGCTTTGTCTCACTCACTTAACTGGAAATTCCATAAGGTCAGAGGCCATATCTGTCTTCTTTATACTGTGCGCCAGCTCTTGGCTCAGTGCCTGCAATTAACAGGTGTTCTAGAAACATTTCATGGATAAAAGTACAAATGCCCCACTTTGCAGAACTTCCCTAACAAGAGCAATCTCAATGAAAGGAACCGAGAATGTTTATCTTTGTTGTTTTATCTACGTGAACCCAGAAGAATCTAGCACAGAAATTACAGTTTTAGTTCATGCTGTCATTTAGTGGTGGATAGATAAAACAGTAACCAGCTCAGCCAGGCGGCCATTTCCTCCTTGGGTGAATTAGCCGTCCAAACTCTTTGAGTATGCTTCCGGACTGGGGCGAGAGGCAAAATACAACAGGCAGGATAAGAGACGGAGAGCAGCATGCAGGGAATTCCAGTGACGAAGTGGACTTCTCCACTGAGGGAGAAGCCTCCGCTGCTTCCTTCTTCCCATTGCCTGTCTTTCACAGACCAGAGTGTCCAGAAGACCACACATAGTATTTCCAGAGATCAGTGAGTGAACATGATTGATGTCACACAGGTTTAGTCTAATAAGCCTTAAATGCGCTAAGACTAAACACATGAGCTTTCTTTTTAGGTATTACCTCAGTTGTTCTTAACTTTTTTTTTTTAACCATTTAATCCTTTGAAAATATAATGAAAGTTATATGGCCTGTGCTTACCTAAACCAAATGTACAAAGTAGTGCATTAAGTTTCAGGAAGTTCCCTGACCATTAAAAACTCTTGAGTAAGATCAGGGAAGAGTAAATTGCAGATATAACACTTGAGGGTAGTGGGTGTTCTCAAGCTATTTTTAAATCATGTCAACTGAAAGATGACTGTTATTTTCTGACCGCTGCTTGCTGTCCCGAGATATGTCCAGGACAGAGACTTCAGAACAAAAATTCCTGAAGTCCTCAAAAGAGAAGGTGGAGATGGATAAGGACAAGAATGAGAAGAAAGCAAACCCTCATATTATGTGAATTCAAGACATGAATGACCTGTGATTTTCCTGCTGTCCACAGGAGTAAAATCCAAATCCATCTAAAAAAAGATGAAAACTGAGTAGTGCTCTCAAATGATGCAGCCTCCTTAGCTGATCTGCTAAAAGGTAACGCCAGTGGCAAAAGGTGGTTGTTATAGGGGGAAAAGTTTTAGTCCTTTCATAATTCCTTTCAACTTGCCAAAAGATAAAGATTCAAGGGGAGAAAAAGTATGTGATATTTTAACATATAAAGAAAATAAAATTGGGAAATGATTCAGATTGTATATGGGCTTAGGGATGTGGCCAGTCTCCTAGGATTCTCCAAAGTGATGCAGAAGAAGGATATAAAACTTCTTTCATCAACTCTACCTAATCTGGTGCCCTATGTCATCTGATTTCCATAGTAAGCCCCTTTTGTTTCTAGGTAGTGTATTTTCCCATGTAGCCAAATTTCCTATTTGCCACATCTAGGGAGTTCTTTTTCCTAACTGTGTCACCTTACCCATCAAAATTAAATCCTCCCATGTGGTCCCTCAAATAGAAAGGAGGAAATCACCACCTACAAAATCTAGTCAAGTTTTGACACTCAGGAAAAGCTGTCCACTCCAAACCTATTGGATGAACTTTTCATGCATTTCCCTTTCCCCAGTGGTGGGGGTGGCCCTGGAAAACACCACGGGCACCATCTCCTACAAAGCTGGAGATAAGAGCAAAATGGGCACATTTTGGGAAATGTGGGAAAGGAAATAAATAACACACCCAGCCAGAGATAGCAAGCACACAGGAGAGACCACAAGAGAAATGAAGCAGGTATTAGGAAGCCAGGTTGAGTGAGAAAAATTAAAATGGTGCCTTTCTTTTCTGGACTTCATGGACTTAGACTTCAGCAATAGTGCAGTCCTAACTCAAGAAATAATCACACTAACAGGATCTTGCTGCTTGTGCATCATAGGTTTTATTTGTTACAACATTCATAATAACTTATATTTTGGTCTTGTTTATTCCCATTTAACCAATGAGGAAACAGACTCAGAGAGGTTAAGGAACTTGCTAAGCTCACCTGGCAAGGAGCAGACAGAGTTAGGATTTGAACCTAATAAGAGACTCTGTTTTGCCTCAGGAAGTTTCTCTCAAGTGTAACTCTCACAGACTTGGTTTTGAGCACAATTCCCTTCTTTCTCCCATCCTCTGCTGCCTGAGAGGGCTTAGAAGGTTGGAAAAGATGGTCTCGATTCAATGCAGGGAGAGGGACAACATAATCTAGTAGGACTGGTCCCTCTTCCTGTCAAGGCCTCAGGCTTTTCATTTGTAAAATGAGGGAATTGGCCTACACTGTTCCCTCTGTCTGAAGTATTAATCTAAGAAGCATAGTGTATTTGGAACAGATGGAGAACTTCCTCTGGGAAACTTGATCACTTGTGTCAGGAGAGGATACCTGCCCAAACCTCAGCTTCAGCAAAACTTGAATTAGTACTGCTCTTAAATGTAGCTAACAAGTATCATTTTCAAGGTTCTCATCATCATCTGAGAGAAGAGCATTAACATGAATGGGTTTAATGAAGAAAGAACCCAGAATAGGAGGTCATGAGGATGGTGTGAGTTGCCATCAGATTCTTGTCCATCCCCCATTCCCACCCCAGAATGAGAGGAAATGTTTCCTGTGTATGATCTTCTCTTTCCTGACACCATTTCCTTGTACTTGGTTTCCTCATGACTCTTAGATAGGTTACAACTGGTGACCCTTATTGTGAAACATGCAATGTGGTTGGGGTTGGAAAAATTCATTCAGAGAAAGCAAGCAAGCCTACGTGATTTGCTAGAAAGCAAACACATCAAATTTTATGGGTATCACTTGAAAATATATGTGAAGAGGCTTCACTTTTCCATTATTTATCTATTCCACAAATATTTACAGAGCACCTTCTATATTTAAAGCGCTTTTCTAGTTGCGTGGGAAACATTAGTGACTAACAAATCAAAATGGCTACCCTTGGGGAGTGTCTTGGGTGGATAAATGTTACGGGGGGAAAATCGTAGAGCACGGCAGGGGATCAGGGTGTCAGGTGGGTGAGAGTATGAGAAAGATTACAGCACTGGGGAGTCTCTAGACCTATTCATCCTACATATCTGCAACTTTGTACGGTTTGACCAATACCTTCCTACTTCCCCACCACCTCTTCACCATCGTTCTGCTCTGCTTCTGTGTGTTCAACTTCTTAAAATTCCACTTATAAGTGAGATTATGAAGTTGTTTTTCTTTCTGTGTCTGGCTTATTTCACTCAGAATAATACCCTCCAGGTTTATCCATGTTGTTGCAAATGGCAAGGTATCCTTCTTTTTTTTTTTTTTTTTAGGATTTTATTTATGTATTTGAGAGAGAGAGAGAGAGAGCACAAGCGGGGGGGGGGGGAACAGAGGGAGAGGGAGAAGCAGACTCCCTGCTGAGCAGGTAGCCTGACACAGGGCTCCATCCCAGCACCCGGCATCATGACCTGAGGTGAAGGCAGATGCTTAACGGGCTGAACCACCCAGGTGCCCCAAGATATCCTTCTTTTTTTATATTCCATACCACAGTTTCTTTTTCTCTTCCAGCTTATTGAGATATCATTGGCTTATAACATTGTATAAGTTTAAAGTGTACAAATGGGTTGGTTGCTCCATTCATCCAGGAATGGACACTTGAGTTTTTTCCATATTTTGGCTATTGTGAATAATGCTTCAGTGAACATGGGAATGCAGATATCTCTTCAAGGCACTGATTTCATTTTCTTTGGGTATATGCCCAGAAGTGGGATTGCTGGATCATCTGATAGTTCTATTTTTAGTCTTTTGAGGAACCTTCATCCTGTTTTCCATAGCAGCTATACCAATTGATATCCCCAGTAGTGTAATGTACAAAGATTTCCTTTTCTCCACATCCTGGCCAACATTTGTTATCTGTTATTTTTTTTTATAATAGTCACACTAACAGGTGTGAGGTGATATTTCATTATGGGTTTGATTTCTATTTTTATGATAATTAGTGACGTTGAGCATCTCTTCATATACCCATTGCCCATTTGTATGTATGCTTTGGAAAAATGACAAGTCCTTTGCCTATTTTTAAATCAGGCTGGATTTTCTCTTTAGTTTTGTTTTACTTTGTGCTATTGAGTTGTATGAGTTCCTTATGTATTTTTGATATTAACCCCTTATCACTTACATGCCTGAAAATATTTTCTCTCAATCTGCAGGTTGCCTTTTCATTTTATTAATTGTTTCTTTTACTGTGCAGAGGCATTTTAGTGTGTTGTAATCCTACTTGTTTATTTTTGCTTTCATTACCTCCACTTTTGGTGTCAAATCCTAAAATTCATTGCCAAGGCCGATGTCAAGGAGTTTTTCCTTATGCTTTCTTCCAGGAATTTTATAGTTTTAGGTCTTACTTTAAGTCTTTACTTCATTTTCAGTTGATTTTTGTATATGGTATAAGGTGTGGGTCCAGTTTCATTATTTTGTATGTGGATATCCAGTTTTCTCAGCAGCATTTATTGAAAAGACTACTGTTGCCCCACTGTGTATTCTTGGCACCTTTGTTGAAAATTAGTTGGCCATGTATGCTTGGGTTTATTTCTGGGCTCTCTATTCTGTGCCATTTTTCTATTTTTATGCTGCTACTCTACTATTTTGGTTACTATGGCTTTCTAGTATAATTTGAAATAAGGAAGTGTGATATTTCTAATTCTGTTCTTTGCTCTCAAGACTGTTACAGCTATTTGGACTCTTTGATGGTTCCATACGAATTTTAGAATTATTTTTTCTACTTCTGTGAAAAATGCCTTTGGAATTTTGATAGGGATTGTGTTGGGTCTGTCTATAGCATTGAGTGTATTATGTTCTTTACACAAGTTAACTTATTTACTTTTCACCACAAATTTCTGTGTTTGGTGCTGTTATCTCCATTTTACCAATGAGAAAGTGGAGGCTCAGAGAGTAAAAAATGGTGTACCCACAGCTAGCAAGCATCTGGGTTCAAATCTGAATTCAATTTTGAACCTTGAAGACGAACCATGAGAGATGATGGACTCTGAATAACAAACTGAGGGTTCTAGAGGGGAGGAGGGTAGGGGGATGGGTTAGCCTGGTGATGGGTATTAAAGAGGGCACATTCTGCGTGGAGCACTGGGTGTTATGAACAAACAATGAATCATGGAACACTACATCAAAAACAAATGATATAATATATGGTGATTAACATAACAATAAAAAAAATTTTTTAAAAAATTTTGAACCTTGAAGCCTAGGCTCTTTCCTCTCTGCAGAATGAGCTCCAGGCTGGACATGGAGAATTTATATCATGGTGTCCTAAGTCCTGAAAACTATATTTCAAAAGATTGTTTTAAGCTTAGAAATTAAGGGAAAAGCTTCTGATAGGTGGGAAGTTGCTTAGGAGAGCAAAATGTGCCCCATCACCACCATCTCTGTTAAATCTATTCAGTAACATCTGTGGTTTATAAACAGAGTTTATCAAAGGGGTGGGGGTGAGGGGCAGGAGTATTTTTGTCTAGGATCTTGCATTCACAAAACCTCTTGAAGCTCGTCTTTGATGTTATCAATGAATAAAACCATACCCTCAGTCACAGAAATAGATTGATAGAATTTAATATTCAACTTTGAACTGTTTACCCCATCATGGACCAGAGCCTGAATGTACTACAGAATGCTTATATATGTATATATTTTTAGGTTTGGTTCCTCTATCCCTCTGTAGAAAGGCCACAACACTACTTTGGGATTCAGTTATTTTATTTTTATTTTTTTATTCTCTTCATTCTCATTGTTTTTCTTTTATGTATTTGCTTATTTTTAAATTCCAGTATTAATTAACATATATTATAATAAAACTAATATTATATCAGTTTCAGGTATACAATATAGTGCTTCGAGAATTCTATATATTACTCAGTCTTCAGCATGATAAGTGTGCTCTTAATCCTCTTCATCTACTTCAAGAAGTGCTTGTATTTTTCATAACATGAATATATTGCAATATATTTATGCAATCTTGAAAAAACATAAATATCTTGCAATATATTTATGCATTCTTAAAAGTGTAGCTTCTTAAACATAGGCAATGGATTTATTTTAAGAAGTCTTATAATCTTGTTTTGACACTTCTCCTTTTTCTTCTTCTTCTTTCTCTTCTCCCCCCATTCCCTTCAACATACTGTATTCCAAAGGGAGAGCAAAAAAGGTAGTGGCTCAGGCTCACCTTGACCTTTCAGGGGCTTTGTGAAGGAATCCTGTAGCACAGGAAAGCTCTACCTACCTGCACGAATATACCGTGGCAACGGAAAAAGAACTCTGAGAAAATGAGGAATATCTTTCCTATGATAAGTAAGTGTTCCAGATGCAGGTCTTAAGCTATGCACTAATTCCATTCTGGGTGCTTTTGGAATCCTGCAGCCTGGTAAGGTAATGTGTAGTAAGCTACTCTAGGTTGCCCTCAATCATATCTACGTGACAACATAAAAAGTTTTCTAAATGGAAAAGGCTAACACAAAGAATCTAATGTTCAGTACGTTCCAATACAAACCCCACCTTGCGGTCGGAAAGGAGCAACACCGCACCCCTGTGTACAAAAGATTTGCGAAAAGGTGGGGCTGGGAAAGTTTCAGGAAATGCAGGCAGGATTGGAGGCAAGCACGTACATAGCCCTCTATTCTTCCTATTTCTCAATTCTTTGGAATTTTATCAATGCACCTGCTCATTTCTTCTGTGTGTGTGTGTGCGCGCATGCATGCATGCAAACACCTGTGTGTGCTGTTGCATTTAAACACCTGGGTTTGTCATCTGTTCTATCTACTTTCTTCCAGTTTCATCTTCCTCAGATTTCCAAGCTTCTTGGAAATTGGTGGCTTCCCAGATGTTTCTTCTTCCATTGACAGTGTTAGGGTCAAGTGAGCTTGTTCTGCATCACTGCTGTTCAGAAACACTATGAGGACCAGGGTGTAGCCTTGGCAACAGTGGCTGGTCGTGTGGCTGTGGATTGTGTGTATATGTGTGTGTTGGGGAAGGGGGCAGTCTATCCATCTATCCGTTCAGGGTGGGGAGGAGTGAGAGGAGGAGAACAGAGGTGAGAATGGAAGAAATGAGTGAGGATGTTAAGACACCTGTTTTTCTCTCCAAAAAGCAGGCACTTCCTTCATGCCAAGGATTGTTAAAATGGTCATATTAAATTATCTTTGGAATATGTACCTATGTAATGTACAACAGTACAGCCTTTGTAAAAAAACAGTCGCGGCAAAATACACATCACATACAATTTGCTATCTTAACCATTTTTACAGGTACGGTTCAGTGATATCAAGTACATTCTCATTGTGGTGCCGCCATCAACACTGTCCCGGTTCTGAACTGTTGGTACTGACTTTTAAATAAAAATGACCTTGCTTCAATTTGAGACTCTTGGTGGAATCACTTTTGTCCGAGGCTTCGGTCTGTCTCACTTGTAAATTTTTTTAAGCAAATTGACAGGGTTGTTGTGAGGATTAAATAATTAATGTTTGTAAAGTGCTTAGTATAGTGATAAATGATAGTATTCTTTTGTTTTTGTTTTTGTTTTAGAGAGAGTGCACACATGCCTGTGTGAAGTGGGGGAGGGTCAGAGGGAGAGGGAGAGGGAATCTTAAGCAGGCTCCACACCCAGTGGGGAGCCCGATGCGGGGCTCAGTCTCACGATGCTGAGATCATGACATGAACCGAAATCAGGAGTTGGATAATCAACCAACTGAGCCACCCAGGTGCCCCTAAATGACAGTATTCTTATTGTTATTATTATGACTTCCTGTCATTCTAGTCACTTATTACTTCTCCATAAATGAGATGATCCAAAGCTTTCTACCATCATCTACTGATGCCATTTCTCTCACTCCTAGATCTATTGCTCCATAGATTTCTTATATTATTATTATTATCTATTATTATTATTGTTATTATTATTAATTTTAGAACCATGTGTCATTTTCTATAGCAGGGAAATGGGCCCGCGGGGGGAAGAAAAAAAAAAGTAGCTGCTAAGGCAATCAAAGAATAATCTTTAGCGCTACCCTGATCCAACACATTTAAATTATCAAACTATCTCAACAACTAGAGCAGCAAATGCTCTGAATCAGTGGGGCAGGGCCAAGGTCTGGGCAGCCAGTCCTCAGTATGGCTTTGGCAGGGCAGCTTCCATCCAAGATGTCAAACTGCACCTTGGTTTCCAGGACACAGTTTGCACGCCTCACTGAGATAAAAGTCCTGCTCCAGTGGACCCAAACTCTCCAAACTCCTCTCTGGCTCTGTCTGTCTCCCCTCTGGCCCTCAGTTTCAGTCTTTCCATTCTTGGCTCTTTGAGCCTAGTGCACACTCTGTCTAGAGCACCCTTCCTCCACCAACCTCTCTCTCTCCCTTTTTTTTTCTCAGCAAACTTACTGATCCTTTACAAGGGCTGAGCAGCAGCATCCTCTCTACCTTGCCTTCAACCTGCCCCCGTCTGGGTTCTGATCTCCCCATCTACTCTCCCCTAAATCTGTGGGCCTGCCTCTAGCCTTTAGTGGAGTACATCAGAATCACCTGGAAGGCTTGTTGATACACAGATCACAGGATGCTACTCCCAGAGTTTCTACTTCAGAAGGTCAAGGGGGCCCAAGAATTTGCATTTCTACAAGTTTCTAGGTGAGGTTGATGCTGGTTTTCTAGGGAACAGAATTTAAGACCAGCTGCTGTAGCCTCATATGTAGTATCATAAGGAATTTTGTGTTTGTTTCTCCCTTCTGGACAGTGACTTCTGTGTAATAGGGTCTGAAGAGAATCCCAAGATCCTAGTACATAGTGAGCACATCAAAACATTTCCTGATACAGGAGCTCTTCCAGGCTCAGCAGCCACGCAGTAACCATGACCATCCACAGTCCACTTCCTCTGCAGGCTCCATTATAAGAGATTTCTGAGGCATGACTCAATATACATTTCTGTGCAAGGCCCCTTGCTGACATGCTGCAGGAGTCATGGTATGAGCCCATTGACCATGTGTGGGATTTCCCAAGGATTTTGGAAATCTCCCTTCAAATCCCCGTTCTTCAGTGAATTTTCCATCACATGTGCCTCAAAGATAAGAACAATAAAACATTGTTTTCCTGTGGATAAATCACCAATTGTGTAAATGTCTGTCATTAACTTTGCTATTAAGAGCCACAAAAAGACAGGGGAAGCTACACGAGGCTTATCTTAAAATTTTGGTAAAATGTTTCCCATATGTAAATTATTTGTATTTCTGGTAAAGGGTAGGGAACAAGAAAGGCAGAACTCCATCTCAAGGAAAATATGGTGTTATGGAAAGAAAAGCCCCTTTGAATGTGACCTAATGGAAGCTTTCCACGGGACCAGTTCCGTTCCTCCTACTACCTTCTAACCATATCTGCTTTTGTACAGATGACATGTTGAGTCTAAATCAAATTCTACCAAATTCAGGGAAAAAACTGGTTTGTTCAACTTCCGTTAAACAATTGAAGCCGGGAACCCAAGTGCTGCTTCCCCAAAGTGTACTGGTTTCATTTTCACATATGAAACATGCAGGTGTTAAGATAGTCTTTTCAACTGTGCTGATCATTTCTATTAAGAAATTGCTAGTAATTTCTACAGTGGTAGCAGGTAGAAGAACTCATCCTGGCTCTGTATTTTCTAAAGACCTCTGTGAAAAAAATTTCGGTTTCCTCAGGCAAGCTTAGAAGACAGCTTTCATTCTTAATACTAAAAAAGAGGAAGCAAGGCAATAAGAGTGATCCAGCTCTCTCACAACATATCTTCCCTTATTTGTTTTTTCTGCAATTGTTGCCCAGTCTTTATGGGGCCACCCACTTGTGTTGCTTTTATTTCTTCATTAATACCATAATCACCAGGGCACCAATTACTTAATACTTAGTACGTGAATACATGTGTAGGGAGCTGGACTCAAAATGACAATTCAATTGCATACCTCATGAATGACCAACAGTTAACTTACAGATATTTAATCAGCAAAAAATAAAGATAGTGAACAACACAGACGCATTTCAAGTCATTTTTCCCTATAAATAAGTCCTAGCCTTTAATGGAATACTCAGGCAACTGGGGGTGACAAATGGAGGCATAAACATAGGAAAGATTGTAGGTGTTAGGTTGTATGCTTCCATACCCCCAAGACCAGAGCACGCTGATCCTCAGGATTACACATCTTTGTACCAGATTGTACAAGAAGACATAAGATCAACATGGGCATCTCCCTGTATCAGCAGCTTTAATGGGTGTAAAGAAACTTGAAATATTACTTTTATGGTGCACTAAAATAATCAAGAAAAAGTTATTAGGTAGGAAATGCTGCTTAAACAGATGTTTTCAGGGGTGCCTGGGTGGTTCAGTCGTTAAGCGTCTGCCTTCAGCTCAGGTCATGGTCCCAGGGTCCTCGGATCAAGCCCCACTTCTGGCTCCCTGCTCAGCGGGGAGCCTGCTTCTCCTCCCACTCCCTCTGCTAGTATTCCCTCTCTCGCTGTCTCTCTCTCTCTCTCTGTCAAATAAATAAATTAATAAATCTTTAAAACAACAACAACAAAAAACAAATGTTTTCAAAGGAATTTTACCCTTGTATGGGTCATCAGGCTACTACTACTGGTTCCCAACCCCTAGGCTCCAAATGCTCTCCTGTCCCATTAGAGGTACTCTGGTTGTAAGAGTGAGAAGTGCTGGTGCACTGTGATTTCTGCTGACTTCTACTCACTCCTATCAGCTCTGCTGTGTTTAGCAATCTGTTGCAGATAAGTGTGCGTTTATATTCTGTCTCCTATTAGAGAGGGCACTCTGTGAGGACAGGGAGTGTGTCATTTATATCTTACCCCTTCCACTATGCTCAGCCCATGGCTTACTGCACTGGAAACAGAATAAGACTCATTAACTCCGGGACGGGATATTACTTTAGGAATATTCAGGGGCAGAATTGATTACAAGCAAAATTGTGGAGAAGTTGCTCTCAAAGTTCTCAAACCACCCACTTCCATGCTCCGCTTCCAGAGCCCAAGACCCCCATTGTCTCTTCTCCTTTCCCCTTTTCAAAACCCCTCTTTTGATTTATCTTTTATGATAAATGATTAATAAAACCTGGGAGTGTTCTCCCTAAGAGAAAAAGATTGTAGATGTTAGGTTGCATGCTTCCATACCCCCAAGTGCGTATTTGCACTTTGAATACATGTTCAAATATGCAAATATTCAATATTTGCATATTTGAACAGGGAACAAATCCTTAGACTAAAGGGAATTGCAAGCATCAGTTAGTGGTTGGAGAGAAATGATTTTTGTCATAGAACATTCCCAGTTCTCTGAACACACAGACGATGACATATCCCAATGACTTATAAGGCCAGACTTGAAGTAATCCTACGATGGATGACATGAGTCAGACTGAACTCACTTTTTCATGGAAAAAAAAAAAAGAAAGATTTTCAAATTCCAAAATAAACAGTCAGTAACCGATGGCGTTACACACTGTAGGATCCATTGGGATTAATTACACAGATATAAGTCTATCACAGATTAAGTTCTGTTCTCTGATAAATATAAAAAAGCCACTTTATCCTGATGGGTCTCACTTTCCTTTATCAAATGAATCTTAGGCATTTAATAGCAGAGACTATTTAACAGTGTATTCTCTAGGTGCCAGGAAATTTCCTTAGTGCTTTCCACGTAGTAAGTCATTTAATTCTCACATCAACCGTAAAAAGTCGGTACTATTTTTTTTAAGGATTTATTTGAGAGAGAGCACGGGGAGGGGCAGAGGGAGAGGGAGAGAGAGCAGAGTCCTTGCTGAGCACAGAGCCCAACTTGGGGCTCGATCCCACAACACTGAGATCATGACCTGAGCTGAAACCAAGAATCGGAGGCACCCAGAAGTCAGTACTATTACTATCCTCAGTTTACAGATGAGGACACTGAGGCAGGAGAGGTAATACAGCTTGTCCAAGACCCCACAGGGACTGAGTGGCAGAGCCAGATTCAAACTCTGATATCAAATTTCGGAGCCTGCCTTCTTCACCATCTCCATGAACTACAAAGTTCTTCCAGGACTAAGACTCTGGGGGCCTCTTTCATTCATCCTTGCTGCATGTCTGATGTCACAGCAAGTGCTTATGAAGGGTCCTAATAAAGAAACTGCACAATATGAAATACCTGCATAATGAAGAAATTATGAGGATCATGATATGTGACTTGTTTGTCCAACTTTCTCCGTATATAATAAAAATTTGAGAAAGACTTATCTAAACCTCTTTATTTTCAGGTGATTTTATTTTTTATTATTTTTTAAAGGTTTTATTTATCTATTTGTCAAAGAGAGAGCGTGCATGAGAGAGAGAGAGCACTAGCAGGGGGAGCAGCATAGGGAGAGGGATAAGCAGACTCCCCGCTGAACAGGGAGCCTGATGCGGGACTCAATTCCAGAACCCTGGGATCATGACCTGAGCCAAAGGCCGACACTTAACCAATGGAGCCACCCGGGTGTCCTGATTTTAAAGTTCTATATGTGGACTGTGGAATAGGAAGACCACTAATAAATAATCACTAATGTTAAAAGTTTTTCTCCTATTTGTTGATCCTGGTGGAATGGATAAGTTTGTTGCGTGTAATCCCATTGCACGTGAGCGGTAACAGCTGCCGGGCTACTCAAGGTCATATCTAGAGTTGGAGAGTTCTAAGTGTCCTTGGAAGTTCTCCAGGCCCAATTCTACACTACAAATTATGTCTCCTATTTTTCACTTGGGAAAATGTTTTGTTGTGTATTCAGAGGATAAAATTCAAGGAATTGGAAATATTTGGCTGTTTTTCATGGGTGAGAGGTTTCTACTTACAAAATGGGACAAAGCCTCTAAACATTGAAAGGGACATTATTGATGGCACTAGAACTAAGATATATGTTAGGAACCCTATTAAAAAAATCCTTATCCAGTAACCTGACTTGGGTTTGGAATTTCATTGCTTAGAACTAACCTAAACAAATCATTTTCCTTTGTATTTTTTTCACAGAGAGCTTTGGGTCACTTTTTCACAATAAAGCATTTATAGAACTCTTAACTATTAAAACCATCTTGTTGCATGCTCACCAAACCAGATAAATATCAGATGATGGATTCTACTTTGCAATATTAAAGCTGATAATTAAACATATTAAATGCTTTTAGTCAATTTCTTCTTTTTTAAAAGCACTTTCCAGGTAGTTTAAACTGGCTGGGACATCAGGGAACTGGGTTCCAAGCACTTGCTCAGCTGCTTGCATGTTCTGTGACCTTAAGAAAGCCACTCAATCTCTTTGGATATCAGATGTTTCCTCTTCTAAACTAAGGATTAGACTCACCTTTATCATTCTTTTCTGCAGTTGTCCTGGTGACTAATTTATACATGGAACCTAAACAGTGTCAGTCTCATTTGAGGGGACGGTCAGAAAAAGTAAATGTCATATCCTTTGAAGTTCCTCAATCCAATCACCCACAAAAAGTTGAGGTTTCTCAAAGCATAACTATAACCAGGCCATTATAGTGTGCTTTTGTGTATCTCCCTCTCCTAAAAAAATGCGAACTGTTGTGTATTTCAGAAAAAATTCAAATTTCTGATGTGTGTGAGCACTTGTTTTAAAATCATAACGTCATTAATATATATGAGCCATTATAAAACCAGGCTCAAGCATGCTGGTCCAAAAAATAACCATGCATTACCAGGAAAGTTTTCAGTAATCTCTATGTTCAGTCTAAACTTGTTATTTATTTGAACTACCCTGTTACATCAACTAGTCTTCATTTTACTGATGTGCACTTTTGACATTTTTTTCCTTGTCCTGGGATAATTTGACCAGCCTTAGAAAAATAATTAAAAGGTAAAAGGAATGGGGGGAGAAAAAGAAAAAGATTATAGTCTATCTAGTAAAGATTAGCTAAATTGATTTCCAGGTATACCCTAATAAGTAATCATCATCAGCATCTTGAATTTTGAGCAACTGTTAAGAATACAGTTAATGAGACTCTGGGGAGAATTTTCCTGAGTCCTTCATTGGTGCTCCTGAAATGTATTTTCAGAATAGATCCACATTAGTAGGCACCATCTTGATTGAGCACCATCCTTGAAGGAGAAAATGATCAACATTCTCTAAACGGTAACCAGTTTTGGAAAGCATTCATTGAAAAAGGAGATAGTGCCAAAAATATTTCATGGGAGACTTGAAATATTTCTGTTTAGCAATAACATTCTAACCTAGCTTCCTCAACTCAGGTTAACCTGATCCCACTATTGGTAGCTTGTGTTTATCTTTGCAGCTACCGAGTCTGCCAAACCCATCACTACCCACGTCTTCTTTCTGCCTTTGAACCATGTATCCTCAGTGACACTGAAACTTTGAGCAATCTTGGACACAGGATTGGGAGGATATCATTTCCCAAGCCATGAAATATGTATCAAGGACAATCCCTCACCTTACCCCCATTCTCATATTTTATGAAATAATTGTATCACTAAATTTCTCATTTATGATTCACCAATAAACAATAACCCTTCTTTAGTAATCCCCTTTGTGGTTCTTTATAAATATTTGAGCTAAGAGCAGTTCATACCATGATTCTTACCTGTCTTCCACATTCTGATGTTTAGGCCTGAGTCTAACTTATAGAATAAAAATGTGGACATGGACTTACTTCACCTTCATGCAGCCCTAATTCAGCTCTACAGAGCAGACTCTGTGGTCAGATAAACCTGGCTTCCAACCCTAAGTCTGAAGGTATAACCTTCAGCAAGTTGTTAAAGGAGTTTCTAGTTCCTTGTGTGCAAATTTGGGGTAATTATAACTACTTTGAAGGATTAACCAATATGATGAGTGTATGAATAGTAATCAAAACACAATAGACATTCAGTAAATAGTACAATTGTTATCACTATCATTTGCTGAAAGAATTACTCAGACTAGCTTATTTTGAAGACCCAAATCAACCCAAATCTTCTGAAGAGTCAAGAGTAGCAATGAGTTATGTCAAACATTCTAATTATTTGAAAGAATGAATATCTGTAATTTGCAGGGAAGTTGTTAAGGAAGACAACCTGACACGGAGGGCAATATCCTCTTGGCACTACCCTGAGGCAGCATTTCTTCTAATGATTCAGAAACCTTTTCTCATACATGAGAACATAAATGCTGTCATTGAGATGTGCCAAGAATTCCACCCAGGGTTCTGACCCAGAAATGACTATACTCTTTCACATCATGAGTCTAACTTTATAAACTAGTAATATGAGACTACAGTTTTCTTAATTGTTTTTTTTCTTTTTCTTTTTCTTTTTAAAATTTCAACACTTACCTTACCATTCCAGGCATTTTCATGTGTGCCATCTTATTTAATCCTAACATATCTGAGATAGGCATTATTACTCCCCATCACCAATGTCAGCCACTCATTGGCCGTGAATGATCCAAGGAAGGGGGTGTGGCATATAACCACTGCGGACAAAGGGCATTTCTTCTGGCAAGGGGACAGCTATGAGTTGTTATTAGCCAGCACTTCTAGTAGCTGAGGGATGGGTGCCTGGCCTGGGGGAAAGGGGATAGCACTGGGCACCAGCAAGATCTACTATAACCCCATTTTGCAGAGGGAAAATGAGAATCAGAGCATTTACATGACTTTACTATGTTCATATATCTGATAATGGAAAACCATATCCTAAATCAGACTGCCTGATTCCAAGTCAAGTTCTCTTTCTACCATCCCACAGCTGGTTTACTTGAGGATACTGGAGGGGCAGTTGTGAATTTATATGAACCTCTTATCAAGTGGTAAGTTAGAAGAATTACTTAAGTGCATTACTCACTGTCAAAAGTAGTAGTTCCTTTAAATTTCCCTACAGTTAGCCCTTCTCAACTTCATCTGATATCCCCTTCACCTTTGTTTTATGGGAAAGAGAAAACAAATCCATGGGCATTCTATCCATGTAATCCACGACTGCATGCACCTTGATCCCAAGTCTTCTCAGAAATTCACTCCAAACTTGAGTCCTGTCCTTTGTCTGACCTCATAGAGCAGTTTTTCATTTCCTTGGAACAAAATTGAAGTTTGAGACTTGGCCACACAAAGCCTGATGTTCAACAGGTCTGTTCTTGTATGCCTTATGTCTTATAGCTTAGTTTGGGTGACATCCACAATCAGCTCTTGGACTGTGACCACTACAAGGCATCACAATGGTTGAATGGCCAACACCTAAATTCCCAGTATGTTGAGGATGCTACTTTGGCTGGGGTATTGCACAGGCATAGACTTGAAAGGAGATCCTTGCTCTCAAGATAATTTCACATTTAAGGCAAAAGCGGAGAAATGCCTGAGGTACAGAAAACACTGGAGCCAAGAGGAAAGAAGTTTATTCTAATTGAGAGGATTGGAAAAGGCTTCTTGGAAAAGAATGCAATTAAACTGGATTTTGAATATTGAATAAAATTTGAAAGACAGACATTTCCTTCCCAAAAGCAAAGGTCAGAACTGAAATCAGGAACTAAAGAAAGTAGATAAATATCTGGAACCAAGATCTAACAGCAGTAAGTTCAGAAATACAATGAGGGTCAGATTTCAGACCCAGAAGATAAACAAATCTAAAACCAAAACCAAAAACTGGAGTCACAATTAAAGACAGAGATAACAAAAACAAAACCGAGAAATATAACTAAAGTAACTGGAACCTAAAGATAAGATGGGAGGTTTGACACGGAATCTTTTTTTTTTTTTAAGATTTTATGTATTTATTTGTCAGAGAGAAAGAGCGAGAGCACAAGCGGGGGGAGCCGAAGGCAGAGGGAGAAGCAGGCTTCCTGCTGAGCAGGGAGCCCAATGCAGGACTCGATCCCAGGGTCCTGGGCTGAAGGCAGCTGCTTAACCGACTGAGCCACCTAGCCATCCTTGACACAGAGTCCTTTATTGAAAGAGCTTTCTAAGAACTTAGGGAAGGTTATTAACAGGAGGCAGAAGTGGGTCATAAGGTTGCTTCGGCCTCATCTGGTCAAAGTCACCCTGAGGCTTCTAATCAGGACCTGACCACAATTACTTTTAGGGATGGTGGCTTATGAAGACTTTTTTGTCCAAGAATCACTTTGGAGGAGCAAAACGTCTCACTTGCTCCCATTCCTAGAACAAGCCCACTGATTAGAGAAACAAGATCCTCTTAGCCCAGGTTTGGGTTCTGGAAGTGCAAAAAGAAAGGGTCATCTTCTTTGATATCTTAGTTCTAATATCACAAGTTAGCAATGGTCTATAACATCATAGGGTCTCCCTTCCTTCCTTCCTTCCTTCCTTCCTTCCTTTAACTGTCACTTAGCATCTTTTATGTGCCTAGTGGCCTAGGCATTATCACGTTGAAACTAATTTACTTTCAACTACTTGAGTGTCCTAATTTGTAGTAAAGAAAGAAGAAGAGGAGATATGGGGAAAAAGAGTAAGAAGGAGACGCTTAGGGTCAACTGATGAAAGCATTCCTTCCAGAGAGCTGAGGAGTTATGATGCCCAGACATAATGTAGCTGAATGGTCATGATTCAGGGCTTTCCAGGCGAAGCAAGAGAAAGAGAGAGAGGGGGCGGGAAATAACATTTCCAAGTGCCTGTTTGAATCAAGCACTGTGCCAATTATTTTGCATGGTTATCTCCATTTAATCCTCTTCATGTTGCAAGTTGGTAAGTTTCCAAAGTACTCCAAAGTAAAGTCACTCAGAATAAAAAATATGCCTCCTTTAACTATATGCATCCAACCTGAAGTGTAGCTCAGTTTGGCATTTTGGACCAAGTAGAGGGTCTTCACTGATCTTTCTTTCTTTTCTTTTTTTTTTTTAAGATTTTATTTATTTATTTGAGAGAAAGAGAGAGCATGAGCAGGGAGGAGGGGCAGAGGGAGAGAGAAAGAAGCAGACTCCTTGCTGAGCAGGGAGCCCTATGGCGAACTTGATCCCAGGGTTCTGGGATCATGACCTGTACTAAAGGCAAGGGTTTAACGCACTGGCAGGTGGGCTCTCTGTCAGGCTCAGTTGGTTAAGCGCCTGCCTTCAGTTTAGGTCATTGATCCCAGGGTCCTGGGATCAAGCTCTGAGCTCCACATCAGGCTTCCTGCTCAGCAGGAAGCTTGCTTCTCCCTCTTCCTCTCTCTCTGCTGCTCTCTTGCTCTCTCTGTCTCTCTCAAATAAATAAATAAAATCTTTAAAAAAAAAGAATCTCTGCTCTTATGAGATTAAAAATTTAATTTGTTTTATTTTTACACAGTTGAGTAGCAGATACAGCCTAATTCATGAACGGAAGAGGGATGATAAAGTGTACCATTTGTTTCTGTTTTTATT
This sequence comes from Callorhinus ursinus, assembly GCF_003265705.2. NCBI lineage: Eukaryota > Metazoa > Chordata > Mammalia > Carnivora > Otariidae > Callorhinus > Callorhinus ursinus. Next base: position 58,708,446 of record NW_027397066.1, on the reverse strand, counting down.
GTACTATTACCCATAACTGATATCACGGCTCAGAAAACCACTGGTATAACAAAGTATAACCATATCCAGTCCCTGAGGATGAAAACCATTCCTGATACTACTGCTTCTTCAACATTGAGGGGCCCTGTTACATCTCACTGAGGCCTCTGTCAGGTCTAATTTTGAAAATATCCATATAGATATAATTGAAGATTAAAGTACTTATTTCATATAAAGTCCTAAACAGTTTAGTCTTTGCTTAACCACTATGTAGAACATTTAATTCAACAAAGATTTGGTATTTGAATGTTTCAAGATGTTATTGAAATAGCTAGAGTTTCAGAAGACTGTTTTCAAAAACATCTGGCATAGAGATTCAAGACAACACTAAGGGGCGCCTGGTGGCTCAGTTGGTTGCTTTTGGCTAAGGTCATGATCTCAGGGTCCTGGGATCAGGCTCCTGCTTAGCAAGGAGTCTGCTTGAGGATTCTCTCTCCCTCTGCCCTTCCCCCCTCAAATAAATAAATACATCTTTTCAAAAAGATAATAAATAAAAATATTTTAGATAATCAGATTCTAAATAATTTAGATAATCAGGTAATTTTTTATATTAGCTGTCCTATTGACTCAGCCAGTTTTCTACTAACTAAAGATCTTTTTTTTTTCTTTTTGACATCTCTTGTTTTCTTTGAGTAAAATCTACCTTAACATAATATTTCTTAGGTGCTCAGACCTAGGAAATCATTTGTTACACAAAAAAGGTGATGAAAGAAAATTCATCCAGTGGAACTCATCACAAGACCCTCGCATGAATACCTTTATTTGTAGCACTTGACATTGGTTCAGTCCATTTTTATCATTGCTATTCATCAAATATCTTTTTTGATAAATTGATTGTTTAAAAATTATTTATTAACAGTAATAATATAGGCCAGGTACTATGAAGCCTCTTGGGATAAAACAGTAAGTGAGATAAACCCAGTTCCTGCTCTCACAGAGTATATGGTCCAGTGGGCTCAACAATCCCCAGCCCCAGTGGAAGATTCTGAATTTCTAAGTATGTGGCTCTACATTTTCCTGAGCAATTATTCACATCTCTCTCTTCCTTGGTCTAAATTGGTGACATTAAAAGTAGTCTATGTGGGCATCTCTTCAGCCTAGGATGGAACTGAGAGCTGGCAGGCCTGTGAAATCAAGCAGAACACAATCATACAGCAAATGTTTATTGTGCACTAACTATAAACTAGTTGGTGGAGGTTACAGTTTTGGCAACAATAGACATATTCTTAGCTCTCGGAGAATTTTATGTTTTAGAAGGATGGATGTTTAAAAAAATAGATACTTAAATTACCATGTGATACAGTACAGATCCAAAGAACAGGGTTCACTCTCTCTTCCTGTCCCAGGCAGTATAATAAACACCACTAGACACAAGTACCCAACGAGTCTTACAGCTGCTTATAGAACCCCACTAAGAAACTGTGGCCTTGAAGAACCCAGCGTCCTGTGCAAACTAAATCTGTGAGTTACCAGAATTATTCAAAATATCTATGTCCAATCTTTATATTCATCTCCACAGGCAAGGTCTTAAGCCATTTCTGACAGTTTAGCCTGCAGAAAATCCAATCCGCAGATGACACATGGTGAGTATATTCCGTGGTAGTCAGGGCTCACCTTCTCACAGGTGTTGTGAATGGGCATTGCAAAGCCAAAGCAGAGATCTGGTACTCCCGGCTGTGCCTCCCAAAACATTTCCTGTCACCTGGTAATGTGACTAGAAGAAAGTCATATGGCCTTCCTTATCTTCAACTAAGAAATAAAGGATTTGGGCCAGAAGAAATAGAAAATTATGATTCTGCATTTACTTATTCATGTCATTACAAAACTTTGATTAGCTAAAGACACCACTGGGGACAAATGCATATCTCCATCCTTTGGTCATTTCACTTTTTAGTGTAAATAATTCAGCTTCTCCCTTAGTAAAAATGGTTCTTGGCATTTGGAGAAAACACTTACATGGCAGACCTCACAGCCCACACCTCTCATGGCAGGTATCACCACAGCAGATACATTTGGGGACTCCATTTCCACTTTGGGAAGAGCCATTTTCAATCTGCAGGGTTAATGTGCCAGTTGAGGAAGATGTACTTATAAAGTATCAGGTAGAGTATCATGCAGAGTGAGCATGAAGATTGTCTTATTTTATTCCATATTCCTTTCATCTCTCCCTCCTTTTAGCTGCCCCTTAATGCATAACATGAATTATCCCTAAAAATTCATTTAGGAAGCAAAATTCTGTATATCAAGATGATTCCTCACTATTATAATTTATTAAAGTATAAATTTAATGGGTAAAAGAGAATCTATCTTACTTCAGCTTTTATGAAATACCTCTAAGAAATATTTGATTTCCTCCCATTTTAAGTTTCACTCTCTTGGGAGATACAGAGTCATGCTTTCTATCCTCATGAAATTATGGATGGGATTAAATTTTATTTTGGGAAGTCTCAAGTAAATTTTTTTAATGAAATAAAGCATTGACTACATTCTTTGCCAGGTGTTGTGACAGGTATTATGCTGTGTTGTACAAATATTGTTTTTATTTAATTCATGCCATCATGCTGTGAAGAAAATATTACCTTACCTATGGCATTTGACCCAGCAGCTCTCTTTCTCCTTCTCAGCTTACTTTCTTCCCTTGGCTTCCAAGACATGGCACTTCCTGACTTTCTTCTACCTCTCTAAACGTTGGCAGACTTCAAGCCTCGGAACTTGGATATCTTCTCTTCTCTACTTAGACCCACTTCTGTGAACTTGAAATGTTCTTAATACCTGACAACTCCCAGATTTATATGTCCAGCCTGGTCCCCTCTGCTGACTCCAGACTTGACTATCCAACTGACTTCTTGACATCTCACTTGGGCAGCACTAGGAATCTCAGACTTAACTTGCCCAAAATCATGCACGGTCCCCCCCAAGAGTTACCATTTCTGTAAATGAAAGCTCCGTTATTTCAGTTGTGCAGTCTGAAAACTCGACTCCTCCATTGTCCCCATGTCCTCTTGATTTCCATTCAATCTGCTTCAGCCACCCTGCTTTTTTTTTTTTCCTTTGATCCCTCCAGGCAGGTCCCCACCTCAAAGCTTTTATACTAGCTCTTCAGTCTGCTGGAACAGCCCCTCTCAGATCTGCATGACTCCTTTTCTTTCCCCTGCCCCCCGAATCTTTGCCTCTCAGTAAAAGCTTCCTTGACCATCCTTTTAGAATTCTAACCCTTCAACACCTTTGGCCCCTATCTCTACCCACAGCAAACACTCCATCACACCTTCCCTGATTTTTCTCTTTGATACTTATAACCATATGATATACTATATATTTCACCATTTCCTTGGTTTATTACTTGACTCTCTACATTGCTCCTTCCTCCTACACATACACTAGAATATAAACCCAACAAGGGTGACAATTTTGCATGTTTTGTTCAAGGCTGTATCCAGCACCTGCAGCAGTATCTGGCACATTGTAGGCATTCAGTACATATCTGTTGAATAAATCCCCATTTTGCAATTATAGCAATTGAGGCTCAATGAGATTAAAAACTTTAGATGACTGTGTGAATGACAGAGTGAAGATTAAAACCCAGTTCTGTTGGACTCTTAATATTCTCTGACCCTGAGCTATCAGCCCTTGATATTCATTTATTTGATTATTTGTTTGTTTGTTCTATTTGGCATCAGGTAGCCCCAGACTTGAATACCCAACTGTCAACTTGATATCTCACTTGGGAAGCAATAGGAACCTCAAACATAACTTGTCCAAAATGAAAAATGCTCATTTTCATCAGCAGACCAACAGTTCTGAGAACTGGGAATTAAGTTCTCCTCTTAGAAGCGTCAGGATTTCTGCCACAGGAAAAGGAAAAGACAGGATCAGAGCTCTTTTCTCACAGGGCCAAGTGATGTGGTCCTTCCCTTGACCTCCCTCCATCAAGCTCAAGACTGTACATGCCACATACCCCACTTTTCCAAGATGTTATTTCTGCACATTCTTGATACTTTGAGGCAATGATAGACAAATTAAATTTAATATGGAAATTAAATTCTAGGAAGAAAAGATCTATGAATTGTAGAGTTCACATTGAGTTACAGTTTTCAACCATGCTTGGAAAACCTTCCTCTTTAAATGATTATGACATATGGGACAGTCTATTTCCATTCTTTTTAAGACTTCATATAAAAAAGAACAAAATCATGAATGGAAAAACTGGAAAACTGATGAAAGCTTGATGTGCATATATGTGTTTTTTAATTGTACAGAAAAACTCCTTTTAAAAATTGCACACATATTTAGTTCATCCTCCTTAAATTAATAACCCAGAAGACCAGAAGAGAATTATGGTTAAGAGCGTATGGCTTTTGGAGATTTAAATTTGAATTCCAGTTCTACTAACTACCAGTTTGTGATCTTGGGTGAGTTACTTAACCTCTCTGCATTCAGTAGCTAATCCATAAAATTGAGATAAAAAGAGTACCTACCCAACAGTGTTGTTGTGAGGAAGATTCAGTGTGTTCACAAAGGTGCTCTGAAAGTATCGCCATTATGGGGCACCTGGGTGGCTCAGTTTGTTAAGCATCTGACTCTTGGTTTTGGCTCAGGGTCATGATCTCAGGGTCCTGAGATCCAGCCTGGTGCTCAGCATGGAGTCTGGAGTCTGCTCAAGATTCTTTCTCCCTTCCCCTCTGCCCCTCCCCCTACTCATGGGCATGCACGCTCTCTCTCTCAAATAAATAAATAAAAGCTTAAAAAAAAAGTATTGCCATTATTATCATTATGGACCTTGATCTCCACCTGTAACAATGTGATTGGAAATTTGCCTCAGATGGAGGCAAATTTGACAAGATGGAGGAGCTGCTCAAAACTTACAGGATAGTACGGAAGAACACATGTGTGCAGTCAAATAACACTGGGTTGAAGACTCAAACCATCAGAGATTACCAAAGATTATTGTTATGTGGAATTATGGCACATTTCATCCTTTCTACATCTTCTTTCTCAGTCTAAAGCATGATGCCAATAGTACCTACCTCAAAATATGGTAAAGGATTCAGTTAAGAAGGAATTAAGTTAATACTCGTAAAGCCTTCAGATAGGCCTTAGTGCAAAATTAGTGCTAAATAATTGGAAGAATTCAGTCTTACCACAGATAAATGAAATTAAATTACCAGGTGGAAATTTAAAATGTAGTCCAAAAAATTATCCAATATATGTAGCCTTACATACTACTCTCTGGGAGAGAAAAAGAAGGAAGGCAGGGAGGGAGGAAGGAAGAAAGATCTTTTACTAAGAAAGCTTTGCACTTTCCATTTCTTACAAGTCTGCTCTGTCATCCCATACTAAATGAGGCCAGTTGCCAAAGGAACTGATCACAAGTGGAATTCAAAAACTCTTAACATTTTTTAGGTGTCGTCCATGGACCACTTCATCAAAATTCACAGGGACTGATTGTTAAAATAGAAGGAACCGGAGCCCATCCTATGTCTGCTGTGTCCAAAAGAGAGCAGTGGGTTGAGAGATGTCTACACTTTGAATAATTATTCATGTGTATTGTGGTATTCATTCAAGTTAGAAAGTCTCTGTTGTGAATTGCAACAAGGTGTTCTTAAAATTTTGAAAACAAAACAAAACCTCTTGATAATCTGGGCAGATTGTTCCTCAAACCTCATCAGAGAACTCAGTTCCCTTTTTACAATGACGTAAACTCCATTCAGAGTCTTGGCAAGAAAACAAAATGTTCTTGTATTGGTTACTGGTGTCATACTTATTCACCTAAACATGGGGATGTACATTTTGGAATAACTTAAGCAATGGCAGAAATCAGAAAGACTTCGTCAGAGTGGACCCAATCCTTAGAAATCTTGCCTAATCTCTATTTTTTTTTTCATCATCATTCCTCTGTTGGTATCCGGAGTCAGGAGGAGAGGCAGCAGAGCATTACCTAGTAGTTGAGGCATCCCTTCCTGGGCTGGAACTTTACCTCCCCATTCTCTCCTTTTCTTCATCTATAAAATGGGAAAGTAGAACTTCGGACTTGGAGAGGATCTGGAAAGACTGAGATAAATGTAAAGCCCTTAGCCAGCACTGGGCCACATAATAAATACCACTATGCGGCAGTTATTATTATGAAAGTTGTCAGAGATCCACCTAATCTTCTTAAATAAGTAATCCACCAATTTTTGTTAAACTATAATCTAAATAAATGCAATGCTCCAAAATAAATCTCTAATCCTCCACTGAAGTGTTCTATTGATTTCCCCTTTCAGAAAGAATGATGGTAAATATCATATCAGAATATTTTTTTTAAAAAGATAAATGATCCATGTGTATTTTTGTAGTTTCAAAAAGGCACCTCTGACCAAAAGGTGGTATCATTCCTTCATTCAGGAAAATTGCATTTTAGTAAAACACTTACCTAGGAGATTCTTTGATGGTATTATTTATTGGGTATGAAGAGACAGCCCAGTTAAAACACAAGTTATAAAGTCAAAGTTGTTCAGAACTAGAATCTCCCAGCCACTCAGCTCATGGCCTGGGGGACTCTAGGTACCTCTCTAAGTCTCAGTTATTTTACCTATTAGTTTATTTTAAACTAATAATGTCTTTTCATAGGATTGGTACAAAAAGTAAATAACTAGAACCACATAAAAAGCCAGCCCAAAGCAGATTCTCAATGTAAATTTGAATTTTTTCACCCTCTTTGTAACCTTTACTCTAGTATAGTCTCAAAATTCACTAATCTAGACATCAATATGCGTATTTATAATCACTCACACAGAGTAACAATTTTGAGTTTGCAAACTGCTTGCATTTAGATCATTGGAAACTGAAGTTCTGAGAACCTAATTGTATTTGCAAGGCTGCTGAGGTGCAGAGCTGAGATGCTGGGAAGATCCCCGGGCCTGGAACCCAGCAAATGGCCCCCTCCCCCCTCCCTCCCTCAGGGGTTCTCAGACAGCCAGTACCAGGGTGATCTATGCTTTACTAAGCAGTTGTCAGAGAAAGTGCCCTACATCTGTGGATTATTACTCTGGCTTAGAAAATTTCAACAGAAACACTTAAGGCAAGATTTTAAATTGCAGGAGGAAGCCATACGTGCTTTCCTTACTTTCTCAGAGTGGCTCTTCCGCATAGTTCTGCTGAATCAGCCCCTTTGCTGCAAACACCTGGCCTATCCTGAGTGCTGTGAAGCATCATAGGGTATGAACTCTGATGAAGTCTATCAAAGTAACTAACCAAGCCTCTGCTAAAGTGTAAGTTCCCACAAGAGTAGGGAATTAGGTTGGATTCTTGACAGGGCTGTTGTAATTGTCTAGATCAGTACCTTGCACAAAGTAGCACTCAATATACGTTGTCTTAATGAGGGAATTCTCTTTCATGTGAATGGGATTCTGACTATGACTTCCCACGAAATCCCAGACAGCCATCATGTGGTGCCCGTCAGAACTGCTCTTAAACTTTGAATAGTTGACCAAGAGTTGTCATGATATTTTTCCAACAAAACTGTAAACTATTTTAGGGCAGGACTGGGTCTTGCCTCCTAAGGAAAGAATACCTAGCATGGCATGTATTGAATACACAAATAACTTCTCTTTGAGGAATTACTTTTGTCTAAATTATCAAGTCACTTTTACAGACACAATTCCTTTCTAGAAGAATTCAGACTATTTGGTCCACCTGCAGTGGCATAGGTAACATTTTCTTTAAAAAATCTGGAATGCCGGTATCCTAATATATAATCTAGTCAGCAGGATGCTGAGGTGGAGGATCAAAGGGCCCTTTTAACCAGGTCAGGGGGAGGCCTCTCCACAGAGAGCCCACCTGCCAGTGACTTCATGGCTAGAATCTCTTCCTGGTTCCCCCAACTCATTTTTTATTTATATTTTATATATAAGTGTGTTATATTTTATATTTCTCATGTGTATTAATGTTTTTTCAAAGCAGCGTTTTGAATACAGAAATATTCACAGGAAACTCTGACAGTATCACCTCTTAGCAAGGAAAAGAATAGTAATTATTGTAAAACAAATTTTCCCAATTGGTTTTGTATAAACTCCTGTTTTGGCTTTTTGTAGTTGTTCCTCTGATGACTGCCTTTCTAGCAGACCTTCTAAGTAGCCCACGCACCTGCTATGATTATTGTGGCCACAACTTCAGAACTACAGAACAGGATGGCTAACCCCAGGCCTGTACTCATACAGCCAGAAAGTTTTAACCTGGAAATGCAACAGATGCCAACCATGTATAAATGTTTGTAGAACAGCATTGCAGCTAGCCACTTCCAGTGGAAATTAGCTCATTGTACACTGTGGCAACTAAAGGTCATAACCAGGAAACAAATAGTGTTTTTCTTCAATCTATTCTCCAGTAAAGTGAACTCCAAGAGAGCAGGGGTTTTGGGGGTGCACTCAGCACCTAGGTCATTGATTAGCATGTGGTAAGCCATATAGCACACGGTGGGAAGTTAATATTTCGTTGTTGGATTGAATGCACTTTCTTGTGGTCCTTATAATAATATTAACATAGTAGACATGGTAGAATTAACAGTGCCCAGAAATGGCAATCAGGAACGTGACTTTCACCAACAAGCCACTTTGAATGAGGAAACTCTCTGAGCCTCTCCTCGTTCATCACAAAATTAAAAGAGTTGGGGTCGATTATTTTTTAGACCCTTAATATTATCTCTCTCCATCTTCACTTAGGACAATTTACTACCTTACACCCGGGCAAGCAGACTTTCTTTGGTCATTGCTTGGAACAGTGGTCCCAGTAGAAATGGGGGTGGGAACAATGAAAGTGGACCCAGAGCTGGTTACTGAGAATTTGTACTTGGAATCTACACATACTAATTTGGGGACACAGAATGCTTCACCAGTTTATGACATTTAGGAAGTGATGCTAGTCCATGAGAAATAAGTTCTTGATCGTTTAACTCTTCATTTCTAGACCTTTGGTTGGTGTCAAAGAACACCTTCACCACTTAGTCCAATGAGGACAAACTCTTAGGACAGACATTTTCCACCACAAGTGCTGCCTGGATGGATAAAACTAGGTAACTAAAAGCTGAGGGAAAAACTGGAGCCGCCCAGTAGAGAACAGTGCAAGTGGAAGACAGAGACCCCAAGGGGGAGTATGTTCACACAGTATGGCAGGTGGACCTTAGGGGCTCTAACTGACACCTGGAAACACTTGCAGACCAACAGTGAGCCCCTCTAGGACCAAGAGACTATAATTCTTCTATTGCAGAATACTTTCTTTTTCTGGATATTTATTTTGTTGTAATGAAACTTTCTGACATATTAATGACCATTGCATTTTCACTTTAGGGAATCAGTGTTCATGTCCTATTAGTCAAGAGGAGAGAGGTTTCTTTTGAGTGGGAGTTGGCATAAAGATGTGGCTTCACCCTCAAGTGCCAGGCACGTCTGCTCCCAGGGTTAGATAGTAATTCCTATTCCTTTAGTGAACCCTAACCACTCTGAGATGGGAGGGGATGGGAGAGAAAGGACTAGAACATCAGTGAAACTGCCTGGTACTGTCTCCCTGCCCCAGAGCCTCCCACTCACAGCCCTGCTTGTAGGGCCTTGGCCTTTCTGTGAAATAGACACTGCTTGGCCCTAGCTTGTAGAAAAATTGGAAGAGCTAGACTCTAAAATAAACTAATATAAGACACAGTCTGGGCAGAAAAAAAAAAGGAAACACTTGGCAGAAAGAAACTGCCTTCAAGAAATTATTTTCCATGTTGTATTTGCATAAATTTGTCATGGGCCTGCCATTTCAATAGAAGAGGAAAAATGGCCTGGCCTTGACTCTGCTGGCATCCTGTTGCCCTTTGCAGCCAAGGTCAGACTATTTCACCTCTTACTTCTTTTCTGCTCCTCTTCAGGGTCTCAAAGCTGGCAGATGATCATATTTAAAATCATATGCGCTAAGAGTGAGCAGCCCGAATTGCGTAACATTTCACATGGCTAATAGTTCAGTCTCTTGAGTCATAGCCTGACAGACAGCTGCACAGCATGAAGCAGCATTTCCTGAGTCAGTGCATGTGAGAGAGAAGTTAGAGATGAAGGTTATGCACAGCACACACTCTTGGGACCACCATCTGATGCCTTATTCTCCGATGTAGGAGACATCTCCACTTAATTCAGTGACATTAGCGCCTACAAAATTAATATAAACATCAGACCTTTGGAAACATATCCCAAGACACGGGATGAACAGCACTGGGTATTCAGCCTCTCCTTGCCCTAACAGTGAAAGTTCCCCACCAGGAAATGACAGCTGTCAGCATATTAATTCATGAGCTATTTAATGTCTCTTAAGTGATAAGTGCCAGTTGGGAAATGAAATTCCAATGCTTTAGAAACTCTTCGATGAATAAATATAATTTTGTTCTCTACATTCACAGTAATAAAAAATTTTTTTCTTAAAACCAAACAAATTAAGTGACTTAACAAATGTCAGTGTGCTGAGTTCTGTTCCTAAACCATCAAACAGCGCATCTACTTCATGTTTGTACTTTTTTTTTAAAGATCCATTGAAGATTCATGAAAGGCAAGACATGATTCTCCATTTTTTCCTAATTATGGCCCATTGTTCTATGTTATTATAACATGACATAATTAAAATGTTCTTTCATTAATTGCCCAAGAAATTTTACTTGAAAAGAACAGATGTTTGTACACTGGGTGTAAATGTCTCATCTGGAAGACTTAAGTGCTGAAGCTGTACCCCAGTGTCTTCCCAAAAGGTTTTCCCCCAATTCGTTATGCACTTACTGGGTTCAAATAGCATACTATGAAAGGTGTGAGAGGAAAAAATATAACTATAAAGAAAAAGTTTTCCAAAAAGATCACAAAATATAAAATAATCATAATAACTACTTATTTTGAAACTTAGCTTTTCAATCATTTCTTCTAGAATTCCTTTCTAAAACTCTTCCCCAAGTTCAACACTCTCTGTAGAGAGTTATACATAATATACGACACTCTTTCTCTGCCTTGATTACTTATTTTAACTTCTAGGTTTACTCCTTAAAGACAGGGGCCATGCATACTCCCGTCTTTTACCACTAGGGTCTAACCCAGAGCCTGAATAAGGCCTGGCACCATCCTCACCAACTGACCTGTCTCCTCATTTGAATTGTGCAAATTTGTTGCTCATGGTGTGAGCTCCTTGAGAGAAAAAACTGTTTTAGGGGAACCTGGGTGGCTCAGTGGGTTAAGCATCTGCCTTCAGCTCAGGTCATGATCTCAGGGTCCTGGGATCAAGTCCCGCATCGGGCTCCCTGCTCAGCGGGGAGCCTGCTTCTCCACCCCTCCAATCATGCTCTCTCTCTCTCTCAAATAAATAAATACATTCTTTAAAAAAAAAAAAAAAGAAAGAAAAGCTATTTTATCATGGCTTTCAGAGATCTGCTCAGAAATTTGATATTTAACATATGCTTATAGAGTTGGTAAACTGAATATATGTGGAGCCTCCAGAACTGTCATAATTAAAGACCTGCGGGAACAGCACAGTCCTTATCCCACAGGGCTTAAATGTTGGTCAGACAAAAAGCTAAAAAAATTACAAAGAAAATATCAGTTGGGAATAGCTTGGGAGTCCGAAGTGGCTTCTGGGCCCTATTCCACTGTCTTAGTCATACATCTCTCTCTTACTGTTGCAATGTTACAGTTGTTGACCTTGGTTCACCCAGTTGGTCGTGCCCTTAGAGTTGGGTGAGGGACCTTATACTCCTTCCTCCTACTGTTTTCTCCTATCCCAAGGCCCCTTTGTCCTTGTATACTCCTTTATCAGAACTTCTAGTGGTTCCCTTCCTGTTGGCCTCATTATCAGCCCTTCTTTTCCAACTTCTCCCTGATGAATCACAGAGGAGTAAAGGGAGACCAAGAGCTATGCTGGAGGGAAGTGGTACCAGCAAGGTCATCAAATCCTGCATACCACTCCAACTAACAGTCTTATGGTCTGTTTTCCTTTGTCATCTCAGCCAATATGAACTCAACCCCAGGAGGGAAAAATAAAAAGAATTTTGTTTTTTTTTACACTTTGATATACTATTTATTTATTTAGTTAGTTATTAATACGGACAGCCTATTCAACATTACAGAGGTTTTTTAAAACCTATAATAAAATATAGTCCACTATCCAGCCCAGAAGAAGACAATAAACAAGATCATTCTTACAGTAAGTGTAGCATAAGCACTCACAATAATAGTCCCTTTCCTGGACATCAAAGGGAACAATCAAAGTTTCTTTACCTACACTGAGGTTTTAATTTTCTTCAATTATAGCTGTTTCAGAGTCAAAAGTCCAACTTCAATCACCCCACAAATATGCGCAGCATCTCCCATTGAAGAGGAAAGAGCTGCCACCCCGGGCAGTCCATTTTACTGTCCTACAGTCCTTCCATATTGGAGCCCATCATACCTTTCAGCCAGTATTTGTCAAAATTGTGCATGCAGACAAGATACATAGGTTACAGGGATCTTTTGATTAATTTACAAAGACTGTGTTTCAGAGTTCTAAAAATCCATTTGGTGGTCGTAGTGGCAGTGAAGAGTACACTATATTTCGTCAAGCGGGTCTTATCTCTGGAGTCTTGGCATCATCACCTTTTCTGGTAGCTTTAAGATCTATTGCAGTTCTCTGTGGCAAGTGGAGGTGGGAAACTCTAAACAGCTACTGGTATGAGGCCATCTGCAGAATGAACTGGACTGCTACTATGGCTTTTATAACCTGCTTCCTTTCTTTAGTATAGACAAACTTCTTTCTTAATCTTTTTTTCTATGCCTTGCTAGTTCTATTTTCTTAATCTTTTTTCCTATGTCCTGCTAGTTCTAATATAAGATTTAAATGGACTGTGACAGAGGAAACTTCTTGCTTTCAAGCTGAATGTTGAAAAAGAGTCAAAAAAACAAAAAAACCAACAACCCCAACCTCCAATGAGCTATACTCAATTTCCTCAGTTGAAAATAAATGCCAGGGGGCCCCTGGGTGGCTCAGTCAGTTAAGCGTCTGCCTTCAGCTCAGTTCATGATCCCAGGGTCCTGGGATCGAGCCCCGCATCAGGCTCCCTGCTCCGCCAGGATCCTGCTTCTCCCTCTCCCACTCCCCCTACTTGTGTTCCCTCTCTCACTGTGTCTCTCTCTGTCAAATAAATAAATAAAATCTTTTAAAAAATCTTTAAAAAAAGAAAAGAAATGCCAGGTGAACTTTTAAAGACAAGTGTTGGACAATGCTGATGTCAAAATGTACATAGATTCTAAAATATAGGCCAAAAGAGATGTTACTTAGTGTAACACAGATTCTTCAACCCCTTAGTTTCATGCTGAAAGTACAAATGATTTCAATGTTAGGTTTCAGTGATGACAGCCAATTAAATGTGAAATTAAAAAGCCTCAGGGAAGTCTTGCCAAGTTTGCCAAGTTTGTGGCACTTTCTTAGGAAGAAGGAGAAACCATAGGGTAAAGAGTGAGAGCATTGGATTTTATTTAACTCTAGGTACCATGGGTTTGACATTAGTAGGTAAAACCAATGAATGAACAGTCATACAGTTTTTTGGTCACTGTGCTTCCCAAGCACCAAAAAATGGAGCTATTTTTACTATTTAGTTCCATCCTTAATAAGCTAGACAGATCCTGCTGCATTCTTGTTTGTTTCTTATTTACCAGTACATTATTATGTAGTTTACCAAATGTGAGGAGCAAGTCATTATGTAGTACCAAGTTTACATCATCATAGGACTACAACATGCACATTCTACTTAATGTAGCTCAAGCAACAGGAATACAAGAGAACAGTTATGGGGGGAACATGACAAAGTCATGTTCACACTAACTATGGGTTTAGAAATCTTATTGGCAGGTATCTACAGCAGTTCTTCAATTGGTACTGGAACATTACACGCATGCACAAGTGATATGGAAGAAAATGAAGCAGAAGAGGCAGCTGGATGGAGGACAAAGGGGAAATCAGAGCTGGGATAATGCCATGTATCAGAGACGGGCTGTTCTCAGCTGTCCACAGTAAGTCTCTGCTCTGTGAGAGAGACTCTTCAAAAAACAAATAGAATATGATAAAAGGGAAATGATTTTTGAAGTTCTTGCTCCATTGGCAGAAAGCAGCACTTTTGTTCTCATGACTGCAAAGTTTGGATACAACATCTAGAAAGGCCATATCCTGTACTTCCTTGTGTAGAGATTCAGATCCCATGAGATCACAAATCAGGACCATGGAATTATATTTGATTTCAGGAGCACTTCTTTCATCTGCTAACAGTCTGTGTAAAATCTCTACAAGTTTAGAACTTTCTAGATCTTTCTCATCAGTGCCCAACTCTAAAGCTATTAGTGCCAAAGCAACAAGGGCTTCATTCTGCATTACTACATGTTCACTAGTTGCCATGGTAACTAGATGCTTGATGCCACCACTCTGTACAATGGTTTTTTTTTTTTTTAAAGATTTTATTTATTTATTTGAGAGAGCGAGAATGAGAGAGAGAGAGAGAGAGAGAGCATACGAGAGAGGGGAGGGTCAGAGGGAGAAGCAGACTCCCTGCTGAGCAGGGAGCCCGATGCGGGACTCGATCCCGGGACTCCAGGATCATGACCTGAGCCGAAGGCAGTCGCTTAACCAACTGAGCCACCCAGGTGCCCTGTACAATGGTTTTAATTACATCTTTTGATTTACTGTGTCGTATGAGGGCAGACAGCAGTCTGTTGGACTCCCCCATCACACCAGCATGATCTTTGGCTTCACAACATTCTACCAAATGCTCCACTAATTTAACAGTCTTTCCCAGTTGTTCAGCAGCTTCTGCTTGTGCATCTATTAACATTCTTAATGTTCCCAGAAGTTTGAACTGAACCGGGGGTATTTCAGGCTTAAGGAATTTCAAAACTGCCTCTGTGACTCCAGCTGATAACATCTTTGCTTTATTTATAACTGGAATGGCCAGATTTCTGAGGGCACTTAATGCTGCATGCTGTACTGTTACATTTCCATCTTCAACATGTCTGTCCAGTAAATCCATAAGTTTTTCTACAATTCCACTGTAGAAACTGTGAATACAGTTTCCATCATTTCTGGCAAAATTTGCAATTGCCAATGATCCAGCAAGGTGTAGCTGGTGGTTATTTGATGGAATCCAGGACAGCACCTTTTGAAACACATTACCTTTTCCTCCTTCAAATAATTTCTGCATGGTTTCATCTCCAAGAAGTAGTAAAACCATTAGATCTGAAGCAGTTTTGAGCTCAGCAATACCATCCTCTTTGGCACTATCCACTTTCTGCTGAACAATCTCTAGTAGACATTCTACCAGGCCTGCTTCAACCGGCTATAGCTTAATAGCGTCATTTTCTGCCAATGGAGCAAGAACTTCAAAAATCATTTCCCTTTTATCATATTCTATTTGTTTTTTGAAGAGTTTTACCAGTTCTTCAACAATGTTCATACTGGCAAACTGTTCTTTACTTGACTTAAGTTCTGCTAGGTTGCCAAATGGAACAAGACACATTTCTGTAAGAGCTGCATTTTGGCAATGGATGCCCAATAATTTCACTAAGGTAGGTATAACACCCGTATTGATAAGCTGAGCTTGAAAGGAATCATTCTCATTGCTATGGTTCATCAGCATGCCACAAAAGACAGTCAAGAGCTTCTCATTGGCAGCATCTGTTATACTGCACAGTGACCTTAAATGGTCAATTACAATCTGTGCACCACCTGTTTGGTCAACTGCACTTCTGCCCTCATGGCTATCATAACATATGTTTCCTAGAGCCCTGCCTGTTTGAAGTAGCCCTTCCTGGTCTTTGTTAGTTAGCAGCTGCACCAGTGGTGAAATCAATCCAGCATCCACACACGGAATATGCATAAATTCATTTTTGGCTACTTCTGCTATGATGTTAGCTACTTTGGCTGTGCAGGAAGACTGTGGAATCAACAGACTTGCAAACAGCTGAAGTATTCCACTTCCTCGGATTCTTTCACTCGCTTCCATATTATTTTGAGCCAGCGCTTGAAGCAGACAATCCAAGCATCCTTCTAAACTATCCTCAGTTCTGTCAACAGCTGTTATCTTCAACTTCTTCAAGGTATCACTGAGATTATCCATGTTTCTCCCAGAGGGTGAGGAGCCAGCAGGGCGAGGCGAAGGTCTCTGGTGCAGGTGGCCAATAAAAAGAACTTTAAAAGCTCATCCTGCTACTGATGAGTTCTGTTTCAGACAAGTTGATTCCGAGGTGCTAAAGGCATGCAGGAGAGAAAGGTGTCCAGGCAGATTAAAACATGGACTTCAAAGCTCCAGAGGGAGGTGGGCAGTTGAGCTCTCCATGGCTCCATAGCAGGAGAGATCAGACACCTCTCTGTCTAGACCACCAGGACTCCAGAGTTCCTTGCTTAAAAACAGACAACTTAGAAAGGCTTCTGCAAAATTTCATGCTTAATGACTGAAAAGCACATTAACACTTATACACAAAATTCTGTGACTCTGACCCTTGGCAGCTCTTTCACAGGGCTTTCCCCTGTTGTCAACTCCTTGGCCACCATGGCTTTCTGTATTCCCTGTTACTTAAAAAAATTGTGAAAATTGTCATATTCATAGAATAAGTGAATAAGAATATATATAGTTTAAAACATTATTATAAATATATGTGTAACCACCACCCAGATCAAGAAATAGTACATTACTACCACCCCCAGAACATTCTTCCCAATCCTCCGCCCCCACACCTCATATAACCACTCTCTGGTTTTCTCAACAATCATTCTCTTACCTTTCTTTATGCCTGCATTCCTAAATAATACAGCTCATTTTGCCTGGTTTGGGACTTTATATAAATGGAATCATACTGTTTACATTTTTGGTGCCTGCTTCTTTTGCACCAAAAATTCTTTTCCACACTGTTTGTGTAATTTAGCCATGACATTCCACATGGCTATAGTTGGTTTATTTTCCTTGCCATTAGTGGTCAAGAGCAGGGACTCTAGAGCCAGACTACCAGGTTTAAATCTCAGTTCTATCAGTTCTCAGATGCGTAATCTTGCATAGATTATTTTACCTCTCTATACACCTTCATTTCACCTTACCTGGAATTGATTTTGGCATATGGCATGGGTTAGGAGTCTATCATAGGTGGACCTCCCTGGGAAACAGTCTTCGAGCTGGTGATTTGCACACTTGTGGTTTATTGGAGAATGCTCTTAGGAACAACACCCAGAAGAAAGTGAAGGTAGCAGAATTTGACAGAGGGAGAATTGAACTTGAACTTGAATTTGAATGGGGAAGTAGATGCAGCAGAGGCCTCAGCTGATCCCATGGGGAGATATGGAGCTGGGATAACCTTCCCAAATCCCTCAAATTGATAGATTTGTACCCCCACACACACCAGTCTTTGAAAATGGGCTTCCCTTAACAAGGGGGACACAGCCTTGAGCAAGGCAGCTTTCTTAAGCCAAAGGAACTTCCTGAAGAGGGATTCTGTTATGAGCTGTCATCTAGCAATACTCCTGGCAGCTAGAGAATTAGTACCACTACCCTGAAAAGGAGATCTGAGCTGGCATGCCAGGATCCAATACAGAATCAATCTAATCTTTTCCCATACAAATACTCAATTGTCCCAGCACCTTTCTCCACTTTATGCCATATGTATGCAATTCTGCCTCTTTCATATTAACTGTTCACACAGGAGTCTATTTCTGAGGGGTTTTTTTTTCTAATTCTGTTTCCTTGGTCAATTATCTAATTATGACAGAGTGATATCAACACATGTATTGTCCAAAGGAACCAGAATAAGAAGACATTTGAACTATAAGGTATTAAGGGTTTCTATGCTGTTCTTAGCCTTTGGACTGTCTCTCTCTCCCCCTCTTTGCTTTATATGAAATATCCACACATACCTTGTTCATCTGGGATGCATAGTTTACTACTCATCCTTCCAGACTACGGTGAAACATGATTTCCCCTCAGAATCTTTCATTAGCCTCAGGTCCTTCTTTCTTTGTGATTCTTCAGAACCTCAAGAGCTGTCTTATAAGTTGTGTAAAGTTCAAGTCCTGACTTAAGTCCTATTGCTGTATGATCTTAGACTAGCTGTTTAATCTCTACATGCTTCTGTTTCCTCATGACTTTTTCTGAGCATTCAATTTGAAGGGTTTCTTACATCACCATTTAACTTTTATAATATTGCTTGAATTATTTTTTCTTTTTTTAAGATTTTATTGATTTATTTGAGAGAAGAGAGAGAGATCATGACAGGGTGGGGCGGACAGGGGCAGAGGGAGAGGGAGAAGCAGACTCCCCGTTGAGCAGGGAGCCCAATACAGGGCTCCATCCCAGGACCCCAAGATCATGACCTGAGCTGAAGGCAGATGCTTAACCAGCTGAGCCACCCAGGTGCTCCCAAGTTATTTTTATTTTCCATTCTACATGATGAGTTTATGCACTTGTAGGTGTCATGAACTATTCATCTTTGTACCCTTGTCTCCTAGCGGATAGTTTCACCATATGGACACAACAGAAATTCCAGACAATATTGTTCATAATCTAGAATCCAAGAGGCACATTGGCTCACCAGAAAGAATGGTCAAGGATATTCATACACAAGTTGCTTGTTTCTGGCAATAAGACTCCAAGACTGGAGAATTTAGTTTTAAACTGTGAAACTAGTAATACTTTCCTTAATTCTAAGTTTCATATCTTACCTACTCTTTTCCCCTAGTAAAGGATGCCCCACTCACCATTATCACTGCCCTACACAGAACCATAGATTTCCACGTAGGCTAGGGGAAACTGATAAACTGAAGAATAAGAAGGAGAAGGACGGGGAGAAGGAGGGAAGATGGAGAAGAAGAAATTGAGAAAGGGGAAGAGAAGGAAAAAGAAGAAGGGGAGTGAGAAGAAAGAAGGAGGAAGAAGAGAAGAAGAAGAAAAGGAAGAAGCAGAAGCAGCAGCAGGAGGAGGGGGAGAAGGAAGAGGTTGACGGGGAGGAGGAAGAGAAAAAGAGGAAGAAAAACAACAAACAACAACAGGAGGAGGAGGAATAAGAAGAAAATACAAAATATGGCAATATGTTTATATACCCTTCCCAATAAAGCAACCTTTTAAGAATATCATTTAATATTCTAGTTTGGTATCTTTGAACTACTTTTCTAAACGTCTGAGCTACCTGGGCGCCTGGGTGGCTCAGTTGATTAAGCGACTGCCTTTGGCTCAGGTCATGATCCTGGAGTCCTGGGATCGAGTCCCGCGTCGGGCTCCCTCCTGAGCCAGGGAGTCTGCTTCTCCCTCTGACCCTCCCCCTCTCATGCTCTCTCTTTCTCATTCTCTCTCTCAAATAAATAAATAAAATCTTTTAAAAAAATAAAAAAATAAATGTCTGAGCTACCCAAACAAAAACGAATAAGTAAGTCCCAGAAATTGGATGAACTATCTAGAGGGTACACCACTTAAGACAATGAATGGATATGTCAAAAGCAAAAAACTCTGCTTTTACCCTGGAAGCTCAGGAAATAAGTTTTCTATTGAGGCACATAGAATGAGCTCAGTAGAAAACAAATTTACTAGAGTAAAATGGAACCAATGAAGTTTCTTCTTATTTCTGGAAATTTCTTTGGGAAAGTGGATGTGAAATTAAACCAACAAATTTGGATTCCAGAGCCTTTTTCCTTGCCTAGACCATAGGAAGAGGACCCAGAGGGCAAGTGACAGGACTGTCTTCAAGGCAGGTCATGGGGCTCAAAGATGAGTAGTGTCAAATAAACTTAAAAGCCAAGGAGTTGTTTGCACCTCCTCACAAAATGTAAATGATTTTTTTCCCTTTGTTATAAGGTTTGGGTTGTGAGACCCATGAATGAGGAGGTGTTTCTTTCCCAGAACTACCTTTGTCTTCATTCCAAGTACCATTACACTGAGATCACGCACAACTCAGTGAAGCAGAAACATCTCTCTTTCTCTGGGGCGTAATCTTTTGGGTAGCTGTTTCTTAGGTGATTATATGACAAGGCTGAGAACCTCAGGAATGTTAGTAGGTCAGTAGGGCGTTAGGAAAGTAGGCCATATGGGCTGCAGACATGCAAGAACAAATCTCAGGAGTTTGCTTTTGTTTCTTCCAGGCACAAGTAAGAGAGTGCATTGTTAGTTCTGCCATGTGCAACTGGATGCCACAGTTAATTTTGGTGGCAAAGCTCTAACTAGATAAGATATTACACTAATGAGGTAAATAACTGTGAGGACTAGGAATATCTGAGGATTCCAAAGTGTACTGCATTTGTTGCTGTCCCTCAGCACATGAATAATTGAGGAGTAAGTAGTTCAGGGCCAAGGTTGGTCAGCATGGTGATGGCCTTCTCAAGTGTGGTGGGATGCTTTATGTGATTATCATTATATGTTTTAATTCCCTTTGCCCTTTGTAGTCTCTTGCCTCAGGGGAGCTTAGATTTATTGGATCTAAAGGAGATGTCTAAAGACTTCTTCTTCTTTTTTTTTTTTAATAAAAGCCTAAAGTAATTGAGATTATCCTAGCAATCCTGATGGAGGAGAAGAAAGAGAAGAGTGTCTTTATAAAGAAAGAGACCTGAGAAGGGAAGAGAAAGTACATTATCCAAGACTAGGAAAGGCACTATGATCTGAGTTTCTGCTAGGAATGAAAATCCCGAACTTCTCTCAGATCCCCAGAAAGGTGGCAGGACTCTGGGACAATGGTTGTATTTTTACATCTAGGAAAGTTAGACACAAGATCTGGAGTTTCCAACTTGGCAAAGATTTCTGTGCTCTAAGCATGGTTTCTTGATCTGTGCTCCAAGCTTAGAGCTTTCTGTGCTTGAAGCATGCAGCTTTGCACTTAAATAGACCATGTGGGCTTGGAAAATGGGTCTTTCAGGGATTGTAAGACCACAGGAACATTCTTCAAATATTTTCTTTTGCATGCATCTCCTAGGATCATAGAAGTATCTGGGAGATGGGTGGTAGAAATTGAGAAGCCCCATTAATGGATGAAGTTAAATCTCATGAAACTTTGGGGGAATAAGGAGTATAGTCAGATTTATGTTCTTTACTTAAAAAAAAAAAAAAGGAATGTGAATTTTCCCACATACTTAATTTTGTAGTCTAAGATTCATACTTGCTACACAAGGCTTGACAATAACAAAAGGGTCCTGGGTTAATAGCATTAAGTGTTTGAGAAATCGTAGATAAAAGATGGATTCTTTTTAGAAGGGCAGGTTAGGAACCCAGAATTTAAATTTATGCTACTGATTTTGCTCTGAGTCCTAATTTTAAATGGAAAACATATACAAAAGATCTAAGGACTACTTCTTATCTCACAGAGCTTTATCTATTAATCTATCTATGTTTTTAGACTCAAACAGTACAAGATAGAGAAAGCTGTCTGTATGTGAGTGTGTCAGGAAAGGGTTATATTCCAGATACACATGAGAAAACAGAGGAGAGCTCTGTATAATCCAAAGATTTTCAAGGCTCAACAAATAACTCATTTATGTAAAATAATGTTGATTTAAACAAGATCTTATCATCAAAGGATGTGGATATGCCTTGGTAATATGTGAAAATAATTAATAATATTAATTTCACCTATAGGATTCTGAGTAGAGGTGCAAAACTTTCAAAAGACTAAGCATAACACAGGATGTTGAAGTGTCACAAACTTGGTAGAAACTGGAAATCTGCCTTTTTTTTTTTTTTTTAGTATTTTAAACATTGGACAGTATTTGCCCAGAGTGGTGCTTCAAATTTTGAATCCTGAAACAACCCCATGGAAAAGGATTAAAGAATTTCCCCCAAACTGTTAACAAGACAAACTGTAAAAATAAATAAATAAATAAATAAATAAATAAATAAATAAATAGGACCTTTGATGACAGGATAAAACACCTAGGATTTCATCTTCAGTGGCTCCATGTTGAGTGATATATTAAATATGCTTAAAATATTCTGCAATTCCTTGGTCTTGCACCTTTTCACTGTCCTCTACTACCTCATGTTCTCACTTTGCTCCTTACCTAGCTTGGATTCCACAGTGTATCATTTTAATCTCTCTCTTGCCCTTTTTTCCCTTGATTAAATTTTCTGGCAAAGTGTTAACTCCAGGTAGTAAACAACCGCACCCTGAATACGGTACTAGAAGAGTAGAGTAGTATCCAGAGGAGGAAGGGCCCCCTAACTATGGATGGAGAAAAACAGAAAACCATGCCCACTGATGTCTCTTTAAATCCATGACCGCTAATCTCAAGAGGCCCTTAGGTAAGCTAGGTGTCACTATTCCCTGCCTTACTTCTCTATTATTCCAACATTGCTTCCACACCTTCTTATGCAGCCTAATGACCTCACTTCTTATTTCACTGAACACAGGAAAGCGATCAGAAGAGCAATTCCATAAGCCACCACCACCACATCTACCCTCATGCTTGTATCTGAATCCACACACCTTACCTTCCATTACAATAAACCAACTGCCCGTGTCCCTATCAAGGCCAACTGTGCTACCTATGTTTGAGATCCCTTCCACTTTCAGCTACTGAAGGTCGTCCCTGCAGCAACTGACCTGGCTTCTATTGGCCAACTTTCCTCTCTAGAGCTACGCTGTCCAATTCATCACCAGCATGGGTGACTATTGAAATTTAAATTAACTACAATTAAATAAAATTTGAAACTCAATTCCTCAGTCATACTAGCCACATTTCAAGTGCTCAATAGCCACTTGTGATGAGTGGTTACCATATAGGACAGCAAGAGTCAGATGATAGAACATTGCTGTCTAGTGAGAGTTTTATTGAGCAACACTGTTCTAGGAGATTATTCCCATTTATAAATTCTGTAATCTCGCATCTTAAAAATTATATATCTTCTCTTCCTTCTCTGGATACTGCTCTACTCTTCTCATACCACCTAACAGCACATTTCTTCGAAAGAGGATCTACGCTTGGCTGTCTTAACTTCTGTTTCTCTTTTGGGCTCAATTAAGACTTTCGTTTCACTATTCTATATAAAATATTTTGCCAAAGACACCAAAGACCTGTTACTAATCCCATTTTGCCAAATCAGTCCTTGCCTTAATCAACCAGAAACCCTGAACACAGGTAATCTGAAAGCATGCTTCTTCATTTGATTTCCAAGATGTCACTCTCCAGAGCCCCTTTCTACTTCTGTGCTATCCTTCTCAATGTCCACGGATAAATCCACTTCATTAACTTCAGGACTCATTTTTTGACTTCTTTTTTCTCTCTGCATTCATTGCCTTAATAATCTCATGGGGTTTCATTGCTTTAGATACCATCTTTACAGTGATAAATCCAAAATTTATATCTCCCAGACCTGACTTCTTTCTCAACTCCATACTCCTGTATCTAATTGCTTCTTTGCACTCACCATTTGAATGCCTAAAACGCATCTCAAACGTGGCATTCCCAAAATTAAACTCCTGCTTTCCCTCCTACACACAGCCTGCTGCCCCTTAAGTCTTCCCACTTCAGTAGATATCTAGTCCATTCTTCAAACTGCTCAAGTGTGTATCTATAATTCAGCCACTTCTTAGCTCCTCCTCTTCACTACCACTAAAATCCAGGCCACCATCATCTCTCACCTGAAGTATTGACAAAGCCTCCTATTCAGTCTAATTGGTCTACCTACTTCTCTTACAACTCTACACTCTATTTTCAGTTGGAACATATTCATTGTGACTGAGGGAAAGAAAGAAAGACCTTTGTTAAAATACAAGTCTTATCATGTTACTTCTCAGCACAATAGCTCCAGTGGTTCCCCCTGTAAGATAATAGTCAGAAGTTCTTGTAGTGGCTTTCAAGTCCCTGGATGATCTCTTCCTGTGGCACCTCTCTGACCTCACCCTCCACCACTTCTGCACTTGGCCCTATGGGTTCTGCTGCAACCCTCTCAGGCTGGGCTTCTTACAGATGAGTCCACATTTTAAGCACACTCCCTCAGGATCCTCTTCTGCCTTACGTGATCTTCCTTGCTTCTTTCGGTTCTCTTTGCAAATGGAAACACTTGACAGAAGTCTCCTGACTGCCCTAAAAAACAGCAGCCCCTTAGCACACTCTATTCCCTTTACCTCCCCATGGTATTTGAAATACCAATTTGCTCATTCTGCCAACACTTTTCTGTTTACAAATTAAGTGGTGAAGCCATCAAGCTTAAAGAAACATTTTACAAAGCCACAGCAAATAAAACTGTCAAAGAGTGTTCTACCGTCTTATTTTCTCCATTCCCTGTCTTCTTTTATTACCTACAAATCAGCCTGTTCTGTTATTACTTATCCTAACACTGTTTTTTTATTCTAGTGTCCACACCCTGACGCCTGGGCTTTCATCTCTGTGTACTTCTTGTACGGAGTGGTTTTTGAACTACTCCTCTCAAATGTGAACTTACTCATTTTAAGTAGGTACAAGTTTCTGTCTGCTTCATTATCTCTTCTAGTGTATCTATGCCAGAACATCATATAAAACACCTTATTTAATTATAAATTGATTTCTCTTTATTTCTGCCTTATAGTATGGATATGATATTATATTGAATTCCACTAAATTATGTGTGCAAAGAGATTATAGTGCTTCTGCATTTTTGGATAGTGGGAAATAGTATAAAATATTTACTATAATAAGGAAAATTTGGATCTGTATGGTTGTAGACACCCAATCTAACCCCATTCCCTCATTTAATAGATGAGAAAACAGAAGCAGAGACATCCAAAGACCATGATGCTTGTTGGCACAGGGTAAGTGTACAATGACTTTCATTCATTCTTTTCCTACAAAACATTGCCTCAATATGATTCCAAATCTAAAATAAAGAAATACCTATTAAATTACCCTTCTTGCCTAAGAATATTTCTTTTTAAAGGGAAATTTTATTCCTAATTGGATCTCTGAAATTATGTCAATGAAATTTTAACCCTAATTAGATTATCTGAAATCACCTCAACACCTTTTTTTTTTTTTTACAGAAGTCCATAATTTAAGAGACATGGCCTTTTATAAAAATGAGGTATATCAGCTTGTAAATATAACCTTTCAAGGAGCCATCACGCACAATCATATTGTTGTGCTGTTGGTTTTAAGTGTTAAGTTACTGTTGATTGTTCAGTGAAGTCTCCCCACAGACACTCTTGTATTTCAATGCCAAATACATACAAAATGCTTATATTGTAGGAATGTCTTTAATTTCCACGGAATCATTCAATATTCAGACATGAAATCAAACATTTCATAGAGAGGTTTGCCAAATAGCAGTTTTTCAAATTTAACATGTAAATATGAAATTTCTAGCAAATGAAAGTAAAATCTAAGCCCCAAATGGTGGATTAAAATGCATTTTGCTTATAAAAATGATACAGAGGCGGCGGAGCAAGATGGCAGAGGAGTAGGAGACCTGAATTTCGTCTGGTCTCAGGAATTCAGCTGAATAGGGATCAAACCATTCTGAACACCTACAACTCAACAGGAGATCAAAGAAGAGTAGCAACAACTCTCTGAACAGAGAAGCGACCACTTACTGGAAGGTAGGACGTGCGGAGAAGTGAATCTGAGGCGATATTCGGGAGGATAGACGGCGGGGGAGGGGGGCCTCCGTCGGCGGCTTCTGGCAAGTTCTAGAGCCGCGGAGCACAAAATCGGAACTTTTAGAAGTCGGCTCCGCGGAGGGACGTCGCTCCAGTGGCTAAGCGGGGGGTGGAACCCTCACAGGACAGTGTGGTCTCAGGACTCTTGGGGTCAGAGAAAAACCAGGGGTGCCTGAGTGTGGCAGAGCTCCCAGGTATCGGAGCGGGGAAGCCGGATGCAGTGAGGAGCCGAGGCGCGGGCTCTCAGCTCGGGGTTGCCATAAACTGTGATCTGCGGCACAGTGGGGGCACTGTTCCTCCAGCAGGGACCCAACAAGTGGCAGAGCTGGGGAGACTCCCCTTCCTCGCCGGGGAGGAGCAGCGCGGGAGTGCACCACAGGGATCTGCTGGGTTTGGAGACTCCACACGGGGTTGGGAGCCAGAGATGGAAACGCTCGGTCACAGGCGGGGTGAGCACAGAGTGCGGCCGGAGACCGGGGAGACAGGAGTGACTGCTTTTCTCTGGGGGCGCACTGAGGAGCGGGACCCCGAGTTCTCAGCTCCGCCGGGTGGAAATTGGGAGGCCACCATTTTCACCCTGGTCCTCCAAAGCTGTACCAAGAGCTTGCAAGGAACAAAAGCTCCTGAGAGCAAACCCGAGCAGCTTGCTTAGCCCGGACTGACAAGGGCGGGGCAATTCCGCCTCCTGCAAAGACATTTGGGAACCACGGCAACAGGCCCCTCCCCCAGAAGATCAGCACAAACAGCCAGCAAGCCAAGACCAAGTTCACCCATCAGGGAGAACTGGAGAATTCCAGCGCTAGGGCAATACTGCACATAGAATTCATGGCTTTTTTTACTATGATTCATTAGTTTTTCAAAGTGAATTTTTTTAAATTTTTTTTAATTTTTCTTTTTCCCTTTTGCAACCAACATCTTATCAATCCTTTTTTTAAAAACACATTTTTTATTTTTCATTTGTAGAGTCATATTTTATCCCTTCATAATAGTTACCCTTATTTTTGGCATATATATATATATATATATATATATAAGTTGTTCTCTCTTTAAAATTTTAAGATATAGTTTCTTCTAACAGATCGAAATATACCCTAAATCACTAGTGTATGGCTTTGTTCTAGTCTCCTGCCTGATCACATTCTCTCCCTTTTTTTTCTTTTTTTTAAAAATCTTCTTTATTTTTTCAAACAACTTCTTATCAATTCCTTTTCTAAAAGCTTTTATAATTTTTATCCTTACAGGCATCTTCCATCCCTTCATTATATCAACCCTTATTTTGTACATATATGTTTTTCTTCCTTTAAAATTTTAGGAAGCACTTTTTTCTAACAGACCAAAATACGCCCCAAATCTAGTGTGTGGCACTGATCTATGCACTAGCCTGATCATATTTGATCATATTCTGTTTTTTTGTTCTGTTTTTGCTTTTATCTTTTTCTTTTTCGTTTTTTTCTCTTTCTTTTTTATTTCTTTCTTTCCCTTTCTTTTCCCCTGGTTTCAGGTCTTTTCTGATTTCCATAGGGTCTATTTGCTGGAGACGTTGTTAACTGATTAGCATTTTGTTCTCTCATTCATCTATTCTCCTCTGGACAAAATGACAAGATGAAAAAAATAACCTCGCAAAAAGAACAAGAGGTAGTACCATCAGCCAGGGACCTACTCAATACGGACATTAGTACGATGTCAGACCTAGAGTTCAGAATCATGACTTTAAAGATACTAGCTGGGCTTGAAAAAAGCGTGGAAGTTATTAGAGAAACCATTTATGGAGAAATAAAAGAACTAAAATCTAACCAAGTTGAAATCAAAAAGGCTATCAATGAGGGGCAATCAAAAATGGGGGCACTAACTGCTAGGATAAATGAGGCAGAAGAGAGAATCAGCGATATAGAAGACCAAATGATGGAAAATAAAGAAGCTGAGAAAAAGAGAGAGAAACAACTACAGGATGACGAGGGCAGAATTCGAGAGATAAGCGATACGATAAGACGAAACAACATTAGAATAATTGGGATCCCAGAAGAAGAAGAAAGAGAGAGAGGGGCAGAAGGTATATTGGAGCAAATTATAGCAGAGAACTTCCCTAATGTGGGGAAGGAAACAGGCATCAAAATCCAGGAGGCACAGAGAACCCCCCTCAAAATCAATAAAAATAGGTCAACACCCCGACATCTAATAGTAAAACTTACGAGTCTCAGAGACAAAGAGAAAATCCTGAAAGCAGCTCGGGAGAAGAGATATGTAACCTACAATGGTAGAAATATTAGATTGGCAAAAGACCTATCCACAGAGACCTGGCAGGCCAGAAAGGACTGGCATGATATCTTCAGAGCACTACACGAGAAAAATATGCAGCCAAGAATATTATATCCAGCTAGGCTCTCATTGAAAATAGAAGGAGAGATAAAAATCTTCCAGGACAAAAACTAAAGGAATTTGCAAACAGGAAACCAGCCCTCCAAGAAATATTGAAAGGGGTCCTCTAAGCAAAGAGAGGGCCTAAAAGCACATAGATCAGAAAGGAATAGACAATATACAGTAACAGTCACCTTACAGGCAATACAATGGCACTAGATTCATATCTTTCAATAGTTACCCTGAATGTAAATGGGCTAAATGCCCCAGTCAAAAGACACAGGCTATCAGATTGGATTAAAAAACAAGACCCATCGATATGCTATCTGCAAGAGACTCATTTTAGAACCAAAGACACCCCCAGATTGAAAGTGAGGGAGTGGAAACCCATTTACCATGGTAATGGACACCAAAAGAAAGCTGGGGTGGCAATCCTTATATCAGACAAATTAGATTTTAAACCAAAGACTGTAATAAGAGATGAGGAAGGACACTATATCCTACTTAAAGGGTCTACCCAACAAGAAGATCTAACAATTGTAAATATCTATGCCCCGAACATGGGAGCAGCCAATTATATAAGGCAGTTAATAACAAAAGCAAAGACACACATTGACAACAATACAATAATAGGGGGGACTTTAACACCCCCCCTCGACTGAAATGGACAGATCATCTAAGCAAAAGATCAACAAGGAAATAAAGACTTTAAATGACACACTGGACCAAATGGACTTCACAGACGTATTCAGAACATTCCACCCCAAAGCAATGGAATGCACATTCTTCTCTAGTGCCCATGGAACATTCTCCAGAATTGATCACATACTAGGTCACAAATCAGGTCTCAACCAGTATCAAAAGATTGGGATTATTCCCTGCATGTTTTCGGACCACAATGCTTTGAAACTAGAACTCAATTGCAAGAGGAAAGTCGGAAAGAACTCAAATACATGGAGGC
The DNA here is from genome assembly GCF_003265705.2 of Callorhinus ursinus. Lineage (NCBI taxonomy): Eukaryota > Metazoa > Chordata > Mammalia > Carnivora > Otariidae > Callorhinus > Callorhinus ursinus. Next base: position 58,679,502 of record NW_027397066.1, on the reverse strand, counting down.
TAAAGAGCATCCTAGTAAAGAATGAATGGGTCAACCAGGAAATTAAAGAAGAATTAAAAAATTCATAGAAATCAATGAAAATGAAAACACAACTGTTCAAAATCTTTGGGATGCAGCAAAGGCAGTCCTGAGAGGAAAGTATATAGCAATACAAGCCTTTCTCAAGAAACAAGAAAGGTCTCAAATACACAACCTAACGCTACACCTAAAGGAGCTAGAGAAAGAACAGCAAATAAAGCCTAAATCCAGCAGGAGAAGAGAAATCATAAAGATCAGAGCAGAAATCAATGAAATAGAAACCAAAAGAACAGTAGAACAGATAAACGAAAGTAGGAGCTGGTTCTTTGAAAGAATTAACAAGATTGACAAACCCCTGGCCAGACTGATCAAAAAGAAAAGAGAAATGACCCAAATCAACAAAATCATGAATGAAAGAGGAGAGATCACAACCAACACCCAAGAAATACAAACAATTATAAGAACATATTATGAGCAACTCTATGCCAGCAAATTAGATAACCTGGAAGAAATGGGTGCATTCCTAGAGATGTATCAACTACCAAAATTGAACCAGGAAGAGATAGAAAACCTGAACAGACCTATAACCACTAAGGAAATTGAAGCAGTCATCAAAAATCTCCCAAGAAACAAAAGCCCAGGGCCAGATGGCTTCCCAGGGGAATTCTATCAGACATTTAAAGAAGAATTAATACTTATTCTCCTAAAACTGTTCCAAAAAATAGAAATGGAAGGAAAACTTCCAAACTCATTTTATGAGGCCACCATTACCTTGATCCCAACACCAGACAAAGACCCCATCAAAAAGGAGAATTACAGACCAATATCCTTGATGAACATGGATGCAAAAATTCTCACCAAAATACGAGCCAATAGGATCCAACAGTACATTAAAAGGATTATTCACCACGACCAAGTGGGATTTATCCCTGGGCTGCAAGGCTGGTTCAATATCTGCAAATCAATCAACGTGATACAATACATTAACAAAAGAAAGAACAAGAATCATATAATCTCAATAGATGCAAAAAAAGCATTTGACAAAGTACAGCATCCTTTCTTGATCAAAACTCTTCAGAGTATAGGCGTCGAAGGTACCTACCTCAATATCATAAAAGCCATTTATGAAAAACCTACAGCAAATATCATTCTCAATGGGGAAAAGCTGAGAGCTTTTCCCCTAAGGTCAGGAACACGGCAGGGATGTCCACTCTCACCACTGCTATTCAACCTAGTATTACAAGTCCTAGCCACAGCAATCAGACAACAAAAAGAAATCAAAGGCATCCAAATTGGCAAAGAGGAAGTCAAACTCTCACTCTTTGCAGGTGATATGATACTGTATGTGGAAAACCCAAAAGACTCCACCCCAAAACTGCTAGAACTCATACAGTAATTCAGTCAAGTAGCAGGATAGAAAATCAATGCACAGAAATCAGTGGCATTCCTATACACCAACAACAAGACAGAAGAGAGACAAATCAAGGAGTCGATCCCATTTACAATTGCACCCAAAACCATAAGATACCTAGGAATAAATCTAACCAAAGAGGCAAAGGATTTGTACTCAGAAAACTATAAAATACTCATGAAAGAAATTGAAAAAGACCCAAAGAAATGGAAAAACGTTCCATGCTCATGGATTGGAAGAACAAATATTGTGAAGATGTCAATGCTACCTAGAGCAATCTACACATTCAATGCAATCCCCGTCAAAATATCAACCACCTTTTTCAAAGAAATGGAACAAATAATCCTAAAATTTGTATGGAACCAGAAGAGACCCCAAATAGCCAGAGGAATCTTGAAAAAGAAAAGCAAAGCTGGCGGCATCACAATTCTGGACTTCCAGCTCTATTACAAAGGTGTCATCATCAAGACAGTATGGTACTGGCACAAAAACAGACACATCGATCAATGGAACAGAATCGAGTGCCCAGAAATGGACCCTCAACTCTATGGTCAACTCATCTTTGACAAAGCAGGAAAGAATGTGCAATGGCAAAAAGACAGTCTCTTCAACAAATGGTGTTGGGAAAATTGGACAGCCACATGCCGAAGAATGAAACTGGACCATTTCCTTACACCACACACAAAAATAGACTCCAAGTGGTTGAAAGACCTAAATGTGAGACAGGAGTCCATCAAAATCCTAAAGGAGAACACAGGTAGCAACCTCTTCGACCTCAGCCGCAGCAACTTCTTCCTAGAAACATCACCAAAGGCAAGGGAAGCAAGGACAAAAATGAACAATTGGGATTTCATCAAGATAAAAAGCTTTTGCACAGCAAAAGAAACAGTCCACAAAACCAAAAGACAACCGACAGAATGGGAGAAAATATTTGCAAATGACATATCAGATAAAGGGCTAGTATCCAAAATCTATAAAGAACTTATCAAACTCAACACCCAAAGAACAAATAATCCAATCAAGAAATGGGCAGAAAACATGAACAGACATTTTTCCAAAGAAGACATCCAAATGGCCAACAGGCACATGAAAAAGTGCTCAACATCGCTTGGCATCAGGGAAATCCAAATCAAAACCTCAATGAGATACCACCTCACACCCATCAGAATGGCTAAAATTAACAAGTCAGGAAACGAGAGATGTTGGCGGGGATGTGGAGAAAGGGCAACCCTCCTACACTGTTGGTGGGAATGCAAGTTGGTGCAACCACTCTGGAAAACAGTATGGAGGTTCCTCAAACAGTTGAAATTAGAGCTACCATTCGATCCAGCAATTGCACTACTGGGTATTTACCCCAAAGATACAAATGTAGGGACCCGAAGGGGTATGTGCACCCCAATGTTTATAGCAGCAATGTCCACAATAGCCAAACTGTGGAAAGAGCCAAGATGTCCATCAACAGATGAATGGATAAAGAAGAGGTGGTATATATACACAATGGAATATTATGCAGCCATCAAAAGGAATGAGATCTTGCCATTTGCAACGACGTGGATGGAACTGGAAGGTGTTATGCTTAGTGAAATAAGTCAGAGAAAGACATGTATCATATGACCTCACTGATATGAGGAATTCTTAATCTCAGGAACAAACTGAGGGTTGCTGGAGTGGTCAGGGGTGGGAGGGATGGGGTGGCTGGGTGATAGACTTTGGGGAGGGTATGTGCTACGGTGAGCGCTGTGAATTGTGCAAGACTGTTGAATCACAGATCTTTACTTCTGAAACAAATAACGCAACATATTTTAAGAAAAAAGGAAAAGAAGAAGATAGCAGGAGAGGAAGAATGAAGGGGAGTAAGTCAGAGGGGGAGACGAACCATGAGATACGATGGACTCTGAAAAACAAACTGAGGGTTCTAGAGGGGAGGAGGGTAGGGAGATGGATTAGCCTGGTGATGGGTATTAAAGAGGGCACATTCTGCATGGAGCACTGGGTGTTATGAACAAACAATGAATCATGGAACACTACACCAAAACAAATGATGTAATATATGGTGATTAACATAACAATAAAAAATTTAAAAAAAAAAGGAGGGTCTTTTGTTAGATAGGAAGGAGGAAAGGTGAAGTGGTGGGAAGGAAAAAAGTGAGAAGACAGCAGCAATAAATTGAAAGGGGAAAGTTGGAAAATATGTAAGGACAAAATTATTGACTTTGGAATTGATTATTTATTGGGGGTAAGGGAAAGTGGTAAAAGAGAATTCTGTCTCTAACTGACATGTTGGGTAGATTCTAATGTCATCAAAGGAGAAACCGTATGTTTGGGGAGGAAATAATGAGATCAGATTCAGATAATTGTACTTAGGTTATTGGCTATCAGTTACCCAAAAGGCTACAGAAAAACTTGTTGATCAAGAAATGCTGGATTTATTATGATGTTACACAGACTTGTGATATCTCAAAATGTTAAGGCAGGGAAGTTATAGCATTTCAGGGCCTTGGCTAGCAAATTTTAAGGTGGGTTTTGCAAGGAAGAGGGTGGTAGGGATCTATGGGCACACCGAGGCAAAAGTCTTGAGCGAATCTTGATAAGTAAGCTGTCCAATTGGCTCACAGTCTTAGCTTTCAGGAAAGAGTATTTCCTGGATTAAGAAGCTAAATTGTTTTGCTTGGCGCCAGCATTATTTAACATAGGGATGCAGTAAGTATGTGCAGTCCCACCATAATTTAATTCAGGGACAGGGAGTTCTCAAAATCTTCATGGGACATTCAAACAGACAAGTCCAACAGGCTGTCTAGAAACTGGGGGTGGAAATGGAAATAATGAATGGCTTTGAGTCATCTGAATCAAACATACTTTCTTTTTTTTTCAAGATTTTATTTATTTATTTGTCAGATTGAGAGAGAGAGAGAGCATGCACAAGCAGGGGGAATGGCAGGCAAAGGGAGAAGCAGGCTCCTCCCTGAACAAGGAGCTGGATGTGGAACTCGATCCCAGAAGCCTCGGATCATGACCTGAGCCAAATGTAGATGCCTAACTGACTGAGCCACCCAGGTGTCCCATCAAACATACTTTCTGATACAAAGCAGGAACTCAATAAAATATCACATAAAACTTCCTTCAAGGATGTTCTCTATCCAGTTTCACTCAAGATAATAAACCTTATAAATGCTCCCAAAATGTTAGTGACTTGCCATCTAAAACCAAGAGGGAAAGAGAAAGTTAACATCTCCTTTTCCACTTTCTTTATTCTCTTTAGGATCTGTCAAGCCAAGAAATTACACTGCACTTTTTTTTTTTTTGTGGCCTCCAGCAAAGACTGAGAAAGAGAAGAGTGTCTAAATCATTGCTAGATTTTTTTAAGTGTTTTTAAAGTTCAAAGAATTCCTGAGTCTGACCAGTTAAGAAAAATCAACCAAACCAAGGCTGGGAATATTTTTTAAAAGGTGGGGGGGGTGGGGCAGATACAGGTATCACCTACATCCACATCAGGGTCCGGTCTTAAACTTTAGCCACTGCTTTGTTATGAGAACAAGTGAGTGTGTAAAACATGCCCTGTAAATATTTCCTCTAGGAAAATTACAGCTCTATGGTCATATCTAGAACATAAGCAACAAATGAGCTTCCATATTACCCCTGATCTGTTAATTCCTCTCCTGAGAGGAAGCCATCATCAAGCTTTCAGAAGAGCTAAAATGGGGAAACCAGGTAGTAGAAAATGACCTTGACAATTTCTTTCTCCACTTGCCCAGTGCTTTGACTTGTTCTGAAGGATGATCAAATGTATTGAGTACCTTTAATTAATGCAATCCACAAATGTCTGTTAGGCACCTACACTAAGCCAGGCATTGTTAAGTTGCTAAGATTCAGCCATGGGTACATGGAAGTCTCCACTCTCATGGACCTTAACTTTCTAGTCATGGACACAAGTAAAGCATAGAAATAAATGAATATATTTACATGAAAATATATGTCGGGGTTATCAGGACTATGAAAAAAATATGGTATATGAGTGGATAGAGATTAGTAGTGGAATGGCATTTCAAATGAGGCGGAGGGAGGCCTCCTGGATAGTGCCACATTTGAGCTGACACTTGAAGGAGGTGAGGGATTGAGCTAGGCATATATCTGCAGGGAGAGCAGCAAGTGCAAAGGCCCTTCTGCCATTCTGTGTGTATGAATGACCTGGTAACACAACCTGCTCTCATTTCCACCTATGCAGTAAAATATGGTAGCAGTACTGTTGGACTAGCCAGAGACTGGTAGAGAGGACAGCCACACAGATGGAAACGTGGGTGGAATTAAAAAGGGAAAAAGGAAGAGATTTTGAATTTATATAAGTATGTATATCCATGCATGCTCATTTGCAAACATCATGTACACTGAGAAACTGCTGTTTCTCCCACTCACCTCATTGCTGGGAGCTCTCTGTGCCAGCCCAGATTTCAGACTCTTGGACTTGAACATGTTCTCTGGGCTTTGGCCATGTCACTGGCTGCAGCCTCCTCATAGATGCCTATTCTTCACATTTTTTTTCTTTCCGTTGCTCCAGCCTTGGTGCAAAGAGTCTTGCTCTCTCCCTAAGACCAGCTCTGCGGCTCCAAGGCTTCCTTCACATCCAAACATTTAAGCATAGTGAGGATTTAATGAATGTAAAGCTTCTGACTCCAAGATTACTACTGGGAAAGTTTAGGTTTTCGACAGTGTCCTTTCTCACCATTCCCCTTACCACCCCCAACAAAAAGAAGAAGGAGGAGGAGAAGAAGGAGGAGAAGAAGGAGGAGGAGAAGAAGGAGAAGAAGGAGAAGAAGGAGAAGGAGGAGAAGGAGGAGAAGGAGGAGAAGGAGAAGAAGGAGAAGAAGGAGAAGAAGGAGAAGAAGGAGAAG